>NC_045673.1:8646348-8969600 GCF_003331165.1 Xiphophorus hellerii | reverse complement strand
AGGTGTGTCCAAACTTTTGGTCTGTACTGTATATATATATATATATATACATATATATATATAAGTTATAAGTCACTAATAATTGCCTCATTTTACTGTATTCAAAATTTTTTGCATTTTCTCTTTCATGTGTCACTGTTCTCAGAATAAAACAACAAAAATAACAGGACCCGTCAGCTTAAACCAGGAAAAACCTGATTGGTGCATCTCTAGTCACAACATCAGAGGTCATCTTATTCAAGTTAATTACGCAAACTTGTTGAGGACAAACGTGTAGGCTGACTTACTTTCTTTGTATCTCCCTGAACGAAGGCCATTCAAGATTGATGACAGCGGATGGATGTAGCATTGTAGCTCCATGCACTGGAAATGATAGCAGATTGATTTACAGTCAAGTGATTAAAGATGAGCTAAAACATCTGAAATACATATTGAGT
The DNA here is from genome assembly GCF_003331165.1 of Xiphophorus hellerii. Taxonomy (NCBI): domain Eukaryota; kingdom Metazoa; phylum Chordata; class Actinopteri; order Cyprinodontiformes; family Poeciliidae; genus Xiphophorus; species Xiphophorus hellerii. The sequence goes on along the minus strand of NC_045673.1, from coordinate 8,969,163 downwards.
AGCACAAATCAAATAACTCACTCGCTGTGCTTGCTTTCTTATCAAATGACACAGTTCTCTGAGACCAAAACGACAAACACTCCTTATGCAGTTACAGAGGAGGGACAACCTTACTGGAAATGTCAGTAAAAGCAGCAGTGGGGGGTGTGTGTTGGTGTGGGGGTGGATCTGGGTGAAAGGGCATGTCCTAGTTTTGTTGACTCTGTCAACCACCTCCAGTGAGAAATAAAACACAACAGTCGCAGGGGTGCTCACCTTGTTGATAAAAACTTGATCTTTCTCCAATGCGTTGGATATTAGCTGCCGTTCCTTGCACTGCTCTCCTGTGGAGCTATGAGGTCTTTTCACCGGTTGAGTGTTCTTGCCGTTCGCCTTTTCTCCGCGCTGTGATTTACACAGTCCATTGCCTGGAGTCTCTGTCCGATCTCGCGGTGCCGCCAGGAGATCCCCTGCTACCAGAGACCTCGCACCAGTTGTCCTCGCTCGGCTCGCTGCTGCTCTCAGACAGAGGAGCCTCTCTCTGGCTGCGCTTTGCGGTGCAGTCCGGCTCTTGCTCGCTCTCATTTTCTTCTGTGTCGCTGGCCAGCCAGTCGATGGAGTTGTCCGAATCTGTAGCAGACATCCTCAGCTGCAGGCTCTAACCAGCACTGACCATCACTGACCTGGGGTGAGACAGAGATTCATGAAGGAAAACAAACACGTTAAGGACAGCCATGGGTGGAGATGAGACACATGACCAAAATATCAATAAACCAAGGCTGGAGTCAAAATAACTACTGGAGCGTCCTTGTCTGAGCACCGAGGATTTGGTGGAATAATAACAGTAATAAACAGTCTTCCAAAAACACAGCATCTCCAAGTAAGTAGACATGAGTAAGGACAAAGCGGCGCCAGAGCAGACGGTGGCAGTGAGACCACAATGACCTGTTTGTTTTGCAGATGCAACACCTGAGCTGGTAAACACAGACCAAAGCACCATCAAACACGAAAACATCCCTCCAGGCCTCAGATCTACACGTGTCCAAACTCTTGTCACTGTAAACCACTGACAAAGGAAGTTTTCACACATGCCAGGCTGTACACAGATTAGTCATGGGCCAGGTACCAGTTTCGTGAAATTGTTCCTAAGGCTGAAAATCTTTTTTTATGCACTCCCTGAGAAAGCGAGACTGATCTGCTGCATAGATAATCAAGTTATTTACCCACATTTCCAACCAGTTAGCTCAAAAAAAGGCTTAAAGGCTAACACTTTTCCCTCTCTGTTTGGTAATACTTCAGCTCTCAAAAACGCATAAGGTCATTGTGTTAAAAATGAAGAAGCGTCCCTCAATCTCTCTTATAGAGATAAAGCTGTTTTAAAAAGTTGGCAGTTTGTAAAGCAGCAGACTGCAGACAAGACAGACAGCCCAACTAATAACCTGCTAATATTAGCATGTTATACCTGTGTTTCTCTAGATAGAGGCAAGCAGCATAAAGGTATAACAATCAGAGCAATAAACTTATTCATTTTTGCTATACTAAAATTAAAAATATACTGCTGGCTTTCAATTTCCTTTAAATAAGATTGATTATATAACATTATAAGCTTTTTTGTGTAATTATCATCATAATTTTATGATATTGTGTAAAATCTGATTCTGGCCCCCAACAGTTGCTACATTCATCCATGGACATTGTCAGCTTCCTTCAAAAAGGGGACCAGGGCCGGGACCGGAGCGTTGACATCTTGAAGAAGTAATAAAAGACGTAGTAAAACATCAGCTCTCTGCTGGTTCGCTATTGAAGAATGTCTCGTGGACAAAAAACTCAAAACGCTTCTCGCGGACGCCTAATTGCTTGCAGGGGCTTCAGTGCGTTTCCTTGGCGATAAAAGGAAGTGAGAACAGCACAGGGTTATCTTTAGTGGTTGGATTGTTAACGCCTGGCATGTCTCGGGTTTCCTGCGAAATTTGAGGGTTAGAAGGAGCAATGGCTTACTCTTTCTTTGTTTTAGGATTCTGGTCTTATAGTCAAAGAGCGAGGGTGGAGCAGAGGGGGTTCACTCATTCACACAACCCGACACAGGTCTAAAATAAAAATGCTGCATGCATTTTTTTCATGGATTGAAATAGGAGCATCAAAGATCACAGAAACCAGACTGTAGTTATAAAATTATAATAGCAAGCAATTTACATATAATAACCCATAAGGCAGTTCAAACAGATTAGTATACATCTTTTATCTAATCTTTATACAGTCCACTATAAATATCTTCTGTTTAACAACATGGGCTGACTAAGAGATCCCATACTTCCTGCGATATAAAGTCTCATCAGGCAATTACACTTTACTTTTATAAAACAAATGACTTGACCATTTGATACATCTAAAAAAATAAAAAAAACTAGCATCACGCTGGACTTGTTCAACCACAGACTTGATTTACTTATGTAATGAAACAAAGATCGATTAACCCTGGGCCTTTGAAAACACTTCAACACATCCCAGGTTTGTAATTCTTTCATTTTGATTAAGAAACGATAGAATGTATAATTTGTCAAAGATGTAAAATATCAGACGGCCATTATGGTGCACACCTGGGCAGGTAGGGGCCCCTACATGTACAGACGGTGCTCATCAATTGCCGACATACAGTCGCATTATGTAAGAATATTACCGAGAGGAGGTAAAACATTGTAATCATTGACCATAAGGGGAGAAAATCTGATAAAGTGAATGATCAGGGCTGTCCGCCTATCAGAGCAGGATTCACAATAGACTTCCTCATCGTTCATAGTAAATTTGGCAGCACCCTGTTAGATTACATAAAGGCATAATCAGAAAAGAGCATTAGAAATCAATCTATTAACAAAATCCACTTTCAGCTCAAATAAGTATATCTCTTTTTTTTCTTGTGATTATATCTGTTAAATTCCTCCATTAGAATTTTTTTTTTTAAATAGGTAACAGGAGCGTTTCGCCGGCTCACACGGAGATAATCTGACCGGCGAGGCGTGAGACTGTGGAGGTCTGCCTACCTTCCCGGGATGCGGCGGCCGGTCGTGTCCTCTCCTCCTTTGTTCAGCTGTGAATCCGGCAGGAGCGTCGGGCAGAGAGGAGCAGCTGATGTGAGGGACGTGTGCGGCGTGTGAGCGGTGAGGTAGCAGCCACAGCCAGTGATCAACCCCGTGTTGCTTCTCCCGAAGCAACGTGTCTGAGAGGGCGGGACCGGCGCGCTGCGGCTCTCCCATTCGCTGCTGCGCTTGGCTCCTGCCGACGAATCGCCTCGTCCATTCGGAGCAGCCGCGGAGCAATAGGCGAGGCCAGTTTACATATGCAAATTGCATGGAAATGACACAAACACGTGGACACGCGGATCGGTTTCCATTTCAGCAGCTGGGCGAAAAGTCAAGCCGGCGCTGGCCTCTGGTCACTACACGCTGCACAGGCATTCGGCGTCATGATCATCTGGATGATGATGATGATGATGATGATGATAATGATGATGCATGGCTCGAAGCATGTCGGTAAGTTGAGGGGACATGGCTCTGAAAAGCCGGCGGTTTCAGGAAGCAGCTGCGGCGGGAGGATAATGGACTGAGCAAATCTTTTCCCCACATCTTAGAAATTTGCTCTCATGGTGTAAAACACGTATTTACATAAGTGAATAGCTTTTTAAACTCAACTAGACATGTCGCCAATCCATTACCAGGGCAGCACAAAAGTTGCACACCGCAAGCAAACATGCACTTCCCAAAACCATACCTAAGGGCGATTTAGTTAACCTAAGAGTTATATTTCTGGGCAGTGGGTGGAAGCCAGAGTACCCAGAGAGAACCTACCCACACACAGGAAGATACAGCCTCCATGCAGAGGGACCAGGATTCAAACCCAGGCCCTCCTTGCTGCAAGGTTCTCTTCCAAAGTAAACATAATAATAGCAAGATCCCTTAAAGTGGGAAAGTTAGTTACGTCTCATCCAACCTAAACTTTTAAATCAAGTTGGATATCTTCCATATACTTATGGAAGATGTCCATAAGTCCATAAGCTGCTGGAAATTCAGCTGGATTTCCGAGTTGAAACAGAAACATGGTTAAGTTGGTTTTGAAGTTATTCCCTGATGTATTATCAGATTTTATAGAATAATAAAAAGTAGTCTTAACTATTATTCCTTGTTCACTTTCCTCCATTGTGGTCTGTACATTTCTCCTCTGTTAAGAAGATGAAGCAAAAGTGCTTGAACAATTTAGCTGTTAATTATTAGCTTTATTTTGTTTGCCTTTACCTCACCATACCTGCATTGAATGTCTTGGTGTCTTTATTTTGTATATTGGTCCCAATATACAAAAAAGCTAAAAGCTAGTCCAAGAAAGGCCAAGACCAAATCCAACTTGTATCATCTTAAAATAACTCTTGATTCCAAAAACGTTACAGCAAAATCTATTTAGTGATCCTTTATAATGGAGTGAAAATTATTTACTTATTATTATCTAAGTATGTTTAACGCATGAGGACTATTGATGGTCCACCAACTCCTATCTAAATTTAAAATATTTAAAATCAGTTTCACATTTGCTCACCTCCATTTTTGTTTCAAAGCCTTTGACTTTCATTTAATGATGAAAATTACTTTATTGCATGGAATTGGGATGTTTTTATTATGACAAGCATGGCAATTTTGTGACATTTTGTTTGATTTCTATACATCAAAAGCCCTGTGAGTGTCATTTCATTTGCTGTTGTTAGTAATGTTGGTTGGGATTAAGGCAATAGTTTAAGGTGTTTCCTGGCAGGTATCTTCTGAACTCTGAACAAAAGTCTGTTGAAATCCTGAGTTATAAGTCATCATACCAGAAAACTCTTCTATTGTTACAACACTGGTATAATCTGAGTTTCATTAAATGAAAGATAAAGTGAAATTAAAACCTTTTTAACTCAGAACTCTGATTATATTGTAGAACACAAAGCTAATACCTAATTCTAACCAGTCTTAGTTTTGATACACAGGCATTTTTAAAATTGTTTAAGGCATATTGTGGTGGTATTCATGACTCATGGGACCTGTTTGGCTGAGAGGGTGGGATAAGGAGGAGCGATCTCCGTTGGAAGCCAGACAAGTGTCGATGCCAGTGAGTCACGAACCCTCTTGCTGCAAACGGGATCACGTTTGCTTTGAGAACACCCACTCCAGCAGCGAAAGAACCAGCCTCCTTTTTTCCTGTCCTTCTCGATTGACAGTGAGGATGAGTGGGATTTAAAACGACGTCGCCCTTTTCACTCCACCTCCAGCGTAACGAGTGCGATGTGAAAAAAGCTCTGCTAGATGATTAGCGAGCCAAGGACGCTGCTGCCCAGATGGTTGCAACAACCGGCTGCAGAACTGCCTGACTTAAAATGCGTAGAACGACCTCTTGCTTGTCTTCAGTGCTTTGCACAAGCAGATTGTGCCACAGTAGTTAAATTCAGAAAGTCATTTGTGGCCAAGTGATCACAGGGGAGTCTAGCCTTTGTGAATACTTCATGTTTTATGAGCTTCTGTCACAATGAGGAAACACCCAACAGCCCTGGAACCAGACAGAGAGGTTGCTCTGCACCGCTGTGCCTTCAATCACATCCTGCTGTGAAGAATACACTCCACACACACACCCCCACACGCCGACACACACACCAGAGTACACATAAATCCGGTCGGGATGACACAGCTGCCAGATCTGCCAGATTCTAATTGTCCTGCAATCTTTTAAAGATCCCATAAAAGAAAAAAAAAAATAGTCTCCAGTCGTTGTGCTCCCCAGACTCAGATCCTCCATTGACCCCAGACTTTGTGACGACAGAGAGCTTCCTGCAGTTTTCCCAGCTCACTCTTATTTCCCTTTGTTGTCTTCAAGCCATCCATGTCACAGTAAAATATATCACATTCCCTTCAAAGCACAGGAACTGTGTGTTTAAGGATCAAAGAGGTATTTTAAATTATACACACGGCATTAAACATACAGTAATCCAGATACTTAATCTTTCATGCTTGAAAGTGTTTTTTCTGCATTAACCGCATATTGTTCTGAATGCTTAAGTAAATCGTCTGTGTGATCTCCTTGAATCTTTAAGCATTAACATTAATCCAGCTCCATTCAGCCGTTTGACAATTTCACCAATTTGTCATTTGCATAAGAAACAACGGCAAATAATTTGCAGTCTCCTCGCAAAGGAGGCAGCTCTTTTGTCCGCGCGTTTTCTTCTCCTATCAGGATCCGAGATGAGTCACGCGACATGAGCAGTGTGTACCCCGCAGAGACAGGATGTCTCCTGCTTTCATTCATGAAAAAAAAGAAAAATTGAAATCTCAATCAGAGCCTCGCACCCACTTTATTACAGGTCAGGCTCTGCACATGTGTCCTCATCTAAACTTTCCCTTAGAAGAAAAAAGAAAAAAAGAAAAAGCAGCACGTGTCCATGAAGAACTCTCAGTGCCACACTTTACAACATATGGACAAAAATAAAGTTTGGCTTTTAAAAGGCTTTTTTCCCCCCATAAGGTAGGGGGGAATTCACACTAACCTTCTGATTTTTGTCTCCAAAGCTTACTGTTAATGACATTCTCCCAGACATGGACCTTTGTGTGATGCCCTCAGTCAACCTCTGTTTTTCTTCAAGTTATGTGAAGAGTGCCTTTAGCATTAAGTGTGTTGCAAAAGGGTGCAGGCTCAAGTGAGAGTGTTTGGGTGCAGCTTGAAGTGGAGCATGTTTATGTGTGTCTTATCTTATGAGCAGCTGTCCTCTGCTGTGAGACGTGCATATGACTTAGCTGGCTTCGGGCCGTCTGCTCCGCCGCTTACAGACTCAAATAAATTTTGGTTAAAATGTATGTGGTCAAGATGTGAGCGCTTCAGGTTTGCCGTTTCAGTCAACTGCATGACCCGGGGGCACATTTGTGCGCAAACTCAGTGTGGATTCGTTTCCTGGCTGGCTAAAATTATTGGTTCAAATTATTCCTTCCTGGCAGCAATTCATATCCATGCAATAACAGGATTACATAATTTTGTTCGTCAATGTTCTTTTCTGACCAGCAGCTTCGAGGCACCTTTAGTTGTTTGACTAACTAAACCCCTACGAAGGGCATTAATCTGTGGCTGAAATAAAGTATTGACACTTGCATGCAAAAATATTCTTTCAACTTATGTCACATTAGAATATATTTAATTTAGATTGTGTTATGAACCAGCAAAACGTAATACATAATTGTACAATGAAAGTAAAGTTCTGCCTTTGTCATGATGTTTCACAAATTAAAAAATCTAAATGTTTATTAGCCTTCATTACTCTGATGCCCCGAAATAGAAACCAATGCAAGAAACTGCCATAAGAAGTCACCTCATTAGTAAATTGGAGTCGATCTGGGTGTATCTTGATCTTGCCACATCTTTTCTACAAAGACCTCAAAGATTTGTTAGAGCACGTTTAGCACACTGGCCCCTCTGTGAAATGTGGTAGTGGCAGCACCATGCTGTGGGAATGTGTTCCCTCTGGAGGGATAGTCAAAACATCAGAGCTGATGGGATTGAACCCGACTGATATTGAGTTTGACCAGAGAAGAAACTAAGACGTTCAAGGCAACTCTGGAGGAGCAACAAAGATTCACAAATCAGATGGGACAGTCTGTTAATCCTTCTCACCATAAATCTTATAACGAATGGCTGGAAGAAGACCACATGAAGTTGAATTTGCAGGAAACCACAAACCACATAGAGGACACGGCAAAACATGGAGGAAGGTGCTCTGGTGTGCTTATCTTCAGCAGGAACATGGAAGATGCTCAGATGTGATGGGAAAGTATGTGAAGTTAAATGCAAGGAAATCTTAACAGAAACTTTGTTAGAGACTGCAAAAGACACGAGACTGATACAGAGATTCACCCTTAAAGATACAGCCACAGCTAATATGGAATGGCTTAGATAAAATCATGTGTGGGAATGGCCCAGTCCAAACCTAAATCCAATTAACAAATTTGTAGCAGGACTTAAAAAAATGTATTTTACCAGAAGCCGTCAAATAAATCAGATTGAGTCTGAACTGCTTTGCAAAGAAGAAAAAGCAAAAATCATTTTAATAAATAATGAATAATTTACAAGAATAAAGCTTTATTCTTACATTTATGTAGTGCTTCATGTTTGTCCTAAGCATAAAATTGTGGTAAAATACATTGAAGAGTGCGGCTGTAAAATATAAAACAATCCAGGGATTCGAATCATCACAAGCCACTCTTCATATTTAAAATGTTTAAATCAGTCACTGCGGTTGTTTTTGTTTTCTTAATCATATCCTCAGATGTTGCTCATGAAAAATACCTGACGTAGCTCTGGACCGGCTCATGCTTCAGGTGAAGCTTCACATCTGGAATCCCTTATACTTTCTAAGCCTGGCTTCCCCATCTCACCAGCTTACTCCTTACTCCTCTTACTTCATTGGGATTTGTGATCCCAATGAAGTAAATGCTAGCTCTGCAACTTAACCCCACCTACACAGATATGTGACCACATGTAGTGTAGGCACAGTGCCGCAACACTGTGTGTATGTGCCTTCAGTCAATTGCACTTGGATTTAGCATTAATATTCAAACTTGTGCAGTCAGAGGAGAAGCAATACTGGGGGTTTGTGCCTCCAGCGTCCTGCTGTGCGACCTCCCCTCTCCTTTGTCCCTTCCTGGTCCGGCTTCACTCAGTCACATGTGCTTCATCTAGAGAGAAAAGCTTCCAGACCATTTTTTTTTCTCCACACAGACTCTTCACATGCAAGCTGTTGAGAATATGTGGCAGCTAATCACTATCAAGTCTGCGAGTGTGTGTTTGCGTTCATATTCTTTCTAATATCTGAATGGCAGCCAGAGCAGCTCAAGCGACAGTGGGATATCTATCTGCAGGGCTGAATCTTACATGTGACCGGGATATATTTTAACTAGATTATGTAAGCGCTCCAGCCTGCGCTCTCCACTCACAGATGAGGAGGACTACGCATGATGCAGAGGGCTGGGAGCTTACCACAAGCATTGCCTTTGCAGCACATTGAATAATTCCTGCACTCGGCTGGAATTTGAGCCAGCACACACACACACCCCAACACGCCCACACACACACGTACGCACGCACCCATGCAGGCACACAGAGTTCACAGGAACTGGCTTCTTAAAAGTTGTCTTCCACTTCAAAAAGACATGACAGTCTCAGATGATTCAGAGCTACCACAGCTTATCTTTCCCATCAGCTAATGTGCTCCTATTGATTCCAGATGATGTAACGCTTTGAGTTAGCAGCTCCACCACAATGTAATCTTAATGTGAAGGTTAGGGGGGTTACATAAGGGGATTTATGAAAGGTGGAAAAAAGGCACTGACAGCTCTTTTCTATGGCTGTTAGGAGGAAATAAGCAGGTAATTGTGAAGTTATCGCGTGACACGGGACGTCTTGACGGGTCGACCGGCCTTCATGTGAGGTTCCCTGCCGAGAGCTGATGAGATGGTTGACGACAGGATAGCAGCCAAATTTGTGTCCAATGCAGAGCAGCCCACGCTCCCTCTGCTACCACTTTTTATGGGATCGTCACGTGGGCGGTTCAGTGTGAGATTCTATCTAAAAGTGATGTAATAGAGGCTGATAATTTCTCTGTAGGCAAACGTCCAGCCACTTTGGAGAGGAACTGTGGACCACGGCTCTTTTATGCTGTCCTGTAGCAACAAGTTCACTATGGGTATTTACTTCCAGCAGTTGCGGTGTGCGCAGCCCATTTGAGACACAAGATTTCTTACAGTGTAAAAAAATAAAAATTATAAATTATTTACACACTTTATCCATCTCACATATAGACTGTGCAATTCAACTTAAAAGCAAATAAGCCCTGTTAAAAGTGATATAAATCAAAATTAAAAAAGTTGTAAAAACCTGGTTAATGTTTTCACGCTAACACATCAACGAACAAATGCAATGAATTTTGATTTGATTCAGTTTTATATTTCATATACTTAATATTTGATCATTCCGTATTGTAATAGTTTTTATATATCACATTTTTCTGCATTTTGACATTTCCATTCCCAAACTTGAATTTTCTCTATTGTTTTGTTGGTTTAAATGTAAACTTTTGTTACCTTTTACCGAGCAACACAAATACACTGAACCACATAAAATGTAATCAAATAAAACAGCTGAGCATGGTTGCTTGCCATCAGTTATTAGCACTCCTGGCTCTGGCATGTGCTCTGGGCTCTGGCTTTCTCCCACAATACAAAATCATGCATAATAAGTTAATTGGTCTCTCTAAATTGCCCTGAAGTATGGGTGTCTATGCGTGTGGTTGTTTGTCCTGAATGTCTTGATATTAGCTCATGATGGAGTGTGTCTCACGCAGCCATCTCTTAGGATGATCATACACACCTACTTTGTCATGTAAAGACAGACTGGTATAGACAGTGCATGGATGGAAATAGTTAAACCCAGTATTAATATATGAATAAATACATTTCTAAAGAGAATTGTTCATGAATAATAAGATTATTTTCTCAAGACATTCCTTAAAAACCAGAAATGAAGCATTTACTCTGACTGATGTGCAAGGTTGAACAAAGAAGGGTTTTCCTCTATTCAATACCTTTATTTTAAAGCAACTATTACAACAAAATAACCATAAAATAGATTTTAAACATTGAACCTAATGTCCACAAATCTAATGCTTAGTCAGGTTCTTGTTGCTAATATTACCCAATAACCAGTTAGCTTCACTGATAATCGATTGATTTATGTTTTTATCTTGTTGTGCAAACTCCCTGTGCTCATGACGGGAAAAGAGGTAACTTTTCTTGTCTAGTGTGTGTTCAGTCAGTCAGTCTGTATTGTCTGAAGATAGAACTTTCTTGCTTATTTCACTTTAAGAGTTAATCTTCCGTTTAAGTCGGATATCTCTTGGATTCCAAAGTCTACCTAGAGTTGCTTCCCAGAGGTAGTTGTATTTTTCCAGGGAAACCTTGGTAAACGAAACCGTTTTTTATATATATATTCCTTTATTTAATCAGGTTTTAGGGAACTAGAAGCTTGAAATAAGATCTTGACATGCTGAAGTAGTTCCCTCCAAAAGGGAATTATTTCCAAGAAATGTAGCTTTTTAGCATAACAAATTCACCCAAAAGGATTTGGAAGATTTTATCGAGGACATGTAGAACTTGTGAGGCTTTTTTTAGCACTGCTGTTTCCATTTTATCTTTTCATTAATTTGGAAAAACACCCAGTTTCTATTATGTATGATTTTTCTAATATTTTCTTTAGTCATCAATTACTTTTTACTGCAGCACTGAATATGTATCGGCTCCTGACTGATCCTTTAGTTTTATTCAATCATTTTGATTCTTTGTAGCCTCTCTCCATGAGATTTAACTTCATTTCTGTTCATTTCTCTGAAGTACTAGAATCCAGAACGTTTGGTTAGTAACCAAGAGGACTGAATGGTAAAACTGAATTATAATGTAGTTTAATGTGGTATTAGTTGGTTTGCACACTTATGCAAACAAATTGATGCATATTTTTACATTTTACTGTATTTTCCCTTAAGATGCTATTGTTCTTTAGTTTATTTTCCTCATTTCAATCTCATTTAAAAAATCCAGAAACCGGGTTTCTTAAAAAGCATGATGGCACATTTAAGTTCAACTGTACCAAGTTCTCTCTACATTTTGTACGATATTATAAAATCTGTTATGATCCATCTGTTTTTGTTTATGTTCAGTTTCCTTCAAGACAAACTCCAAAATGTGATCAGTGTAAACTAAAGATATGTCCAGGGTTTTCTTATCCAGCTCACTGAAGCACAGTTCAGCCCTGTTGACGGCATAATTTCAGGTTTCTAGAAACCGCAGGATACATATTACCTAAATGTTTTTCATTCTAAAAAAAACATCCGTTGCACCTCAGAGTTTTATATTTGTAAAAAAAAAAAAAGTATCTGAAAGAGTGTCAGGAACTCTATGTATTGATTTTAATACTGCAGATGTTTACCAGAGAATAAGGATGTTGTTCATAACTACATACCTTGTTTTTGATTGTAGCTATTATTTGGGGTGATAGAGAAGCTTTTTCATCATGTTCACACGGTTAATCAAAAGCAAAGCGTTAACCTGCTGGTATGTTTTAGAAACTTACAATGTTCTCTCCATCTCATTCTAGTCACTTGTGATGTCTAAGCCTTGGGGGAGCAAGAATGAGAGATTAATTGGAAACAGTAGGGAACATAGTCACATAATGTAGAATATAGGTGCAGGAGAGACTGTACCTCAACCAAAAGTTCAAAATTAAACAGTTGTTGAACAGTGGGGCAGAACATTTATTTCTCAATGTGCTGTCCTTGAAGAAAGTCTGTGGTCTTGGTCACACTGAGAGAACTTTTGCAAGACAAACTTTTCCTGTTGCATTTGCACCTTTAATCCTAATGCAAATTGTTTTTCTGGGGAAAAGAGATGCGACTTCCAAAATTTGTTTGAATGCGCCTAACGCACTTTACTAGACTAAAAGGTTAAATACGTGTCCTGTAATAGTAAGTGCATTTTCGCATGATCCAGCAAATCACAACTTGTCACTTTGGCCAACTGCTCATCATTAGCAAATCATGTGGCGACAGTGGAATGTATAAAGTCAATTTAATCATCAAAAACAACCAGCAGAACCAGGTTCCATAAGTTTGAACTGCCTGTTCTGCCCTTGGACTCCAGATCCCTGTCAAAGTAGATTTGTTTTGATGGTGCTTGATTGTAATGGAGATATACTAAAGCAAATTACCATTGCAATTTGTTTCACAAAGGACAAACTATTTGTTACATGGCTTAACTCACAAAGCAAGTTCAGCTTATTAAGTGCAAACAAACAGTTTGCTCTTTATAAACAAGTTCTGCAAAATGCATGACTGATGAATATTTGGCTAATTAATTCCTGTGCAGAATTTAAAAAGCTACTTCAGCTTTTAAGAAGTCAATAGAAGTAAATGAAAAAGCCGAGTCAGTTAAATTAGACTCAGCACTGGGGTCACTTTGAAGAAAACAAATAGTTCATTTTACAATTGAAAAACTAAAAGAATTGGAAAAATTAAAAATGGTATACCAACAATTTAAATGCTGAAAATAAATTTCCACTTCTGCTATTAAACCCAACCAACACTCAGGTGAAGAACTGCACCAGCTACACCGTGTAAGTGAGCTCGTAACCTAATATATTAGGATAGGACAACAGGAAATTCTTTCTCTTTTAGGATATGAACATCCTGTGGTTGTATGCTCTTAGTCAGCATGTTTGGTATGCGTTGGGATAGTCTGTGTGCAGTTTCAGCATTGCACCTTTTCTTCAAGATATTATCTTCACTTCATTCGCAATATTTTGACTTTACTGTGTAATGGTAAAACAAGGAAAATTTAACAATGTCCTCCATTTTCTTCTTTCCTCTAGCGAACCTTATGCTTCTCCGTAGTTACAAGTTATTTGTGACATATGACAGCTGCACTGGTTCGATTAGAGCTGTGTGTCTGTTTAGCAACAGTACACATATTTTACACTAACTGTCATTATGAAATTCACGACTGTATACACACAAATCTGGGGAGGGAAATGAATGCATGAGTGGGCTGACTTATCAAATAGCAAATGCATCATCTGCCATTCACAGGTTTTCCTTTCAACCTGCAGAAGAAGATGTTATGTTTGAGCACTTTAAAGCTGAAGCAGAGTCACTCTGCCTTAAAATAGGTGGCAGAATATCAGCATCCATTCTTCACTGCCTCTAATGGTCACCTCTGCAGCAGACAAGCATTAGTCGCCCATTTAGAGTTACTTTACAGTGCGGTCACGAAGTCTGACCTCAGAAATTTCCAAACAGAACAAATCTTTAATAGCAGGGGTTGTTTGTGGCCAACACGTGTCCTTGGCCCTGCCCCAGCTGTGAGGTTTCAGCTTACTTCTCCAATAGGAAAAGTAAAACATCAACGTGGGCTATCTCTATTTCTTCTCTTTTTAATATAATTTGAGCTTTATTGCAGCTGAACTCTTGTGTAATATTGTAAGGGCCATTTTTGGATTCCAGCTCTTTTGCTTGAATGTCATTCCAACCATTAAAGTTAAAAAAAAGTACCTGGCTTTCTACCAATGCTTTTTTGTCTGTAAGGGGAGGAGAATTAGTGTGAGTCAGAAGGGTTGAGGGAGCAGACATCTTGTCCTCCATCACCTGCTTTGAATCAGAAACAGTAGGATGGCACATTAGGAGACATGAGGGTGAACCTCCTAGGGTGCCTGCTGGACTTGCCTGAGCAGATATGATCCTGTGAGTAATGGCTTTCAGATGTCGATGCACATTTACAGTAGAGTTAATCTCTATTAGCAGCATGTGTACTGAGGAGATAAAGTCATTCAAAACAAGCTGCTATGAGGGGAATATCTATTGCATCGTGAGCACTCTTTGGAAGAATAAGGCTTGTGCCAGAGGGGAGGGATTAAAGGAAAACCTGAAAGAGGACAGGGTTAGATAAGGTGAAGGGGAGGACAGGTGTTAAAGTGTTGTTGCTACAAAAAGTACATGTGGAAGGAGCATGAGGGACTGAGGGGTCTGACTTATTGCTGCTGCTGCTCTGTCCAGAGATTTCCCCGCTGCAGCTCTGAGCTTATTCTGGCATACACGTGACACTCTCCCACTCCCCTCTGCCGAATCTCTCTCTCTCTCTTCCTCTCTCTCTCTCTCTTTCTGGCTCACACATACCTCCCATCAATGCCTACAGTACACTAATCCTGGTTCTGCCCCCTCACTGCCCTGTCTCACATTTTACACCCCCCGTTTTCTAATTCCTTCAGACATTTGACAGTAAGCTTTTATTTTTTGTGTCAAACTCCTTGTCTTTCTTGTGTCATCACGACTTGCCCACAAGAAAACACACATTTACTGCAGAATTGTTCTCCCACGTGAACTTTAACGTGATGACTTTATATATCAGGTTGTTGGTTTCGCAGTTTTTCAGCCTTCCTATCTAATATATATGAACTGTTTAATAATAACATACTGAAGAAGGTGAATTTTCTATTCCACTTTTACACTGATGGGAACATATTATTTTTGCGGCAAAGTCTCCCAGTGATATATGTTTTTTTTGTTGTTTTTTTTACTGTCAGTACAAGATGTGCCTGAGAAGGCACTCCCAGTAATGGAGAAAAAAGAGACTGATTGCTTCAGCAATTTTAAAGCCTCTTTCTGACTTTCTGTGAACTAAACTTCTCCAAAAAATGGTTCAAATTGATCTCTTAACCCCTGGACTTCTATGTGACGGTGCCCCTGCAAGCTCTCCCACACGTTCCAACCACAAACATCATTGTATTTTCAATTTGGTAAATTAAATTAAGTCCAACATTATTCATGCCTCCTCCAGATACAGGATTAAAGTAATCTTTAAATTATTCTGACAAGTTTCTTGTGAAGTAATGCTATTTTTTTTTCAGATGACCCAGCAACAGACTTTAGCCTGTGGCCCACATCAGCAAATACATTAGCTAATATGTTTTTGGAAATTGTTGTTGAGATAACATTTAATGAGTCAAAATATATTTCTTTATGACATACTGCTAACATTGTTTGTACCATTCTTGTTCTAAATGGTGTGTGACTTTTTTAAAATTCTTGCTTAAAATTGCAGCTTTTGTGCCAGTAAAAGTATGCGTCTTTTTGTCCAAGGTACAAATCTTGATTACACGTTAAGAGCGATTGCAGAAAATAACAGCTCTAGCCAGTGGAGATGGGGCAACAACACTGACGCTTCCTTCCTTGCTGACTGTTAGGCTTTATCTAACAGAAAACACGCCACACCTATTTTTGGCTACAATTAAGCCTGGAAAATGGCTATGTGTTTGTTTACATTATCTATAAAGAATAATCTCACAGGCACACAGCTTTATGAATGTGACAAAAGTATTGTTGTATGCATGTACCATTAGATAAACGAAAGGTTCATAAATGTAGCAAGAGGCCTTTTAAAAATGTACATATTAAAAAGTTTACTGTCTGTCATTGTGTTTGTCCTAATTTTAAAGACAAAACCCGGGAATGAGGGATTATATACATATTATATACGCATATTACACAAACACAGAAAATGTACTGAATAGTTTTATTTGTTGTATCATTTTTTCTTGACTTTATCACTGATGTCTGTACAAGTATGAATATAAACAGATCTTAAAACTTTAACAAAGATTACACGATGCAACTACACGAGAGTCAGTGGTCCACCTGAGGCTTGCCTGAGCAGAAGAAAGGATGCTGAAATATTTTTTTATCGTTGCACAATAGTACTTGTCCAACAATAAAATGCTTAAAAATAGACCACTGCAGCAGTTTGAGTGGTTGGTCTATTAGTGGCTAAGACATATCAATTTTTTTTTTTAGTTGAAACATTTTTTTATTTATTTATTTACACTTGACATTTTTCTAAATAAATTTGGATCTACTGTAGAATATCATAAAATGGCACATCTGAATTAAAAAATGCCACTTAGCCGTTTCATTCTGGTCCAAGACCTGCTAAAACAACCTTTAATATCTGTTACACTTTGCAATTATCACCTTTGATAGTATCAGTAGAGTATTTCATAGTTGAAGTCACACATCTATTCAGACAAGGTTGTGCTGTGGGGGCTGCAAAAAGTGATCTGAGTTCTCTTTTCTTAATGTTAGCTCCATAGTTTTTATTTTTATAGTTCAAAACTAAAAATAAGAACTTACAGAGACAAATGTATTCAGTTTATCCTGTTGTCAAGAGGCTTCACACTTTCAAAATGACCATGTTAAAGTCTGCAGTGCAGTCAAAAAGGAATCACTTTCACTATATTATGAAATTGTATTAGCAAACTCAAATAATTAAAATATACTTACATTTTATACAAAATAACCTGCAGACAGTAAGAAATATCAGTCAGTTTTTTTTTGTCACAATCAGTATTTCTTAATTTATTAAAATGTCAAAGAATTCAGACATAAATTAACTGTCTTACAACAAAATAAACTGTTTTTAAAGTTATTTCACACCATGTCACAGTTTGATCTCCATAGTCAGCACTATGGAGACTTGAATATTGTTCCAAGTCACATCAGGGATTTCTTTCTAAAATGAAAATTAAATTCTATTCATATATCAGCCATTCACAATTGGAAAAGCAATCAAAAAGTCTGATTAATTAATTTATTTTTTTTACACAACACTCAATAATTAGCAGCAACCTTTCAACAAAGCTAGATATGATGTCAGTGTGTGTTGTCAAGTTCAGCCTTGAGACCCTCTTCATACACAGACGGTTACATTCCCAACACATTCCTCTTTCCCCTTCTCTTGTGGACTGGGTGTGTGTCTGTAAAGTATGGAAAATTCCAGGTTTTCCTCAGAGGGGCAGTTGTGTGCATGTTTACTCCTGGATATCTCCGGAGATGTTTGTTGGGTCAAGCTCAAATGACTGTTCCAACAGCTAAAGGAGTAGTGCTGACATGGTGGGAGGGGATTGTTGTTGGTGGAGCTTTATCCTGTGGACACTGTACACAAATCTCATAGCCAGGATGAAATGCGGTCATGTAATTTTACTCCCAGCCTTTTACCCCTGTGGCCCACTGATTTCTGAAGCAGGTCTGAAATCATGCTGTATTGTCTGGAGTTCGGCTCAACAGGAGACAAGATTAACAGCTTAATGACCAGTCAGCTAATTATGGATATAACCACAACCGAATCCAGTCCTGTTATATCCATTTACCCAGTAATAAATCTTATTCCCTATCATAGGAATTTTAAATTATATGCCTTGCGTTCCTTTAGAGCATTAAAATTTTTTATGCTATACTTAATGTTCTTCTGCTTAGGATGTCATGCCAGATTTCAGCCTATCCTCTCTTTGGTATTTTCATTCAATCAATAAAACGTGACCAAGCAGTGAGTGTGGCTTATTTTGTCCGGATACACCTACTGTACTTTCTCTGTGATAAACGACTTTCCTTCGCATATGATTGTGGTTTTCTCTTGTAAACTCAAAGGCTGTAAAACATAAAAATGTATGTTTAACTATACAAAAAAACATATTTAAACTGTACAATTTTAGCAAAACCAGCCCAGGGTTTGTACACAATGTTCTAACACAGAAGCAGGAGACAGAAGGAAGTAAGTAATTATGTATGAGAGAATTATGATGTCATGGAAACTCTCACATATGTAAGGTTTTTGCTTATCCCTACACACACGTGCATGATGGCAAAGGAGAGGAAGTTGCTTCAGAAAACAGGTGGGAACAACTGCTAATGCAACTCGGGTAAAGTCTCCATTAAACATTTTAGCTTAATTTACTGAACCTGAAGGTCAGGAGGTTCAGAGTGTTACAGGTGGCTGGGCCCGGCAATGAGAGTCGTTTTCTTTCGCAAAGATAAACAGGCAGAGGAGGATGGGCTCTGAGCAGGTCAGTGGGTTTGTATACTTTTCCATCTACTAACAAATGTATGGAAAGCCACGTGATCCAGTGGGTTTATATCGCTATCCACACTTTCTGTCTCTCTTTTGCATAGAGCCACCAGTTTAGCCAGTCTGCACTGTAAAGGGAAGAAAGTTGAATTTGAAACCGTCTCTTTTAATCACATCTATTCCCACATATTTAAATTTATTACATTGTTATGCCTTACAGCATCTAATATGATGAGCCTTGCTTGTAAATATGCCTTCACCTGAAATGAGGACAGATGCAGATCTTGCCAAATATGGAAACACTTGGAAAGAAAGTGACTCAATGAAGCACTCAGCGTGCAATGACCTTTGATTGTCTCTGGTCTCAGTAGAGCTCTTCTATTCATCCTTTATGAAAATATTTATCTTGATCCAAGCAAACATGAAGTACTTCACTTATCCTGTGACTAAACTCAGCATTTATGACTCCATAGGGGAGTTTGGGTGCAACTGATAAGGCATGGGCATGTTATATGCCTAAATAGTTAATTGTCTTGGTCTTGTTAATCTTAAAAAAAAAAAAAAAGAACACCACCTATTAGTATACGACAAAGAATTCATGAAAAAGTGTAAAAGTATAGCACCTTTGAACTACAGATAAATAACAAAATAATACCAAAATAAAAGTCCATGAAACTGGTAACTAATATTGACTAATATTGTGTTCATATATATGTATAAATTCAGCACACTCTGTGATTTTTCACTTTAGGAAGCCTAGCCGATACAAATGCATTGAGTCATTTGTACGGAACGCAGATTCTGTATTTGTGAATAATTGTGAAGGAAAAATGATGAGTGATTTTCTCATATATAGAAGGGATATAATTTGAAGGTTTGTGAACTTTTAAATATTTCTGTATTTCCCCTCAATTTTAAGCTGAGAATGATTAAATAATCCTGATTTAGTTTAAAAAAATATAAGTTAAATGGATATGAGTAGAAAATTATTCAGTTTTATTTATTTTTTTACTGTAAATGCATTGTCGACCACATAATGTTATTCAGATTCACATGTATTTACACACATCTGTCACATTTCTCCACCTAAAAAACAGTGTAAAAGTAATAATAGAAAACAATACAATGTAATTTATGTACACAGTTGAACACAATAAAAACAGAATGAAATAAATCCAGTACTACAAAACTATTTAAATAATGGTGTTTACTGCAATTAGACTGAATTAGTCTCCTGTTACTTCTGTGACTGATCATTCTTCTCTTTAATGGCCTTGGAGATCGGATTGTTGTGTCTGTTGGTGTCTCCTCGCTGTCACCACCTGCCTGATAACGCACCTCATAATGCTGTCTACCTCCGAATCTCCAGAAGTTTGTTTTGTAAAAAAGTGAAGTGGAAGAATAACAGAACAGCCAACCTGCCGGGACCCCACTCCTCCTGCTGACCCTGACAGACGGTGCCACAGGCAGACATGCTGTGTCTTTCCAGTCAGGTGATCAACAATTCAGGACACAGGACGTGTCTCCAGCAGCTTTATTGTGAAGGTGATTCTTGGATTCATGCAAAGCTGACCTGGTGTTTTGAATGTACCAGATAAGGTAAGATTACATGGCCCACACACTGATTTCCACCTGGCCCTGATGAGCGTAGATGTGATTGAATTGGAACATTTATTTTCATCTCCCTGTCTGTATTCATCCAAGCTACAATGACCTCAGCAACTGCTTAGATAATAAATTATCTAAATATTCACACTAAAGTAATTCATCTTGAGTCATTCAGCGAACTGGTGGAAGGTTAGGTACGTAAAGTTTCAATGTCTTTTCCTCTGAAGGAGAGTCGAGTTCATGCTCAAACAAAGGTTATCTTATCCAATAACCTATCACTAGTAGGTTATTGTTCAATTTTAAAATAAGTGGTTTATTATTGCTTGTCCTTGCCAGTGTGTTGGGATGGGGCTTATCAGTCAATGGGCAGAGGACAGGGCATCCTGCACAGGTCAGTAGTTTAACACGGAGCAACTTCACTTGTGTTAAATCTGCTTTTTTTTTTTTTTTTTACTGGGACAATTTGTCCAGAACATTAAAAAAAGTCTCAACTAAGCAATGAGTCAACAAGTTGGTGTTTTAGTAGGAAACTCTTTGCTTTTAACTTGAGTCACAAAAGGGCATAAAGTAATAAGGGGATTTTGGCCTGCAAGTCCTCTGCTGATAATCATGAAAGAAATGAAAGTTAATCCAATACTTTTATTGGATTTGTTCTGTACTATCTGTATTTAATACTTTTTTTGTGTCAGTAGCAAGAAAGCAAATAAGAAGAACCTTATTCCCTTTCCACATGTGAGAATGGTTGTTAACTTTAGAGAAAAATGTGAAAAGAACTGTTGTGAAACTGGATGTATTGTCTGACGGGAACTTCCAAAGATATGCCATTAACCGGGAAACTTGTGCAATTAGGTGAAAGGTCAGAAAGTTCACTCTGATCAATTTTTGATAATACTATTACACAATAATAAAAAAAAAACAGTCAGCATAAAACTAAGTAGTAATAATGTTGGAGGAACAGGAAAAAGATTTCAGCTTCTAATGATAAATATTTTTACAACATGGTCCATTAGGCTGCATTGTTTCTGCAATGCAGCCTAATGGATAATAAAATGAGATTATCCTAAAGTTAAAAAATGATTTTGTGAAATGGCAACGTTAAAGAAATTCAACGGATAAGAAGGTTTTCTCATTTTTGGAGGGATGGTGGAGTGCCAAGGGAAAATCTGAGCATGCACACAGAGACTGAGATTAACAAGAGGTGGTGAGTGTTTTGTTGATGATGATATATTTGTTCTTTCTTCCATGAGTCGTATTTTGAGTTGTTGGAACATTAAAGGGTGGATAACTAGATGAGTAATAGTCGATTGTTGTAGAAAGATCCTAGGTGTGTAAACCAGGGGAGCAGCCAGAGAACTATTGAGGGGATTCACAGAGGGAGTCTTGGAGTGAGTTGTAAATGAACTCTGAATGAGAGGAGGAAGAGTAATGGAAAAAGAAAAGGAATCTGAACTGGGAATCTGTTTTCCTGTGGGAAATGCAACAAGAAGGCAGGCATTGGAACATCTAGACAACATGGAAACTGAGAGAACTAGGGGTTAACGTAAACCTGACAACAGATCATGTGAGCAAAACAATCAGGAATCTGCCCTTATGAGCTCCTCCTGATTGGACTTGACAAGCTCCAGCTGTGAAAACACCTGTGGGTTACACCTTGCAATCAAAGGCAGTAGTAACATGCACACAGCCCTGTGGATATGATGATCATATTAAATTAAACCATGTTCATAAAGAACAGAGCTTGATTGCTCAGAAAGCTAAACCACGACAAACGTTCAGCCTTCCTGTTTGCTGACTGACAGCATACAAGTGTTAATGTGTTATAAAAAGCAAAGTCTTTTCAAATATGCTTTCTTTGACTTTATTTTTGAACACATCACTGATACTGAAAATAGCTAACGTTGAGTTTTCTTCCTGCAGTAACAGCATCTACACTGAAGAGTGAGTGTAACAGAATGATCTACGTGCTTAAATAAGGTGCATGATAAGATGTTCATTGTGTAGAGCCAATCAAAATGTGCAGCTCCATGTGCAGCTGTGCTTTTAATGATGCGCTAGTATCTCTGCACACATGCATCAGTGTACAGATGCATGTTTGTAGAGTGACACTATAAGACAGAATGATTGCTCTAAAATTGCTCTAGGTTTTTATATGTGTATATCTCTTTTAAGATATTGGAGATAATCGACCTCTGCTTGTAAATGATAAAATCTGATTGCCGTACAATAGTGAAAAGGCTGTGCTCTCCTTTGTATCAGTCTTTTATATACTGGACTTCACCAACGGTACAGAGATATAATTGCGCTTTGTTTCTAATCCTTTCCATCCATGTTTTCTTCAGCAACGATAGCACTGACAACAAAAGAGTGAATGCATTATGAGCTCAAGCTGAAAGCCTGTCATTATAAGTAGCTTTCTTGTGTCCACACTCTGACTCATGAGTGTGCTTCATTCAGCCTCCCACTCCTTTCTGCACATGTCATGTGCAGCTCAGTCCTGGTCTACTTTGACGTCAGGAGGCAGGCTGCCCTCCTACATCGCCTGTCGAGGGCGACCATTTGGATAGACCAGTCCGTGCAGGAAGCCTCTTCGCAGAGGCTGTGATCAATAGCAGACACATAAGACTCCCTGTCTAATCACCAGTCCAAAGCGGAAACAATACTCAGTGTGCAACATCAGCACAGCGTGTTCCCTCACTTTTGGCTCTGCTTTTAACTCTGTCCTTGCCTGAAGCTCAGCGAAAAGAGCCTCACCAGAGTCCCCTCTGTCTTCCTCTGTGATGCTCCAGTTACAACCTCACATGCACTCTGGCCAGAGCTCAGCCGCCTTTGTGGATGCTGAAGACAGAAGGAGAAATAATTCCACAAATAGACCCATCCTCTGACTCACAGGGGAGCACGAGCCCCACTTCTGAGTGCTCTTGCCTCAAATTTCGTGTGTGCCCTAGGCCACAAGAAGTTAAGAAGGAACCACAGGGAAATCAAATTTGGAATTATTAGATCATACTGGAGGTATCAGGGGAGGAAGACAAATGTGTGCATAAATACATATTGTTATGAAAATAGGTTGATTTTTGGAGCTTGAGGCTGTCTGTCAATAAAAGAGCACGGCTAATCCAGAACAGGATGATTGGGAAAAAAAGGCCAGAATGGGGGTGATGTTTCCCTTCAGTTATTGAAAGTCGATTTCAATAACTTCAATTTCTGTACCTTTTTTTTGGCTTCATAAAAAGAGTCAAACTAGTAGGCTATTTCTTCTAACTGAACCTGTAAGTTTAGTTTCACTAGCAAGGACCATGCCATAAAGGTATATGTTTAAAGATTTATTGATGAATGGATGAAGGATGAAGGGAAGGAGAGATGAAGGGATGAATGATCTTGATTTGGTCATCTGGGGAGAATGATGGAGGGCTTGGGAAGTGAAGACTCTGTGTGGGGGTTTGGTCTTTGGGAAACGGTTCCTCTTATTTTCCCCGAGCCCACATGGGATCCCCAAAAGAATCGGATTTAAGCTGAACAGAGAAGAGAATGGGCTTGTAATAAATCAATGAGGTTGTTGCGGACGCATGAACGGTACACCTGTGATAACCAGCGAACTAAGACTAGGAACGTCTGATTGGAGATGCCTCACTGGATGCTGAAGAGGCGGGTCCTGTGCAAAAGCATGGGCGGAATAAAGTTTGAGAGAGATGCCGGACTTGACTGAAATGGCTTGAGAACAAGACTTAAGTGGCTGGATTATGGGATTCTGAAATGAGGCGTGGACCTTGAGATGAAATGCTTGCTGAAATTCTGATCTGAACATAAAGATTGGCTCATATGGGTAGAGGATGGAATTAGGATGGAAGAGATTAAATTGATGAGAGAAAGCAAACTGATCAGTTGACTTCTTTGAAGAGTAATATCTGAATGCTATAACTGTGAATGATGATACCTGAAAAGCATGGATGAATGAAGGATTGTGCTTGAAGAGATAGAACAGGGGAGACAGTGGAATTGGAGATGGATGAGTTTCTGAAACTGAAGCAAAGAGTCAGAATTTTGAAGGAAATGATAGAATATCAGGGATGTTCTGAGTTACTGGAATGTGAGCTTCTCAAACCTGGAACTGATGGTAGACTGAGACCAGAGTGAGTCTGAATAAACGAGAGTAAACTTCTTACGCCATTCGTGTCCCCAAAAGTTTTGCTGCCATAATGATGGGGTAAGTTTGAAAAGTGCAAGAGAAATTAATTCTTGGGGCCATTTTGGTTTCAACCATTTAACTCTGTAATAGCCACCAAGCCGATAGAGGGAGTTGCATGTCTTCAGAATGAATGAGAAAGTTATTGTAGAAGAAAAACATGCCCTTGCAGGAGTGATCAAGGATATGGGAGCCTTGAACAGAAGGGATGCTGGCTGCTATTTAATGAAATGTTAGAAATGTAGGAATGATACACAATTGAGAAGAACTTTAGACCAAGATCCACTTAAAATTTTTTAGCAGCTCAACAAAAATTGCTGTTCATACATTCTCTTCACTAACTCTGACTGAGCTTGAGCTGTTTTCAAAGAAGAAAATGCTAAATTTCTGCCAAGACGTGCAAATCTGATCAAATATATCTACAGGACTTGCAACTGCAATTGCAGAAAATTCTACAAAGTGTTGCACTGAATGCAAATTTACTCTGCAGTTTCATGATTTTTATTTGTCAAAGAAAGGAAAACTATGAACAGTTCTGATTCCGTTTCACAGTTATGCATTACTTTGTGTTGGTATGCAAGTCTCATAAAATCCCAAATAAAATTAAACCTGTGGTTGTGACATGACATGATCTCAACTATTACAAAGGTTATAAATACTTTTG
The DNA here is from genome assembly GCF_003331165.1 of Xiphophorus hellerii. Classification (NCBI taxonomy): domain Eukaryota; kingdom Metazoa; phylum Chordata; class Actinopteri; order Cyprinodontiformes; family Poeciliidae; genus Xiphophorus; species Xiphophorus hellerii. The sequence continues at coordinate 8,944,241 of NC_045673.1, read as the reverse complement.
CAAGGTCCCATAGCTCTTTCTGTAGACAGAGATAAAAGGAAGGAAGCCATTTATTTCCTGGAAGCCATTAGCAAGGTGATTGGATTACTCGAGACCTCCTATTTTAGGGAGACATGTTACGTGATGCTCTATATGTGATAAGAATGGAGCAGCAGTTACACATGTGAAAACCAATTCTGCACAAAGACAGCTCGATGGAGTAAAAAATGTATTTGGATTATGCTCAGAAGTAAATTTCAGTTTTATATAAGAGTGAAGCATAAAAATGATAAAAAAAAATTCAAAGAAAAACTGGCCTTGCTGTAAGCTTTCCCTCCAAACTGGAAATCCAGAAGAAAGTCTTGATGAGGTTTCACAGCACATGAAAGTGGGAGGTGAGAGACTGCTAATGATTGAGTCAAACCTCCATCTGTGTTGCAGCTCCCGTGTTCTTCTTTTCATTTTTTTTTCTCTTTGAGCTGACATGTTTTCACACCTATAAAAACATTTTATTTTTTCACGGAGCTCACTTGTCCTTGAGTTAATTCACCGTTTCTCTGTGCTAGAATACCGCTGCTCTCCAGCCATCCTCCTCCTCTGCTGCCTGCTCTTCTCATTTCAATAGCACCTCACAATGTAAGCACAGCTGTCAAAAATAAAATATTTCTATTTAAAAGCTAAATTAGTACAATATATACTTTTTAAATTATATATATAATTATTTTTTCAGTTGTAAAATTCATATTATTTCACCCTAAAGCGAAGCAGACTGTTCCTCTCTTGGATGCACGAATCACCTCTGGAATAACTATGACGAGATCGAACTAAATAATTCAAGAGCGAGGCCTGCGCTACAAGATAGGCTCAAGAGAGCTACTTAAGGACTGAGGCCTGAGGCACGAAGCCTTTGAGTTACTCCTGGAGGAAATGTGGAGAATATAGTATCCCGGGACAGAAGAGGGGCTTCAAAGCTCTCCTACATTATTAAACTGCTGCCTCCATCTGCAGCAGACGGGAGCCTGAGGACAGACTCACACCTGCTTAAGAAGGTGCAACCATAACACAAACACGCACCAACGTACACACATGAAATACAATGCTAAGAGGGCTGTAACTCATATCAGACTCGACACAACTTCTGAACAGACATCTGAGGCTCAGGAGACTTGAATAACTGTCACTTGATGTGTCTCTAGCCTTGATGAGATTTATATTCTTGTCATTTTATTATTGTGGACAAACAAAAGCGTTTTTTTTCTCCAGAGCAGCTGCATGTGCACAACAGCCATAGCTGTGATTGCTCATGCTGCTCCTATTTGTTTTATGTAACACATAAAAAAGCCACAATGTCAAAGCAATAGTTTAGGGGTTTTTTTTGTTTGTTTGTCTTTTGAAGTGGGCTTCTGTGAAGGTATCAGAAATGGACCCGTCGCATGTAGCAGAAAGTAAATAAATCCTCAGAGTAGTGGAAGGCTAGGAGGTATGGACCACTATAGCTGCAGCGAAGGAGTTTCATCTTTTCCTTTCACTGCAACAAATAAATCCAAGACTCACCTTAAATGCAAATAGATGCAGCAGCCTCCACCATCTTTGATTGTCATCCATAGCTGAAATGTGGACATTTGATTTCGATGTGTTGGAACAAGTTATGTGTCTAAAATTTGAAGGATAACTCACGAGGTCTGAAGCTGCTATTGTTTAAGCTGGAGTTAGTAGTAAAACCTGACTTCTAAAAAAATGGGTTGATTATTGTAATAAATATTTTTGGGAAATAATAGTAATCATAATCAATATTGTCATAGCAAATTGTAGCAATAGTATCGCCACTACATATTTTTCTAGCTGCCTTAAACAAAATGGATTATTTCATAAAAAAGCAAGTGAAAAACCCAAGTATAATTTTTTCATTAAAATTAACACATACATATCATTATGGGTATACAATTAATACAATTTATTTAATAGTAAAGTATTTATTTAGAATAATAACAGTTGAAGTACAAAACCTAATGAAGCTGGGGTAAAAACCTAAATGAGGCTTTAATATTTTAAACACCACAAGTTATTAACTTTTCTCTAATGTCTAAATTCCAATGTGGCATTAAAGGTTCACATGATCAGAGGACGACAGCAGACTGCTGCACAGTTTGTTGACGAGAACAGATGAAACGAGTTCCCTTTACAAATGAAAGGAAGGGATGGAAGGATGTCAAGGCTGTTTCTTTTGTCCCAGTCCGCCCCCATCTTTGGGTCACCAATTCTCCATAACAGTAGTTATTTTGGTTATTTGTATGAGTCTTTACTAGAGGGAGCAATGATTGTGGAGGGTATTGTATCTTTTTATTTTTTTTCTGTAACAAGGACTAAGTCTTTTTTTTTCCCTCACAAGAAAGCGGCTCACACATCGACTGTCTAGACTGTCGTTTCGAAGTAAAGAGCATGCAATTTGAAGAGAAGTGTCAGGTTACAGCCCCAGCTCTGACAACACAAAGCTTTGACTTGTTCAAAGAAGCACAGATGCTGATTAATGTATTTCCCTCTGCTGTCATTCTGAGAAAAAAAAAGAAAACATTCTCCTTCAGTAGCCAGGGAGAGCACTAGCTCAGTCACAAATTACTGAAAATCTTCCAGCTTGTTTACTCCTCTCTTGGTTGCAGTAAATCACCCCACTACTCTTAACTTCCAACATGAGTGGGTATTTAGGGGGTTAAGTTGTGAAAATGCCTCCCATGGCTGACCTCATGAGCATGCCAGGAAACCAGTGATTTCAGCTTTTGAGACTCAAATGCTTACCCATATCCCTGTGACGTTCTTTGAGTCAGTACCTCCTCCTGTTATTATTGCCAACATCCTGTCTTTATCAGCTCAAATTTCACCAAGGGAGCAGGCCAATGCCACTAACACCACAGAACCCCCTCTCTTTGTATGGCAGACTTGATTTTCCGCTCTTTCTTATTTTGTTTTTGGGTAATTTTTAGAGCATTCACATTGTGTATGACAAACATGAAAACAAAGATATACAAATGCCTTACGCTGTCCTTAGAAAGACTGTGGCTCCGTCGACAGAGTACTTGTCTTGTATTTTGAAAGTTGTGTGTCCAATTCCAGCTTCTTCCTGCCCAGAATCAGAATTGAGTTGAAATTTTTTTTTAAAAGTTTCAAAATCCCCAACAAGGAAGAAAAACTGTGCATCTTAAAAGATTTTTACACAAAAATAGGTTAAGATAGATGTTACATTTATCTGAAAGTTTGAAAAGGAACATTTTGGCAGTTTTCACATTACTTTACTGTTTCCACATGTATTTAAAACTTACAATTGTTCCATTTAGTAAAATACCTGTTCCCATTTATACACACGCTAATAATTTAAAACTATTAGGCTCTGTCTGTGTGGAATAAGAGTTTAGTTTGACTTGTTTGTTGTCCAGTGAGAACATTTTGAAGGGACTTGGAGAAAAGCAGTGTTATGTAGGTTAAAAGTAAAATCTAGACACAAATCTAAGTACAACTCATGTGCAATGTACTGGAATATACTGGAAGCTTTTCAGTACCTACCTACAAATCTATTTGGACAAGTGTGTTCTTCACTTTCTATTTTCATATACTCCATTGTGACCCTACTGTTTTAATACCTTTCCTTAAGGAAGATTTTACTTTGAGATAATTCAATGCAGTCAAATCTAAACAATGTGTGTCTGTGAAGGATAAGACCAACTCCTTTATGTGAGAAGAAAAGGATCTTTGCGATGTTGAAATGTTACTTTTCACTGTTTAATTACGCAATACATGCTTCTGACACCTTTGTTTAGAAAAAACAAAACAAATCACAAATACATTATTAAAAATGTTGCCAATGTTTTTTTTAAGCTGTTTAAATTTGCATTGTCTTGCTTCCTTACAAAGAGGAAAAGCCTCTCTTTGCTCCACATGATACTGTTTGGTCAGTGTGAAGCTGCTAATTAAAATGATTAGAGTGAACTGTTTGATCCATTTGATTTTTTTTTATTAAATTTGTTATTCTAATAGAACAAGAGTAGCAAAATCAATTCTTTTGCAATTTGCAATGTATTAAAAATTTTTATGGAGCATTGTGCCTGAATAACAGCAGTTTTGCTGAACAGCAGAGGGTACAGCGTCGGTGAGAAATATGCATAAAACTGTCTTTGGCATGAATGTCATATTCATTTTTCAGGGTTTTATCATAGGATTTAAACTTTTTTTCCAGCATGGAATGATAATACAACAAATAACTCAAATTATTTTTAAAAACAAACATTGGACACACATGTTTTAGTATATGAGGGATGTGCAATATCTAGCTGCCTTAAACAAAAGGCTTAAAAGGCTTAAAAGGCAAAAGATTTGTCATACACTCCCAATTTTATTTGGACAAATCTTGTAGGAGGTTGGAGAGAAAGCAGACGTTTTAAAGCCATTAACAATTACTACCAATTTACCAGTATTCCTGGCATGGATTTTAGCTTTAGGAATAGTCCCCAAATGTTCAACATAGTTGCATCCACAATCTTCATTTTCACTGCAATGTAACAGATAGATGGTTGAAATATTGTTCCAAAAGTGGTTTCAGACCAAGAAGAGGAAATTACCATTTAGCTTCTGGAATGGCTTTGACCTTAACCCCATTGAAAATTTATGAGGAATGAATTAATACAAGGAAGCCATCCCATTTAAATAACCCCTCCCATTTGTGAAAAGAGTACTTGTCAAAAATCTTAGCAGCAATATATCAGAAGCTTGCTGGTGGTCACAAAAAAAATTTTCTTTTGCAACTTGCAAATAGCATTTTTTTTTTCACATTAAAATTTGGAGTGTATATATGAATTTGAGCCTGTATTTATAATTTTGAAAGTGTCTAAATAATTATTACAACACTATAGCAGTTTAAATGCATTAGTAAAGCATTTATGATGCTCATATTAATGATGGATGTACTTAAACTACTGACCTACAGCAACCAGGCGGTCTAATGAAATCAAACTACTATATTATGCTCTTGGTTCTGAGATGAATCCCTAAGCATTATGGATTTTTTTCTAAACTGAGCTCAAGCAGCAAGATCAAACTGTAGCTTGTAGATTGACACATCAGTAATAGTCCCAAAAACAAAATTGATCAACATCCTGTTGCTCCAAACAACTGCTTGTGTCTGCAATTTTGTGAATGTTTGTGGGGGGATGGTTTAGCTTCACATTCTTTATTTGTAATTTAGTATAGTCTGTCACTTTTAATTCACAGAGATTTAACTTTTAAATGCTTATTTGGCCAGAGTATAGAAAATGTGTCATAAATTCAATTAAACTATCATTCATCAGCACAAGCAAAGAGACATTCCACAGACTTAGATGAAACATCCCTTGGGACGCCCAGATAAATCTCTTCTTTATCACATTGTCTGGATCAGTGCTGTAAAAATAAAACTCTTTATCTTGATTAAAGTTTCAGCTATAAAACTGTTGCTGCAATATTTAGTTTACTACACAGAAATGTGAACATACATTTTCCAGCTGACTCTGGGAATGAAACAAACTGAACCGGAGATGTGATCGCGGTGTTGTTTTCGTGACATTTTACGTTTTACTGTCAATATTTTGGACGGCAAAATAAAGGTGACACAAAAAATGCAAAGAACAGCCAAGTAATTTCATTGAAATTTACTTACTGTAAATACAGTAATATTCAATAGATTAGAATGTCCATTCAGATGAGGACAGTTTGTCAGATTAAAAGTACTTTTTGTCAATAAACTTTAAGCTGGTGCTAAACTTAGTTTTCAGTAAGCTAACATGTCTGTATTAAATGTTTTTATGGGCTGATTTAATATTCTAGTTTTAAATGTCATATTTTTATTGCCTGCAGGTAATAAAAAGTAAGTCAGTCCATTCATACACTGACTTACTTTGATTTCTTTGTATTTGAGAATTACCTGGGTTGTTGACATTTGTGTGAAAATGGCCTTGTTAAAATTATTTAAGCTGAAAAAAATTAATAATGTATTTGATACTTGTTTACCTGCTGCATGTCAGGACGAATTAAGACAGTTCTTAAGGCAAAATAAGGTTTAACATTGTTCTAGCATGACATAATAAACTGGATGGTAAGTATTTATGCAATTTTATGAGTCAATGTTTCCAGTAAGCATATTTTCCCAACACATATATAAAGGTCATATCGGAGAAGTCACACCCTGCATGTATGCATCTTTATAGAGAGAATTTGTATAGAAACCTTGTCTATTAAAGGCTTTCAAAAATTATGAATACTTGGGCAGTTTTGGATTTGCTGTGTTGATAATAAACTGTCAGCAGATAATAAATTTACCTTTGAACATATATTAGATTGGAAGACGAATGTTCCAGGAATCCTCCAGGAAATCACTAGTACCAAGAAATATATTGCCAAGAAATTGTCTGACTCATACTTCCTCATAAAATGGCAAACTTTAATTTAACATTTTTTGTACATAAAAAAACAAAGATAATACAATCTGTGTGTTACTGAAACAGAAAGGCATTGAGAGTTTTTTTAATCATTTGTGTAGGAACAAAATAAACCTTCTCTTTTATGTTTTTTGTCTTAGCAGCCACCCAGGTCCTTATTGTCTTCATACACATGTAGAGATGGTATAATTTACAAAAGCAAACTACAAACCAGTTGCTCAATCATCAAAGTGAAATAATTACAGTATTAAAGTGTGAGTTTAAGAATCAGAGTTAAGGCCACATTGAGATAAGACTTTGAAGAAACTGCATTGGTATTAATAGGAAACAAAATCTATAAAAGGGGGAATATAAAATGTACAAAATGTTATTACAATTTAATCTCAAAATAATAATTTATCAAAAGGAGCATAATCATCACTGTCAAATCCTCATTTAAAAGTGTCAGAAGTGTTTTATCCATTAGGAGCTATCTTCACGAGTACTGGAGGAATTTCTGCAGTGATTTGCTAAGTGGCTCCTTCTCTTCAGGTTTGTTATCAGGAATCATATCAGCGCTCCTCTCCGCGGTCAGCTGGATGACCGGTCTCATCTCCTTACAGCTCTGCAGCCCCGCCTTAGTGATGTTCCTGCAGAAATCCACTCTTACTTCCTCCAGGTTGTCCCCGTGCTCTGCTACACCTTGCAGGCTTCGGTCTGTGATGCGCACGCAGTTTTCTAGTCGTAAGGCTGCGCAGTTTCTTGCACCTCTGCAGTACAGAGACCACTGTCCTGGTCGGTGATGTGCGCGCAGCCGGACAACGTCAGGGTGAGAAGGTTAGGACACCTGCAGCACAGACAGCAGTCACAGTCTGTTTTTGTACACTTGTTGAGAGTGATGAGTCACTTCCATACCACACAAAAAGGAGGGATTAATATCTCTGGATTAAGTCAAGTCTTAAGCAAATAACAATGTCAGGTTTGTTTGCTTTTTCCTGATGAATATTGCTAAGGTCAAAATTTGTCTCAGGAAACATAGGTAGATGTAAATGGAGAAGAAACATGACCTGTGTAATGCTAGACAAGGTGAATCCTACACCAATCTATCCTCTGAGTATGCTCTGTTCCACTCTTTGTGTTTCCACTTTCCAAGAGTATTTGATTAATACTCAACAAAACAGTCGCAGGATGTTTAGTGTGAGACAAAGAGCAGCTTCTCTGCTCTACCTACAAAAAAGCACTCTGAGCAAATAAAAAACCGAGTATCGGTGGAGTGCAGCCCATTTGCAGGCCATCTCCACAGAGGATGCAGGCAGACACTTGGACCAGGGGTGTCATTCATGTTCGCTGATGCAGATTATATAAAGACTTACATAATGTTACTGCTTTCCCTACATGTGAGCCAAACATATTCCAACACCACGAGAGCGCTGTCCCAGTAACCTTTGAACATGCAGAAGTTCAGTCATGTGCCTGGTCGTGCCATTAGAAGACCGTTCTCACTTTATTAGGTGTCGGTACTGACAGTAAAACATGACGAGGATGTGAAAGTAGGTCTGATAGTAGCGCTTTGAGTTTCGTTTGTCGTCTTATGACAACAAACGAAACAAAGATCATAAACAAACTGGGTATTTATAACAGGAGGAGTTATAAAGAAATTATCAAGAATTGTGACATTACTCACTCTTTTATGATACTCACTGTTTATGCGGATTAGTTTATCCTACCACACATTTCTGTTTGCAACATTTTAATTTTCTCACACAGATATACCTCTTGAACTTTTTGACAAATTTTATTGTATTGATTTTGGAGAGCTGTGTGTGGGTGTGTGTTGGTGTGTGCAGGTGTGGGCATGCGTGTGTGTGTGTGTGTGTAAGGGGTGGGGGTGAAGGAAAGGGTGAGGGGAGGGTAATAATTGAAATTTAAAAATACAAGGAAAAACCTTGCGTTTCAAAATTTTCTTAAAAAATGTCTGGTTGTCTTTTCTACCCTTGGGGAGTCAGAAACAAACCAGACAGGTAAAGAATAAAGTTGTGAACAAGTTAAAAGCAGGGTTGGTTTGTTAAAACAATATCCCAGATTGAAACATCTCACAGAGTACTGTTGAATCCATCATCTAAACATGGACAGAACACAGTAAAGCTATATAACCATGCAATATGGCCATTCACATAAACACCCAGGCCAGGCCAGGATGACATTAGTCAGAGAAGTAGCTGAGGGGTCTAAGGTTACTCTGGAGGAGCTGCAGAGATCAAATGCTCAGACGGGTGAATATATGGACAGGACAACATTAGTAGCTTGCAAGATTTCGACACAATATGAGAAAGAAGACATTCTGTCCAAACAAGACCAAAGTTTTTGAACTACATAAAAACACAGTATGAGTGGCGGAGCACCACATCAAGAAGAACGGACAAAAAATATTTCTCTGGATATGTGTGAACCACTTTCCTTTTACTTCAGCATATGTTTCACTTTGTGTTATTATATCATCTAAAAATTTAATAGAGTACATAAACGTGGCAGCAATTTGACATAATTTAAAAAGTAGAATCGCTATGGATACGTTTGCAAGACCTATTTCATGAAATGATATTTAACTATAGGTACATCAATAAGTGTTTCCTTTCTCAACCTTCTTGTTTCTTCACTGCATGTTTGTGAGTAGATACTGATTTCAGTGATTACATGATAGATGCATTATTAATTAAATAACTTGTGAGAAGTAACTGAATTCAACCAAGCAATTATCCATCCATCCATCCATCCATCCATCCATCCATCCATCTTCTTCCGCTTATCCGAGGTCGGGTCGCGGGGGTAGCAGCTTCAGAAGGGAGGCCCAGACTTCCCTCTCCCCAGCCACTTCTTCTAGCTCCTCCGGGGGAATCCCGAGGCGTTCCCAGGCCAGCCGAGAGACATAGTCCCTCCAGCGTGTCCTGGGTCTTCCCCGGGGCCTCCTCCCGGTGGGACGTGCCCGGAACACCTCACCAGGGAGGCGTCCAGGAGGCATCCTGACCAGATGCCCGAGCCACCTCAACTGGCTCCTCTCGATGTGAAGGAGCAGCGGCTCTACTCTGAGTCCCTCCCGGATGACTGAGCTTCTCACCCTATCTCTAAGGGAGAGCCCAGCCACCCTACGGAGAAAACCCATTTCGGCCGCTTGTATCCGCGATCTCGTTCTTTCGGTCATGACCCAAAGCTCATGACCATAGATGAGGGTGGGAACGTAGATCGACCGGTAAATCGAGAGCTTCGCTTTTTGGCTCAGCTCTCTCTTCACCACGACGGACCGGTACAGCGCCCGCTTGACAGCAGACGCTGCGCCAATCCGCCTGTCGATCTCCCGCTCCCTTCTTCCCCCATTCGTGAACAAGATCCCGAGATACTTAAACTCCTCCACTTGGGGCAGGACACCCCCCCTGACCCGGAGAAGGCACTCTACCCTTTTCCGGCTCAAGACCATGGCCTCGGATTTGGAGGCACTGATCCCCATCCCGGCCGCTTCACACTCGGCTGCGAACCGCTCCAGCGAGAGCTGCAGATCACGATCTGATGAAGCCAAAAGGACCACATCGTCTGCGAAAAGCAGAGATGAGATCCTAAGGCCACCAAATCGGATCCCCTCAACACCTTGGCTGCGCCTAGAAATTCTGTCCATGAAAGTGATGAACAGAATCGGTGACAAAGGGCAGCCCTGGCGGAGTCCAACTCTCACCGGAAACGAGCCCGACTTACTGCCGGCAATGCGGACCAGACTCTGACACCGGTCATACAGGGACCTGACAGCCCGTATCAAAGGGCCCGGTACCCCATACTCCCGGAGAACCCCCCACAGGGCTCCCCGAGGGACACGGTCGAACGCCTTCTCCAAGTCCACAAAACACATGTAGACTGGTTGGGCGAACTCCCATGCACCCTCCAGGACCCTGCCGAGGGTGTAGAGCTGGTCCAGTGTTCCACGACCAGGACGAAATTACAGGACAAGCAATTACATTACACTAAAGACAAACAAGCAAAATAGGATTTGGTGGAATAACAATTTAACTTAAATTATTTAAGGGTTAGACACCATTCTGTGTAAATATAATTTTCTTGTTTTCTGATGTCAGATTCTACTTTCAGTTTTCTCTTTTAAAAGAAAATAATGATAGGTGAATGCTGTGTTGTTGTTTACCTAAAGTTTTATTAACCAATTGGCATCAAAAGAATTTTATTTTGATCTAAAAGCTTAGGGAATTCATAACCCTTTCTTCTCAATTGTTAGCTTCAGTATTCCAATAGCATCAGCAACATTTCCAAGGTTTGGTTTAGACATGATGTGTTCCTAATTAAAACAAAACAGCTTAGCGAGCTGTCTGGTCTGCGTTGAACACCAACAGAATGCCAACATGTAATCACGTCTCCAATGAACCGTTTGGTTTACTTAAGCCTGTTTTCCCTGGTCAAATAATTCCATCAGCCTGTTTGGAAAACTAAGATGAACATTTTTGCTTCATCATCATCAGTCTTTTGAATTAAAAGCTTCTTTTCTAGCAGGGTTTGGGAAATTTGTAGCCTTTCAGATCCAGGTGAAGTATATGAGAAGCTAAACCTTTGTCTATGTTGGCAGCAGAAAGTATAATTAAAATAGAAGCACAGGACATGCTTCTTTTAATTTTGTAACTGTAAGCATCAATTTAGCCAAATGGTGCAGATCAAAGCTTGGAAAAATCCAACTAACAACTGCAAAGGTCGAGGCAGATCTTCGAGTACCACCCACTGTGAAACCTACCCAGCGTGGTACACCAAGCATGTTTCCTTATGTTGTGTAATTAATACTACGACTTCAGAATAATGAGAAATGAGTTATTGATAAATCATTTTTCGATACTCATCCGTTCAGAAGGAGCATTAGATTTTAAAACAACAATATAAAGAATCCTGTAGACACGCTGGCCTTTATTGGTTTTCCCAGGAAGATAAAGATAGACACAAATGTGGCGTCAGAGTTGAGGAGGCAGGCAGAGACAGACGCACATGTTCACTTCTCAAACAGCAACAAAGAGCCAATTGTAGGCTCCACCTGCCTGCATAAATCTCAAGTTTGCAGCTGACTGGGAGTGTCTGTGGCCAAATAACGCTTTTATCACTCCCACAGCTCTTCTGTGCCCCCTCCCACTTTGTCACGTGCGCTCCGTTTCCTCTCCCTTTTCAGACAGTTTAGGAGAGTTTATCAGCATGCAGAGAGTATAGGCCTGAAAGGCACCAAAATACAAGCCCCCCGACAAAGGAGGTGGTTCCAGTTTTGAGTCATCTCACAGCTCTCGTGTCGTGCTTCTCAAATTTCACAATGCAGGACGTGCAGCCTCCTCTCTCCCTTCTGTCCTGGCCTGCCACAGCGGCTCAGCTCCCCTTACATCAGCAGTTATTACTGGCTGCCTTGAAGAAATTATCCAGAGACCTCATTACGCCTCTGTGGGTTGATTCCTGGCCTCTGTGGGGCCAGCCACACACACAAGGCCAGGAGCCAAAAGAGCTAAGTTTCAATGACCTATCACATACAAATTTTACGTCACTCAGTAAATATAATTATACATGTGCCAACAGTTGTGTTTGGCAATAGAATTAGTCTCATATCCAGCAGATGTTATTTTGTTTTTACAGGCAACTTTGAATACGGCATCTGTTTCTAATGATTTTGTTCCTTGGTGCCTTCAGCTAAACATGAGGGTTTGACTAAAACCAGTGCTCACAGTTTTGAACTCTAGAGACCTTAAAACATTCCTGACACTGTTATCAACATGACCACCGCTTTGTTTACATCCAAAACCAAGAAAAGAGGCACAGTTTTAGAAGGCTGCTGCCCAGGCCAACAGGTGGCACTCTATCTCTAGCACTTTCCAAAAAGTTTAAATTTATAGTTATGTTGATCAAGACCGAGTCCATTTCTAATTGGGGTTCTGGGCTCTCTTTAAGTTAGGATCAGAAATTTGGTCGTCAGGGTAGAGCTGCTGCTTCTCCACACCAAGAGGAGCCAGCTGAGGCGGCTCCACTTAGTTGAGAACTCAGCTTTCAGAAACCCCTCCACCAATCAGAATGCGCTTGTCTTGCAGCAGGTCCTCTGACTCCTGGTTAAATATCACATTTTTAAAATCTCTTTCCTCACATTCAAGAACAACCAGAGCACTCTGTTGCTCTCTTGTTGCTGATATTTGCATCACATCCACTTTTCAAATCCTGTCTCCCACTAAAAGTGAATTCCGTGTCTGGTTGTACTCTTCTCCAACCTAAAAAGTTTTTACCATTATTGTTTGCTTTTATGGCTTTCATTGTAATGTGGCCGTGTTTTTAAAAAAGGTGTATGAAAAAGGTACTAAGTAGTGTGAAAAAATACATTTAAATTAACCTGTTAGTGAGTGGCACAAAGTTTTTGTACTTAAATGACAAATTTGAACTGAGCACAGCTCTCCTTGCATTAATAAATTGTGTTCTATGGGAATAAATAAAAAAATCTAATCATAGAAATTTTAGGTAAGGTAAGGTAATTTTATTTACTAACTTGTAAGTTTGATTCCTGTTCCGGGTTGAGTGTCTAAAGTAACAGGTAAATGTTCCTGTTCTGGAAGTAGCTTCTCTGGATTGTAAGTTTGTTCTAATTTTAAGACAAACATTACCATTTTATGCAAAGAGTGAAGTTTATTATCAAAGATAAACATCATTTAAATTTATTTAGGATACAAATGAACTTACAAATCTATAAATTGTATTTATACATGGGGAAAAAGTTGTTCTTTTAAGAAGAACGTTAAACATAATTTATTGCCACAGCTAGAACCATTTCACCTACTGCTGCATTTAAATGCCCACGCTGCACATCACTGCACAACCAAATACAGAAGATTTGCAACCTAAATCCTTGGATGATCTCTGACAAATAACTTTTTATCCACGTTTACAGGATCCCCAAATGAAATTGTGCTTTACGTCTCACATAATCTTTGATTGTTCATTTTTGTTTCATAACTTATTGTGATTCTTTACTAAGCAAAGATCAAATGCACATAGAAACTCACATATGGCACACATGGGCCAGGAAAGTGCTGACCAGGCTGTCATGTTTGCTGCAGATGTCCTTCTGGAACGAGCTCTTCAACCAGTCCTCAATGTTGCACACCAGCTGGACTCTGCTGGAGTACCAGCATATAGTTAAGTAACGCAATGATGATCCCAGCACATAGTTGTCCCATCTAAGCTGACAAGGGGAACTGAAGTGGAGCAGGTTCCATAGGCAGGGGTCAAGGTAGACTTCACGCAGCTGACAACAGGTGAGGGACAAACTTCTCCGGCTGTCCTTGTCCAGGAAAGAGAAAAGGTGGAGGAGACACTCGCGGTTGAGCTGAGTAAGATGCATGGTTAAAAAGTCCCGCTACGTGTAGAGAGGCCTCGTCTCTGGGGCAGAGACAGACCTGCTGGTAGGCAGCAACAATGAACTCACAGCCAGTATTGTGTGGCCTAGATACATGATGCCCCCTCAGGCGCACGCTGAAGGGCCTGCACATATAAGGTGGTGAGGAGACGGCTATTTTGGGAAGACAACTGCGATACGTTCAAAGATGGAAGTGTTTGAGCCGTGCGCTCCCTTCCCATCTGTCATGGCTCTCAACAGGCAGCAAGCCCTGGACGGGGCCAGATGTTTACACTGTCCTGGCCTACTTCATGCAAACATCAGAGTTACACACCCGCAACAACACATGTAAAAAGTACAACTCCAACACTTATTGTGACTGTATCTATTCACAAATTACTCAGTTAATTTAAAAAAATGTTGACAATGAGCTGAATTAAAACCTTTATTGTGTGAGGAATCTTTGTTGTATCATCACTTTTAAAGCAAACTAAACATTGTGTGTTTCATGCCATAAAGCTTTATATATATATATATATATATATATATATATATATATATATATATATATATTAAACACAAAATAACAAATGTTTCAAGAAAATCACCAATGCTGCTGTTATTAGCATGCTTATTTTCTGTAAAATAAATGTAGCCCAAGTACTTTATGTTTATCAGATAAGTGATGGCTAACAGAAATGCTTTGTCGTACCTAGCAATATATAAACCCATATATAATATAATAATATAAACCTACAGTTATCCGTATATATATGATTATATATATATATATATATATATATATATATATATATATATATATATATATATCCTGATGTAGTTATGGGACATAAAAATTATCTAAATTAATTTTTCAAGTAACAAAGATCAAACAACAACTAAATCTTCAACTTCTTGATGAAATGACCCTTATTGAACTCTTTTTTCCAAGAGTTACTGCAGAGGTTATACAACATCATAATTACAGGAGTAAACAGCAGCAGCAGCAGTACTGGATGGTTTACACAAACTCTTCTGAGACTGTCGCATTCTAGATAATCACAAAGACAAATAACTTCCCAGCTCCAAGCTGGACTGTTGGACATGTGAGTTAGAGACACAAGCACACGCTAGTGCTATGTAGGACTTGCCTAAGGCAGCCTGGTAATCTGTGACTCAGTGTGTTTGCTCAACTGGAGAGCAGAGAATGTTCTGATGCCAGAATACTATTAGTCCACATGTATGTCATCACTCTACTTTCCAAGTAAGTCCAGTTAAACTTGTTATCAGCCGGCTGTTGGAGGGGAAAAAAAAACCCTCAACAATAGGAAATGACATTTTTTGGAGTTTGATCACATTATGTACCGTGACATAATGTTCCTAACAAGACTTCTGATGCAAACAGAACAACATATTGCAAGCAAATTATTAGTACACAAAATGTAAGGTGCACATGGAAGAGTAGAAAAAGCCCACTTGTTTCCTTGGTGGAAGGGAGGGATGGAGAAGCGACCTCGCAGCCACCTGTGTGAAGGCAACTAAGAGCAGCTGTTCCTGTGCATACTGAAGTACTTGTTCCTGCCACAGCGAGAGGGTTTACTGGTTGGCACGTGTGCAGAGGGGAACTCTGTGTGTATGTGTGTGCCTGGGCGTGGGTGGAGATCTTTGCTGAGGGCTAAAGACAAGCCGCATATAAAGCCCTGCAAAAAAATATATGCTCAGTATACTATAGAGTCCTCACTCTACCATAACATGGGCTGTTTAGCATCAGAAAATGTAATAAGAGCATTGGGACATTTGTAAAGGAGACAAATAAAGAATTCACAAAGAATGGAAAGATCATTCAAGTTTTGAATGGTATAAATTTGAATTTGAAACCAATAATTGCATGTTTTACTACTTAAAACAAAAAATTCATATGCCTATGACAGTAGTTAGTGGTAGGATACAGAATATATGTCTAATTAGAATACAATTAAAGTTTTAATTTATTTCAGTCATTGGATTCAAAAAGTGAAACTCAATTCTCACATGTAAATGACTTTTGTTCATTTTGATGATTATGGCTGATAACTAATTATAATGCAAAATTCTGTTTCTCACTTAGTTAGAATATTACATGAGGTCAACAAAAAATAATCATGAAAACAATGGCTGACAGGTGTCCATCAGTCACTTTCACCTGAATGATAAGTCAAATATAAACCATTGTTAAATAAGCTTACTGTTCACAGAACTGGATCTTCTTCATAAAATCAAGGAAATTATGGAGGAGCCTGACCATTCTCTTCATGAGTCCGGTTTGGGAAAACAGTGTCTTCAGTCAGAGGCTTCTTCAAATTAGCTGTAACATAGACAGCTACAGGAGAGTTTTCCTGCAAACAGTCATCACTATCTACAATAACTCTTTGAATAATTCCAATTAATGAGTTACAACATTTAATTTCCCTTTGGGATAATTAAAGTATTTCTGAATTTGAATCAAAGCATATTATTGGGAAGTTTAGTGGAAGGAAAAAGTGTAGCAGGAGAAGATACACAGGCAACAGTGAAAACAGCAGCCTTGAGAAGAAAATCGATATCTGCAATAGTGAGCCTTTTTCTATTTGTCTTTTATAATCTAATTATCAGAGAACATTAAGTTGAGAGTTTTAATAATCACCAAAAGTAGTAAATAGAATATATATCACTGTGTGTAATAAAGCTATACACATTTTACTTTTTTGAGTTACTGAAATAAATTAAATTTTTAATAATTTTCCAATTAAGATGTTCATAAAATGTATTTGAATATCTGTCTTTAACAGATATATAATAGCCTGACAGACTGATGAGAACAGAAATAGAGTTCAGATCTAAGGAAAAACACCACAACATATCGTATGAATGAAAGAGTTTTCATTGCATTCAGTCATGGCAGCAATAACTGATACATACCCAACTGTGAATTTCATTAGGTCCCGTGACTGATCATTTAGGGAAACATAAACGTTAAATGATAATCCACCACCAACACAGAAAACGAAATGATCACATCTTTTTTATGTTTGGTGGTAAAGAAGAAATACAAATTAAAAGCCCAAATAAACACTGAAATTCAAAGACATTGCAGTATAAACACTAAATATCCACTAAAAACTGGAAAAGAGCTACACATTTTAAAATGTTGAAAAATAAAAAGAAATTGAAATTTAAAGAAAATAACAGAACAGTAATATATTCACAATGACTCTGTGGTGATACAGTCTCCACCTACTGACCTTTGGACCACCTGAGGTTTCCCAAGGCTCCAGCTTTCCTTCATTATTATAAACAATAACCTTTGGAATCTATTACATACACAAATGTCTGACAAAATTACAAAAAAAAAAGAAGCAAAAGACAACTAAAAATGCAAAAAAAAAGCAGCAAGTCAAACATGATTATTTCAAACAACTCAAGAAACACATACAATGAATAGGAAAATAAACTACAATAATAATAAATCAAGCACTGTGACACATCTGAGGTGAAACCAAAATGAAGGAAAGCTAATGTGAGGCAGTGAATTGTGACTGAATCACGGTGCAGCAGTTTGGAGAGCTTCCTCTGAGGTATCTCTGTCTGCTGCAGCCTCCTGCAACGCCATCTTCGCCTCTTTTAATGGAGCCATATTTATGCTCGCATCTTCTTCAGCTTTCTCATCCAGGATGTTTGCTTGTGTGGTGTCCGTCAAACACGTCTGTGCGTCTGCCGCAACCTCGTCCTGAGAAA
Organism: Xiphophorus hellerii; assembly: GCF_003331165.1. Taxonomy (NCBI): domain Eukaryota; kingdom Metazoa; phylum Chordata; class Actinopteri; order Cyprinodontiformes; family Poeciliidae; genus Xiphophorus; species Xiphophorus hellerii. Next base: position 8,926,679 of record NC_045673.1, on the reverse strand, counting down.
CTATTTCTGTCGAAAAGCAGTCCGTGGCTGCCATGTCCACGCTGGGCTGAGTTGTGGCAGTGCTGTCAGTGTCTAAAGACTCTTGAACAGTCCTCTCAACGTAAAAGAGGATGTAGGCCTTGGCTTTCTTCACTGTGTCCTCATTGGTCAGAGTCACTGTGCTGTCATTGAAGTGGTACCAGTGGCCCTCGTGGCTGCCATATGCTGTATAATGCCCTGATCCAACCCTGTGAACACACACACACACAATCACGTTTTACCTTCTGAATTTTTACAGATTCATCTATTGCTGGAGGAGCACACAGGAACACAGTCAACCTGAATGTACAGTAGTGGCACAACACTGCCACTTAGTGGCCATATCTGGCATAGCAACAATTATCTGAATGTACTTTCAAGGACTCTCTCTAATGCCTTTCTGTTTTAAACTGCAGCTGTCTATAAAACTTGTTGCTCTGTAATTCAGTGATTGAAATCTTTGATTAAATGAGGCTTTCATTCACTTTTAAAGACCAGCTGAAAAGCCCTACGACCTGTCAAGCTTATTAGGCTGCTGCAACATGAATCTCCTACAAATGCTTTTGAAATAAGTACATTAAGTAGACATAAGCCCAGAAACAATGAATGTCATTATTCTTTTTTTCATAGTTATCTTAAACAAAATGACTTGCGTAAACCATGGCAGTAAAGCCTGAATGATGCAAGACCTTGACTCACCCAGATCCATGGTGCACCACGACAGCAGCAAGGTCATACAAACAACTCCCTGGTAACGTGTTCTCTGGCTGCAGAGGGAAAAGAAAGATTTCAATCATGTAAATGTCTTTTTTTTTCGAGAGCAACATGTTTGGAAAATCACATTTTAAGAGTTGCTTTTACACTTCAAGTTTGTTGTGCACAAGATCACATTACACGAAAAGATTTGCACCAGAATGCTGTTGCCGAACAACTAATGAAATAATTTATAGTTTACAATCTAAACTATAATAAGCATATTTGGTTTTTAAAACTTGAGACAAAGACTAAGGGATTTTGCAAATTTAAATACAGGATGGAATGTATGCAATTATAGGCTTAAATTTGTAACAGGTAGGGTGAGCCAACTGTTTCTGTGATGTAGGGGGAGCTGAAAAGGAAGAGACTTCCATGTGCTTTTCCTCATGAATTAAGCTGTTAAGAGCTGAAACACCAAATTTTCTCACAAATCTAACTTTTTACTTAACGACTATACAGTATTCACTCATCTACCATCAAAAACAAAACTTGAGTGAGATCCAAGATTCAGTTCTTCTGGGAAGGCTTTCCATATTGTTTAAGAAGTGTGTTTCATGGACATTTTTTAACTTTCTTCCAACAGTGAATTTGTGAGGTCAGACATTGATGTTGGATGAGAAAGTCTTGCTCATAGTGTTTGCTAGAATTAGAACCAAGAGTTGCTGTTTTATCAAGCTGAGGTAAGGAATCTTAAATTCTTCTATACCAAGCTCGCTCATGCATGAGCGTCTGTTGTGTACTGGTGCACAGTCATAGGAAGGGGATATTCTCAGACTGTTCCTACAAAGTTGGGAGCATGAAATTGTTCCTAAATGACTCTGTATGTTGCAGCAACAAATGTTTCTTTCCACTAGACCTAAGGGGCTAGGCTAGATTGTATTTTTTTTTTATTTCTTAGTAAAAAATAAACACTTTCCAGATATTAAAATGATATAAAACAACTTGAAATAATAATGGCTATTAAGATGTTTCCAGCTCACCTCAAGTAAGAAGCCCCTCATGTCCAGGCCCTTCAGCGGAAACTCCACGTAAGTGTCCACCTTGTTTCTCAGAAAAGCAGTCCAGTGGAACCGTTTGAGGTGCAGGCACAAGACCTACATTTCCAAACCAAAACAAAACTTTTTATGCCTCTTAAGCCTCAAAGAACAAGCATAAAATAAATAAAACAGTCATTAAGTCATAAATATGTCTCCCTCACACCTTTGGCAGCTTCTGAATCCAGAACTTCTTGGTTGATTTCTGTCGTTTTTTACACTTGTGGCAATAATATAGTTCTGTTTCATCAAGTTCTTCCAGGTCAGTGAAGCTACGCAAGCAGTCTACAACACATTAAACAAATACAAACCTGTTTTAAAGATAACATAAAAAAGAATGGCCAACAAATTGGTTATCTTCAACAGTATTAGACTTACCACGTAAAGTGCATATAGGTCCTGGCTCCTGGTCCTTACTTCTCTTTTGTCTAAACTGACTAGGAATGTCCAAAGAAAGGTCTGAAGCAACAAGAATGGTGAAGAAAAAAATACTTAGTTGGATGGATAAAAGTTTTATTATGCCTTCATCAACTCCATAGGAAGAAACAAAAACATAGACAATAGTGTTATTTGCTCTTTAACCAAAAAAAAAAAGTGAAAGAAATTTTGAGGCAGAAAAAAAGCTCGACTTTACCAAGAAATGGATCAAACTTTCGAGATTCTGTTCCACATATCAGGCAGTTAACTTCGTTTTGAAGTATACCACCAAAAATAGACGTGACAACACTGGAAGTCCCATTTCTGCACAGAATCAGACAGGAAGACATTGATATTAGCTAATAAAAAGGGATACTGTTGTATTTGGGAAGAAATAAAGCAATCCAGATTTTACAAATGAGTCTTTTTGACATATTAAGAAGTATATTACAAGCAACAATTATGACCCAAAGAATTATCTAAATAGCTATAAAATTGATTAATCATAAAAAAAAAAAAATAATCAAAGTAATTAAAAAAAACATTCAAGACCATTTAATGGGTGCTAAAAACATGACAGTGTGAAAGCTGCAGCTTTGCAGTTAGAAATTTTACTGCACATGAGACACTTTTCAGCACCATGATATGTCAACGTTTAAATAGTAAAGTCCTTTTTGATGAGATGCCAACGAAAATGCTTGTATAATAATTATAACTATATTTTTATATGTTTGCAGAAGATATATATGCATTTCTATTTTCAATAAACATAATTAGGTCACATTGTACTTTTTTTATACCACAGTTTTTGTTCATGATCACTGTAATACCTTAAGAATCTCATATTTTCAGCACCACAAACATAAACAAAGAAAAAAAAAACTCACATGCAGCATTTACTGTCTGTGGTGGAGAGTCTGACTCCGTCCTGAGGCAAGACAGGGTAAGATGCCCCATTGCGGCTGTACTGGAGCTCCCTGTGGAGGTGGTCCAACAGGTAGCGCATGAATTCATGAGCATCCTGCTGCTGATAGCCCCTGTACAAACACACGCAGTCTTCTATTACAGCTGTGTATAAACACTCATTGCAAAAGAGGTGAGAAGAAAACAAATTAAGTAGCAACATTTTTTTTTTCTTTGTGTGTTTTTACCTGAAACTGGGCATGATTTTCCATATGGCATAAAATAAGGAGTCTGGACTAAAGGCGGTCTGGCTTCCTTGCCAAAGGGAACAAAGAGTTTTCCTGAACTCCTCCACCAAGGAACTGTTTAACAGAAAACAACTGTTTCACAACGCTGCATAATCTTGAACAACACAATGGATAAACACTTCTTTTTAAAGCTTACTTCAGATAATCTGACATATTCCACCATAGTACTGTGAGATTTATTTTTATACTCCTCAAAATACCTCATGATTGTTTTTACATGACTGGCAACAAATAATTTGACTACAATATCATACTTTGAAATGAATGGGAGATTTATGCCCATGAATTCTCCTTCCTGCAGAAGAGGACCTTACACACTGTTGTTCCCTTGGCTGCGGGTGTGGTACATCCTCCTTCCTGCCGTCTTACCGCTGCGCAGGGCAACAGCAGGCAGCTCCTTGAAATAAGAGCTGAACTGCTCGATGTTGCTATCAAAGGAAGAACATGTTGTCAAAACAGAAACTGATGTGAAATGTGGAAGCAGGCAACATCCAGAAAATATGCCAGGAATCTCAAGTTTCAACTTTACTCTGCAGTCACATAGTAAGATGCAATAGAATCAGAGCTGGAGAATTTTATTAATCTCACTAATTCTCTATTAAATTGAAGGGGAATGCTAAGGAATATAAACAGGAGTTTACTAAAAAAAAACATTCAAATATTAAACAGATTCAAAAGTTAAAAAACAATTAATAGCTTTTTTATTTAACATGTTTTGATACTATCAGATAATCCTGTTGCATGAGGCAAAGGACGTATCAGTGGAGAAACCTGGCCTCAAATTGCTTCTTGTTTCTAGGCAGCCTCTGTAATATCCTTCAATGTGCAACAGACTGTATTAATAAAGGCTGACTGGTCATGGGGCCCTGACTCCACTAAGGAAGAACTGCTGATTTGTGCTGTAAATCCAGGGGGCTACCCACATCCCTCAGAGCAAAGTCTTACCTGAGTGACTGCAGGATGGCGTTCATGAAGCACGTGTTGCCCAAGTTTCGAAGACCAGTGGCACCCACAGCCACCCCGTCCTGAAAGAAGTGAAGCTGAGGATTAAATCTGTCAAATCTTATGGAAAGCCATTCTAGATTATTCTTAAAGTGGAATAATACTTACATTGTCTTTTAACAGCTTTCCATCTGCAGCTGAGTTTTCTAGAAGTTTCCTCTTCCTCTGTCTGTCTCCCAAAAGCAATGAACTGCAAAAGATGAGGTTTTGGTTTTAATTTTCAATATATATGAGAAATTGTGTTAAAGTAAAATACCATTAAAATTTCACATAATCTGTGAGACAAATTGTTTTAGCCAAATATTTTAGGAACTGCAGGAGATATCAGAATAAATAATCAATCAAATGCATTTTAAGGCTCTATTAAGTGAATATTTTTACTTACTTTTCTAAACTCTGGAGATGCTCTCTCACCTTCTGTGTATGCCCAAGTTTGGTGTCATTGACAACAAAGTCATCACATCTGTAACTACATATAAATAAACAGTTACAACACACATTTAAAATCAACGGGAATTTCTAATAAATCTCTGCAGTGTCACATATTAAAGCTTTAGTGAATTCATAAAAAAGGAAGGTCAACTGAGTTTTAAAGAAATGTAGCAAAACTGCATTTGTTCTTGGGAAAACTCACCAAAATACACTGAAGTTGCTGCAGTCCATGCAGACAGAATGATAGGTTTTATCTTTCTCCTGTTTTTCCCCCTTCCTTTGACAAATGCTGGGGCCTTGGTTCTCTTCAAAGTGTTTCTTCGCATGCCCATTGACATATCTATATAGAAATTGGTAATTAAATAATGTAAAAACATCAATAATTACCAGAAAATTATATAAAGAATAAAAATAGAATCAGGAATTCTGATTTTCCTCATATCTTCACTTTTACAACACAGGATTATTCTGTTTAATTATGCAATCAGACTATGCAAACTGAGGACTATGCTCTCTATCCAAAACGCATCATTTTTAATTGAAGTTTAATAATTCAACTAGGTGTAATCATGGAATACATGTCTCAGGTTTTCCTGTTCTACACTTCATTGTAAATAAGTTGAGTGGGACAGGTTTCCAAATTTTGTATAAATCACGGCACCAATGGATAAAGAATGTAAACACATTGCATCCAGGCTGCATCTTAACAATGTTGAAAAAAATAAAAGTTATGTATTATCCAGTAGACAAAGCAAAGCAGAAAAGTCCAGACCTATGTAATTGTGAATAAATAATGCAATGGTTAAACGTGTGCAAGGTTGACAAGATTTTTTTATACTAGTTTTTTATAGTAATACTATATATTATTGGAACACATTACAAGCATTGGTTAATGTCAAATATAGGCCTAATTTAAACAGTTTTTAACAAGTTAGCTTCAAGTCCATAATAACATATATTCAAGACCTACCTGGTTTAAAAAAACTCACTTACCTGATAAGCTTATATCTACCTTAACTTGAACAAGTTACAGATAATTATGTCAAACTGTCCTTCCATTGTAGACAGGCCTTCCTTGATTATACATTTTGACCTATGTCCTGTAATCTATGTTTGCTTTATCATTGTTTCCTCTTTTATGTAGGAGAGAATTGTTTCAATTGTAAAGAGCTTAATAAAAAACGCATTATTAGTAGTATCACAAGAGAAAACTAAATGTTAGTTTAGTTGTGGTTTCTTGTTAATAGCAAAAATCAGCTACTTACCGCCCACAGTGAACCATCAGACAGGTAAGGCAAATCCATGGACTTTTATTCGACCTGCAAACTAAACATAAAACATGACAACATAATGGAGCAAAATGGTGCGTTCGACTGAACCATGTTTTACTATTGCTATAACAACTGAATTGTGATTTGCCCTTGTGGCTGTTTACAAGTAGCTAGAGTGGCTAGCAAACTGACACAGATACGATTGCACGAGAAGTAAGAGTTGGGGATAAGGTTAAAAAATATATATATACCCCAGACTGCTCCAACTTAACTATCTTCATATTAGTTTTATAAACGGAACTGAGACAAATGCCGCTCTTACCATTACAGCACCAGGAGGACGGTGTACCGTTAGGGAACCTGGGGGAGTCGGTGGCACAGCTTACGTTAGAGCTGAGATGAGGGCACTCCATCAGCTTCACAACTCTATGGACAGAACAACACCAGCAGTACCAGGACAAGGACTCTACAAAAAAAAAAAAAAAAACCCTCAACAATACCAATGGTATCCGGCCAGCTAACAATAGTTAGCCAATTAACCTAAAGCAGCTAGCGAGTACACGTTTTCCTGTCTTCGCTAACGCCAACGCGTTAGGTAACTAAAACAGCTTGCACTTTTCTGACTAAGAGTTCAAATAAAATCAACCCTCGGTAGTTTCCACCCACACATATTGTAAGGTAAAACAGTAACGATATCTTTGGTGTTTACGCAGTAGGTAACTGCTGGCCACAAACAAATGGATATAACTCAAGGAAGTGACGTACATTCCACCGGCTCTCGCTGGTTTTCGTCACAAAGATGAAAAGCCTCAGAGATGAACGCTTTAGCGCTTCCGTCCTTGTGCATAAAAGATAGAAATGGCTGTGTAGGCAGTCTCATCGTATGTGAGGTAGCGCTATTTCTTTTTAATGTATGATTTCTTACCTTTGCAAGTTCTATATTTAAATTAAATTGAGCTAGTTTCGTAAAAACTTCCTTTCCGACAATATATGCCGCCCCGTTGTGACATATAATCGACCCATCTTTATAATGTTTTTAAAAATCAAATTTTTTTAACTTATGTTCTTATCTGTCGAAACACTCCTCAAAGTTACACTAGGTAGTAGCGGTCAGAAGGGCTAATAGCACAATAAAGTCTTGCTTTTGTCAGACTACCCCAGAGCAGCTGCTACAATCCAGCAGCTTGTCATCATCAGAATGTGAATGTGTGCATGAATGGGAATAACTGATTTCATTGTAATGCGTTTTTAAGGGTTCTGAAAAGCAGTAAATAAATATGTCATTTAATGTCACAAGTAACTTATATGAAACTGTGTTGTTGTGTTTTTTTTGTTTTTACATATTTGTTAAAATTGCCACTACCACAGCGGAGAGAGATAACATGAAAAAAAAATCAACCCCCTCTGGCTCCCTCCAGTGGTCTGCAGAAATACAGCGCTCCTGGGTCAGAAACAACCAATCAGAGCCAAACTCAAAAGCTGACATATCACGGGGTTTGTGGAAGGAAGCCGGAAAGGTTTGACCCAAATAATAGAGTTAAAAAGACAAATATCCCTGACACTGACCAAATGTGTGGTAAACTTCTGAATTCAAAGAAAGTGGCACAAAACATTTCCTAAAAATGTTCTCGCTAAGTTTTTCTGACATTTAACAAATAGAAATAATTTTGGTAATTCTATCGAACCTAAAACTATAGACGTTTAGTCTGATTTAAGTTCAGACAATGAGAAAAAATTATGTATGTCTTTTTATTCATTATATTTGGTTTCAATTCTGACTGTTTAAGGCCATATGGCTCCAACAGCCTAAAAGCTGGTGGGTAAAAACCGGATGTTAAACTGACTCATTAAAATGTCTGTTATATTCTACAGCTGTAACACAACTTCAACCCCAATGAAGTATTTTGTCTTAAAAAGCTGTTTTATTCCTGAATGTGCTCCCCCTGAAATCAACATAAGTTTTGACAATGTTCATAATAAACTAGATTAAGTGATGGAAAACTGTCTAAGCAAGTGCTCAATTTTAGAATGAATAATTCAGAACATTACATCCAAAAAGATTCACAATACCATTTACCTTCCTTCTGGTCATAATGTCATGGCTAGTAAGTGCGTTGCAGAACTTTGTTGCTTTGTATTTTAATAGTCACAAAAGAAGATTTTCAACAATAATGCTGAAGAAAGCTGATAAAAACACAAACATAAAAATTACATTTATTGAAGATTAAAACTTTACCTTATTGAATCCCACTACAATGTAAAAAGTATATAAAGCACCCAGAAAATATCCAGAATGGATTTTGGTAAATAAAAGGGAATATTGATTTGAACAAAATAATAATGACATTTGTCAAGGTATAGACTTCAAAATGGAGAGCTAAACTGGGTTCTCATCCAGACATTTTGGTGGAACATACAGCACATTCTGCAAAATCACAATACATTTTTATATCCAAACACCTGCAAACATATGAGTAAAATGTAGTATTTTAGAGAATGTTGTCCTTATCTATAGGGTTGCTTTTATTTCTATGTTTCACAGTTGTTAACTGTAAAAGGGCTTTATTTTATCTTAAAAAGATGAGGTTTTCAAAGAACATGATTTTTTGAATATGTAGCTGATTTCTTATTATTTACATTGTGATTTTAAACTTACAAATATTTTTAATTTGATTACATTTTAAATCTCTAGATTCAAAAGTTGAAAACATTCGTTAAATCTATGAAAAGTAAAAAAATAAAATAATAATCTCTTAGCATGTAACCTAAATTAAACAGTTCTAATTTTTAAAAAAACTCTGCTTCTTTTTAATGGAATGTAGAGTGTAGTTCTCAGAGACAGAAAAATTATGCATTTGACTTTAGGACACAAAACTTAGTTCTTAATGGCAACCAGGTGAAAAAAAGGTGTTTTTTTTTTAGAGAAGAGGAGCATTCCTATGTCATTTCTATCCCACTCCCTTGAAGAGGTGTGTCGGTCTTTGCCTCCTTGACTTTCTTCTTTTGGTGTTTTTTCCTACAGAAGTGCAATAAATGATGAAATACATGCAAAAAAAATGTGACTTTTTCAACTTTTTTTATAACACAAACATTAATATATTTTGTAAGAATTTTCTAAATTAGTAACAGAAGCACATCATTGTGAAAAGGAAGGAAAATGACATATGATGTTTTATTTATTATATTTATATATGTAAATGTGAAAAATAGCATGGTATGCATATCTAGCCCCTTTTGAATAAGCGTTCTGAATCAATCCTTTCTGCAGAGATGAATATTTTTACCCAGTCCTCTATGCGAAATAGCTCAAGCTCAGTCAAAATTAGACAGTGTCCATGCACAAGAATTTTTAATTATTGCTGCAGATTCTCAGATTTAGGCCATCCGTCTTCTATGGCTGATAGAAAACCACACCTCACTTTTCAGATTTGATTTTGAAAAAAAAAAAAAATTGAAAATAGGTATTATTTTACTTTCAATTCTCAAGTATGCCATACTTTTTGTCAGTCCATCAGAAAAAGTACCAGAATATGAAAGAGGAGAACAAAAAGCAGACTTACTTTGACTTCACCACAAGGAGAATCCACAGTTAACAAGACAGCAAAAATGACAATGGAAAGCAGAACCGCAAAGATGATGGCTGTTGGAAAAGGCAGCTGTTAAACTGATGTGTAAAATGTGAATTATTGAAAATAACTTGGCAATCAATAAGAATTTCAATAAAGGCAAACAAGCATTTATTCAGTCACTGAAAACATTTGTCCCCGTCTCCACTTACTAATAGGAGTGTCCGGTTCATCCTCCTCAGGCTCATCCCCTTCATCTAAGAACCAGAAGGATCAACATTAGCATGTTGTTAAAAATTAAAGAAAAAAACCCACAAATAAATAACTTGAGATAGTTATTAGCTCACCATGAATGCCAACACAAGTCCTATTGCAGCTCTGGAAGTCAAAGAATCTGTTTCCATTTCCAAAGCATCCACTCCAAAGGAACTTTTTGCATTTGTCATGAATGGAGTCGTAGTAGTATCTGACGCGGAAACTATTACACCCTCCAGCCGCATATTTAAAGTGACAAGCTGCAGTTTCTGTTAACAGAAGATACAGTTAATTTCAAGATAATCAGTCAATCTGTCTGTCTGTCTGTCCAATGTGTGTCTTTCTGTCTTAGATTTTCACCACTTGGTGGCGCATAAATGCTACAAATTGTATAGAACAGTGGCCTCCTGGCATTACATTTAAAAATCTCCCCAAATCTTTTCTGTTAACAGAAAAAAAAAATATGTTATCCTGTGTGGTATATTGTTGAAGGGCATTTCTTTTGTCTTTCCCATTTGAAAAGGCTTAGTTTTTTTGTCATGGTTCTTTAGGCCATTAAACTGTTATCAGTAAGTTCTTACTCCAAAGTCCACCAACGGCATGAAGGATAGTCAGCAGTTATATTTGCCATGATTCATATTTACAGCTGACAAGTGGTGAAAATAAAAGGAACTTTTTAATCAAGTAATTTTTATTTTGCTTATCAAAAAAAAAATCTTCTCACCATCCATTGGGTACAACTTCTCTGAATTGATTGAACAGTTTCTCATGCACTCTCTTTCACTTTTGAAACGGTTGGCGTTTCCTCCCTGGCCTTGGTAGAAGAAAGGCAAGCACTTGTCTTCTTCATGTTTGTAATACACAAAAAACGTGAAAGTTGTGCCTTCACCTGGATCATTGGGCAGATTGCAGAATTCTGTTGAATGGCAAAAAGATAAGTTTAAGGATAATTTTATTTTCAAAACAGTCCTTTTTTCCCCAGAATAATGCATGCTTAAACAGGACCTTTTTGTAAATCTATAACTAATGTTTAACTAGCATGATCATCAGAGTCCCACTCCCTGTTTTACAACAGCAATAAAAAGTAGTCATTTATTTTTCAGCCATGTTGCTCTTTATGGGCTTCACAGAAAAGAAGTGTGTTTCAAGCTGTTCTTTTTACAAAAGTAAGTTTAATTTGGGCAGTGTATCTATGTAATTGGCACTCTTACTTTAACAAAAATGAAAATCAATGCTTAAATTCTGGAAAATGGAGACAAATTGGGTTCTAATTCTAACCTGTATCTTTCAAGTGAAGATACAGGTTAGTTTCAGCTCAGCTTCGATTCAGGTGCAGAAGTAAGGTGATTCGTGTGGAAAGGTTTTGAATTACAGCGGTAGGAAACGTCTGGTCAGCTTAACACAAGCAGGAGAATATATATATATATATAACATTCTTAGCAAAATAAACAATCATAAAATACTATAATTTGAGCTTCAAGTCATAACATGAACATGACACAAAGGTCCAATGATAATGTAGTAATAGCTGTTTAAAGGGTAATGTTTAGTTTTTACCTGTAAAATCAACAAATTTTTGCTGAACTGACTTGTTTTGTCCTGTTAGTCCATGTCTACAGTTTCAGTCGTTCCATGTGTCAGGAAAAATAACACCCAAGTCACAAGGTGAAATCGTACCTCAGAGATTACAGTGTCGTTGAAATTAACTCATTCAACTCAAGCGAACAACATAAATCAGACTGAATTCAGAAACCAGTTCCATACTCTTGCAAAAGCTACATACGCCCATGTGCTGGTCTAGATTGTAGAAAGCTAGCTTCAACTCTACGACATGTATTCCTAATCATCTTAAATTAACTTTCATTTTAAGAAAAAAATTAAAAAGAAAAAATACAGCCATACCTTGTTTTTGTGAGTTGCTGGTGTGAAGTGCTGACAAAACAATTCCTAAAAACAGAAGTTTCTTCATTTTGCTGCTTATCTTTGTGCTGTCTTTCCTGGAGTGACTGAGGGATATAAACTACAATGGGAGTGGGTGCTCATTATTGACCTTTGGACATGTATTTCCCTAATGATAACTCTGTCAATCGAAACTGAAGTTAATGGGAACACTAGAGAGTTCCTCTCTGTAACAGTTGTACTGTCATAAAAAAAGTTTGTAGATTGTGATATTTGAGCGTAGACAGACATGCTAAGATCCATATTGCAATAAATGTGAACTGTGGCCTTGTTAGGTCAGTTCAAATATGATGTTTATGCATTTCTCAGGATGAACATGGAACAAAAAAAATCTACCCATCCTGAATTTTAGTACTTTTTGAATTTAGCAACTCACACAGAACTTTTGAATTGTCCTTAATTACTGCAAAGAAGGAAATAACATTGGTACCAATATTTTGTGGCTAAGTATTCAGAAAGCAAGTAAGTACCATTTACAAAATATAGTTATTAGTGTGAATGTCTACAGCATTGGTATTGACATCCTCTATAGCTTATGAAATATTCAGCTTTTTGTGATCATCTTGGCCCCGAATGAAACAACGCATCATTTCTGAAATATTCTGCTAAAAACATTGCACTTTTTCACAGCTAAGTACTTCCACGTACTTACAGCTAGAAACACCATTCAAACTTTAAAAGGTAGTCATATTCATTAACTACTTCTGTTTATTTCAGCTTTTTAATATCTTCTAGAGATTTAATAAAGTCCCTCTTTAAGTTTTTACTTGAGTAAGAAAAGATTAGAAGAAGCTTTTCTTTCCAAAACTCACATGTTGTGTACAAACACCAGTTAGATGTACTGTAGATTGTAGCAGTCAGACTCAGACAGAATAATCTCATTGTTTAAAAAAGTTCAAAATTACAGTGAAAGAAATTAATCAGTCAGCTCAGCACAAGTAGGAGAGGAGGGTAAATAATATTTCTAGCTTAGTATACACAGTTGTAAATACTATTTTTGGTAACTCCCCAGAACAGTTCTTGTTAGTACTTAAATAAAGAGTAGTGCAGGTCACCACAAAATGACATGAAATGGGTAAACTAGTTTATATAAAAAAAGAGTTGCATACCTGGCCTTACTGATTGACTGATGTGACATATTGAGAGAACAATTGCCAAATACACAAGACTCTTCATCTTGCTTTTTCTGCCGTACTGTCTGGTGTGAGGCAAGGATGTAAAGGACAAATGCTCTGTATATTTACTTTTTTAAACCAACCACCATTTGATTTTTTGTTTCACTCTACTTCAGTGTGATCAAATAAATAGGATCCACAGGATTCAAAAGCATATCGCATATATTTGTTGATTGTTTTGTTTCTCATTTTTATAAAATATGCAAGTAAAAGAAATTCTATTCCTGCTGCAGAATGTAATGGTGTCTTAAGGGGACAGTAATAAATCAATGCACAGGCTTACAGCGCAACAGTTTTTTTTGTTTTGTTTTATTTTTTGTTTTGTGGGATGTGCTCTTTCTACATCTGAACTTAGCTGGCGTGAAGAAGTGTTAGCTTCTAGTGTCGTTTTGTGGTTTGACACACAGTGAAAGATGACATGATGAAGAATATTGCACATTCCAGCTCCTTGTCCTTGATTTATCCCAGTTTTCAAGACTGAATCACACAGGGTTGCGATGTGGGCTTTCAGCTAGGCAAGAGATACAAAGAGATAAAAGAACAGACTTTACCAACTGTGGTGACAAAGATACTGAATAAACAATAAGTCCACGAATCAAAATCTTATTTAAGTACACTATAAAAGATAAATATATCACATACACAATAGATAGCAGAGACTGGCTTTGACAAGCAAAATCAAAACCTCAGAAAACACAAAATCATTAAGAGCAATAACAAATAAAGACAAGTTAAAAAATATTCAGATGTGCATACATCTGATACTTTGCGTAAGTATTAATTTCCCTTCATTTAAAAAAAAAAACATTTTGTTGCATTAACACTTCAAAGTGCAAATCATTTTATTTAGATTTCATGTGACTAATGCAAAAGGAGTGCTATAAAGTTATTGTAAAGGGATTTGTGGTTTTTAAAACTGTCTTATAAATAACAATTTAGAAAGTGAAGTTAACGTTTGTATAAACCCTCCTGATTCAATACTTTGTATAACTACGTTTTTGCTGTAGTTACAATCCTTTGGCGTATAATTCTATACCAACTTATTTAATTTCCCTTTGGGATCAATAAAGTATTTCTGAATTAAGCTTTGCACATCTGAAGACTGAAGTCTTTGTTCGTTTATCCAAAAACAGCTCCAGCTTAGTCAGGTTGGCAAGCAAATGTGACCATCGGTTTCCAAGTCTTGCTTTGATCCTCCCTTGAATTAAGGTGTGGAATATTGGCCATTCTAACACATGAATCTACTTTACTGTAAACACTTTACTCTAGCTCCAGTTGTATGTGGTTGTCCAACTACTATTTCAAGTGCCATTCCTTTAATCTCTGTTCATTGGCTACCAAGATGAACGTTTATAGACTTTTTCCCAACATTGGTCCAAGATCCTAATGATTAAGATGTAAAAAATCTCAAGGAGAGGTTTAGAGCTCGTGTGATTAAAGAAAAGAAAGAACAGAGGAAAATGACATAATCATTGTAATGTACAACAATAATTATCATTTAATGTGTTCCAACTATCATGCAGTGGTTGAGTTAAAAAAAAAACCAACTCAGCGTGTTTGTTTAATATGAGGATAAAAGACTACAATACTATTTCTCTCCATTGGCAATTTATTCAAAACTGTTTTTGAATAAACAGTTGAATTAACAGCTGTTTGAATAAACAGTAGAACTGATCTCTCTTCCAGTTCTGTTCACTGCACGTCCCTTATAGCTGTACACAACGTCACGAAGACAGAACCTTGTTCACACAGTGGATACATGTTTTATAGAACAGATGACATGAAACAAGATAACAAAGACTGGTTGTAAAGAAAATATGGTGAACTAACATCTCACTCTGCCTCTGAACTCCAAAACAGATTTGTTAGTTTAAGTCAGATAATATTTGACACATTAATATTATCAGTGAAGATAGTTGTTGACAAATGAATGTTCAGAAAATAGCACAATCTGTGCCTGATTGTGGCACAATCAGGCACAATCAGGCAGTTTTATAAGACTGAATCCTGAATCAGAACAACGGAATAAAACGGGTACAAAAATGAGGAGACATTGGAGGTTTTTTTCACCACTAACAAACTAAGCCATGGTGCCAAAACCATTTGCTACGCTAGTATTCACGCATAATAGTTGCAAACATATTTAATGGATAACATTCAGAAGCTATAATATAATTCTTCATCACAATTAATATTAAAATAAGTTACCAACACCGGCTTGTTAAAAATTACTTACCTTTTCTGTAGCACAACTCCGTTCAGAATCCAAAATGGAACTATAACTGTAGTTATAAAAACTCTATTTAGATTAAATTAGGTTAACACTGAAATATTAACACCACATTTTTTACTGTGTAGCCATGCACCAGGTGACAAAATGTTGATTCAGTAACAAGTAGTGTCTTCGCTATATATATTTTTTTTGTCCTAATTCAATACATAACAATTATGCTCTACTTTAATGTTAATTTATGACATAAAATGTGTAGTTTTAACAAGACAAAAATGTGAAAAAGTTCAAAGAATATAATTACAAGCTACACTGCATGATCTTTCTTGCAGCAAAATGTAAGCCAGGGTTGTTACTGAATGTCACTTTGTGCTTGAATGACTTAATATATCAAAACCAATATCATAAAAGTTCCAATAATCCAACATTTACTGTTAATAAATTTTGTCCAAATGTCTAGACAACCACAAGTCTAGACATTACTTTTTTATCATAAAATGGAAAGTGCCACAGAATGCATAATCGTGTACTGATATTTATTTATTGTATGAATATATATTCATACAATCTGTATTCAATCTCTGTACAGAGAACGAATTAATAATCTGCAAGAAAATGTTGCAGTCGAAAGGAGAAGCATTTCAGTACACTGTTTAAAATAGTAAAGCTGGAATAAAAACTTTAATACTCTGAATGTAAACATGTGGCTGGACGTAATAACGCCAAGACGTTGCTGCGGTGTGGGGCGCTCACCCTTCACCTGACAGGACTCAGAGCGCCGCGCTCAGCGCTACTGTTGCGCTACTTCAGATTTAGAATGAGGTGGAGACCTTAAGGAGCCGCTGCATGGCTGTCACCCTCCTGGTGCCCTAGACGACTCTTAGCACTGAGTTTGTTGATGCTCTGACGTCAGTTTGTGCCAGCAGCATGGGTATAAAAGAGACGAGTGCTCCAAGATCCCGGAGCTGTGTATTGAGAGGAGGTCAAGATGCGCATTTTGAGTTTCATCGCCAGCGTGCTCCTGCTGCTGACTTCCCTCAGCTTCCTTCACGGTAAGGTCTAGGCTACAAAAACTGAGCATTTCCAGTGTACTTAGCACACATAGATACATCTGCTTCCATTCCTATCAGTTATCAGTGTTCAAAGTTACCGCTTCTAAGTATTTTTAACAACAATTTTATTCATTTATTTTCTGTCCATTTCAGGTGCTGAATGGACGTATAGTGGTAAGCCTGTATTTTATTATAACTTTTTTTACAATAAATTGCATGAACACCACACATACATTTTTATATATAAAAATGAGACATTTTAGTAACTATTTATTTTTAGTCTACATCCAAAGTGAATTATGCATTGCTTTATTCTAAACTGGTAATGGCACACCGAGTCAATAATTTCTTGGAAATGGAATAAAGCTAGGCATAAATATGTAGTCCATTCCCTTTCTTCTGGAGAAATACATGACTATTATTCATTTTCTTTCTACTTGGTTCTACATTCAATTTTAAAATAAAATTGTCCAAAAATATTTTCTTACTATTCTTATTATTTTTGGAAGTGAATTTCAACATAAGATAAATAAGATGATCAGAAGTCTATAACACTGTGAGCAAAGAAATAATATTAAAAATATTTTTGATTCTGTGGATTGAAGGCACAAAGTATTAAAATGTAAATAAAATAGCTTTAACTTTTGTGACGTTTTTTTGTTTTAAGCATGAAGATGATTGAATTGAGTATCAGAATTTTTTTATGTGACATGAAAAGGGTGTTTCTGTTTTGGTTAAATGACAAGACACCACTGGAAGTGTTATATGCAGTGTCATATGGTAAGGAAAATTAAACCTTCTGTGGTTCTCCGGCACTGGGCAAGACAACTACCTCACTGTCGTCACCTCATGTTATTGCAGGGTTCTTTTACAAACTCTGCATTCACAACATTGCATTAGCGGTTGACTTGCCTTTGTGTCATGCCTTAAGGTCTGAGAACTTCGTGACCCATGACGCTCTGTTACATCAACTGTGGTCACGTCATGACCTTGTCTCCGTATCCCTGCATATAAACAATCTTTTGCAATCAGGGAGTGGATTTTACAGAAAACCAAATTATAAGCATCCAAATCCTTCAATGAATGCAGTTTTGCTCAGTCAGTCCAAATCATTTCTTTTTTGAGGCAAAATGTAAGTTTTAATTTATACTTAAAAGACATTACAAAAAACATCATTAGCAAACAAAGTTTTAAAAATGTCTGGAAACATCTTATGGAACTAGTTCATTAAATCACATTATCCAGTAAAAAAAAAAAATCCACATTTTCAGACTGCTGCTACTACATTTCATCTGCACTTCACATCCAGAGCCCTGAGAGGCTTCTTGTCATGGTAGTCGAGTCATTTGTTAAGGCTGGTAGCACTTTCTGTTGACATGTCCCCTGCTGAGTCATGCAATTTATCCCAACTTCAACACGTCACCCTCTAGCAGAGGACAAACAGTAAATTTTAATTTGTGACATTAATTGTGGCTGTTCTGAATAGATTACTCCAAAAAATGTTCTAACCCTTTAAATTTATGGTTCCTTCTGCACAGAAAAGACTGTGTTTAGGAAATTGCCCACAAGCACATATGATCAATGCAGGCACTGCCAAAGGACCATCAGATTGAGCGGAAGGACAGTCTGTCTCAAATTAAAGCACAGATGAGGTGAAGAGTGAAAAATTATAGACATAAGTCTGCATTTTTTCACTTAGTGTTAGTGGATTTTCCTCAGTTGAACTTTGGGCATTGCACAAAACTCTTTGGCATTCATGATGCAATTGATGCACATTTATCTGAATGTCTCTTAGGCAGACATTCTTAGGCTTCATGCTGCAGCATTCATTATTAACCATGACTGGCTGGCATCTGCTCAATGGTGAAATATCAAATTAATTCCTGATGGGCAATGATTTAGTGCCAAACATTCAGCGGGGGAGTATGTTTTCAGTGCTTTTCATATCACTGATCAAATTCATCCCAAACTGTCGTCTTTTATTTTGAATGTCAATGTTACTGTGACTAATTTATTTTGCAGACACATCACAAAGAGACATGACCATGCAGTTGAGGTCATCTGTGTAAAAGTGCAAGACTAGAAAAATGTGGTTATATTTGGCATCTTGTGGTAAATGGAAACCACTTATTAGATGAAGACAGAGTTGTCCCCTGTGTTTCAGTACTTAATAGAACCACCATTTACTGCAATTACAGCTTCACGTCTGTTGGGATATGTCTACCAGCTTTGTACAGCTATTGGCTTTTGTGAGTCTTTTTTGCTTCCAAAGAGCTCAAACTTCATCAACATGAATGGAAAGCATCTGAACAGCAGCTGTCTGAGAACCATTATCTTAAGAATACGTATTGATTTAAATCATTCCAGTGTAGCTCTGGCTGTATGTTTCTTTCTTCAATGTGAACTTCTGCCTCTGCCTTAGCCAATAAAAGGTTTTCTTCCAGTATTGCCTTGTATTTGGCTGCATTCGGAATTCCCATCAACTTTGACCACTTTTACTGTTTGTGCAGAATAACAATGCAACACAATTGTGTGTCACGATGGGAATGGTACTGAGGGTGATTTTTTTTTCACCACTCAGTCTGCATAGGAGCAGCTGTGGTAGGAATGTGTTTAGTAACTGGTGGATTGCCTAGTTCAAACCCCTGCTCTGTCTGTCATAGTAGTTGTCTTCTTGAGCGACACACTTCACCTACCTTGCCTGCTGGTGGTGCATGGCATGGCTATACACCACCACACTATGTGAATGTGTGTATATGACTGAATGTAAAGCACTTTGGAATCCTCTGGACTAGATAAAGCACTATACAAGTACGGCCTATTTATCATTTATTTATCATACAGCCCTAAAATTTCCATCCTGTGCTCTGCTACACAGCTTGTGGCAAACTACAAACAGAGCTGATTTAGACTTTCATCCATCAATAGCTCTTTTTGCCTTCGCTCTTTTTGCCTTCCTTCTATAATTCCAGTTTTGTGGCATAGGAACACAAATAGTTATCCTCTGGATAGTCTTGCAGCTAAGCTGTAGATCTCTGTAGCTCTTCCAGAGAAACCATGGGCCTCTTTGATGCATCTGTGATTAATGTGCTCATCACCTGCTCAGTCAGTTTAAGAGGACTTTTTTTAGAGCTCAACGTTTTTTTAACCTATAACATGTTTTAAACTTCTCCACATATTTATCTCTGCCCCATCTTATTTTCTTTTCATGGTGATGTTTGTTTACTAATGTTCTCCTCCAAATCTCTGAGGTCTTCATAAAGCTGCACGATTCATTCCTGTGTGTTTTCTTCTTAAAAACACACAATGTTGGCTCAATTTACGAACAAGATGGTTTCTATTGGCAATTTACACAAGAGCTTTTTTTGTTGTTGTTTTTTATTACAAAGGGGATCAGAATAAAGGGGAATTGAATACAAATGCATGCTACACATCTCTGATTTTTATAGAAAGAAAAGGAAACCTTGTATATTTTTTTTCCACATTACAGCTATGTTTTTACTTTAAATTCATTTGAGCAGGGACAAGACATAAAACAATGTTATAATTAATAGAAACCATCATCCTGTCTGCAGGCTCTCCAGCCAAAGCATAATTTGCAGGTCCTGGGCCCCAGTCAGTGTTCTAGGACTTAGACCCAGGCATTACTTTGTTTTGGTCTGTCAGATAAAATCCTAATAAAGTACACTGAAGGTTATGTAATGTGGCAAAAGATGAAAAAGTTCAATGTACTCTTGTAAATCCTGCACACACCAGCACTGTTTTTCTAGAACACCTCTAACATCTATGGTTTTCTTTTCACTCTCTCAAAGGTTTATGAAACCTTGAGCATTAAATATAATGTACTTATTTTGATTTACACAAAGCCTTTTTTCCCCACACAATTGACATATTTAAACTGAAAATGTGTTTAAAACATACAAAAACTGATAAGAGGAATTAAAAGTCACAGTGAAAATGTCACATGGAATATAAAGCTTACTCCCGGTCCTTTAAATATATGCAGATATGTGCTTTTTTTATCACGTGTGATTTGCCAGCTGCAGATGAATACCTTCAACATGTTTTACTGGTGTTGTTACAGGATCAACAGGACAGGATTACTGGAGCAACAAATACCCTTACTGTGCCGGTCCTTTCCAGTCTCCAATAGACATCACGTCAGACCTACTGAGGTTCAGTCCCACTCTACGTCCGATTGAGGTGCGAAACTACAAACTGTCATCGAAGGAACAACTCACTCTTAGAAACAATGGACACTCTTGTAAGTATAAATCTGCAGAAAGCACCAGAAAGTAGGTGACAGGAACAACTTTGAATGAAGATAAACAAATATTTTTGTTTGGTTTGAGATGCAGAATCTCTTTAAATCAAAGTGATTAAGTAAACAAGGTATTCATTAGACATGGCCACATATAAATGTGGAGAGCTAATTTCTGGGTCAACACAAAGAAAACGAAGGGAGGATCATCCTTCCAAATCTGCCACGGCAATTTTCTGTAATCACTGTCTTATTATCTGAGCTGTCATTTTGTCCACAGAAAGAGCTCCACATGCCAAGAAAATTCATGCCAAGGGTGTTCCTCAGCTATGACTTTTATTTTAGGCCACATAAATTGCATCAGTTTTATGTGCGGTCTCTATTTTTAACAGTATCTCAGATGTAATTGCTTACAATCAGGACACACTGCAGACAATCATTTTTGTGTGGTGCATTAGGCAGGTTTTTGTAAGTCTGGTTCAATAGATGTTTGACAGAATCCATCAGGAATTTCATTGGGAATTTCAGTGACAGTTGTGCTTAACATGCATACAACGTCTCCTGGGTCACAGTGATGATTCAACATGAGAAATCTCTTACTTTTTTTTAAACAGGTGACAGAATGCAAAGAGCAGACAAATGCTTATGTTTGCATATGTGATGGACCTTCACACCACAAGCTGAGTGGCATGCTGGTGTGACGTGTGTTTGAAAAGAGCTGACGAGGGTTTTTCATGCGTAAGCAGTCATGACACACGCGTGAACATGTTGAATCACTCCAACATTAACTGTGTTCGATGCAGCCTCTTGACCTTGGGGTCTCAGAGCAGGGCTGTCCTGACCTCCTCACTTTAGATGAGGTTAAAATGAACGCTTCCTGATTGTTGTAAATCAAAAGTGAATCTTTGCTGTTGATTTTAATTGATTCGCAGTGCAACTATCTTTGCCCCCGACGATGTATGTTTCTGGCTTGCCAAATCAATTCACTGCAACCCAGCTGCATCTCCACTGGGCCTCCTCTAATTGGCATACAGGATCTGAACACTTGGTGGACAGCAGGCAGTTTGCAGCAGAGGTAAATTGACCACATTTCCTTTTTCTCAGTGTTCATTTACAAAATGGAATATAAAAGAATCTCAATTCTGCTAATCTACTTACATTTCCAATAAGGTTCATGTAAATGTCCTATCAATGTCATTCTTTTAATCAAATCAACTTGATGGAATTTTAATAACAAAAATCAGTTGTAGAAGTTTGAATTTAGTGCAAATTTGATCTAATTCACACAAGGTAATAATTCCTCACACAAGCTACATACACATATACTCCTACAATTATTTACTTTAGTCTCTCGCAGTTGGTTGTGCCTTGAATACGCTCTTTTTTCTTTTTTTGTGTAGCCAACAAGTTTCAGGTATAATTCAGGGAGGATATTTGAAATTTCCTCTTAGCAGAAGTGGTAGAGCTCAATGTACAGTGGAGTGAGAAAGTGTATTCCCTCTTATAGATTTATTCTGTTTTTTGCTTTGTCATTCCGCTTGGATGCTTAGGATAATCAAACAAAATTTACTATTGCATAAAGGCAACCTGAGTAGATACAGTACATAAAGCAGTTTTCAAATTATTTTATTCACTAAGGGAAAAAAAGACTGCGTAATCCTACAAGGCCATCACATTTCTTGATTATGGCATCAACCACTACAAAGGGTGTACAGTCTTTTACATTCTTTTTCTTTGCTGACTAGAGTCCCTTCAACTTAAAAAAATACAAATCTTAGAATGTAATGTATTTCATTTGTAGAGTTTACATGTCAAACAGCGAACTAGTTTATAAATTTGTAACAAAATGTAAGTATTAGCTACAGTTATAAGGAGATCTCAAACAGAACAGGGATAACTAAGACATGTCAGTGTAATAAAACCATACATAATGTTCACATAAATGACCCTCATTTATCTGCTACTTGAGATGACAACATCTCTCTCCTGATTTGATGCTTCATGACAAAAATGAAGTCCTTTTGATTGGCACTGACATCAAAGATGATGACACAATATATTATTGATGCAGCTCATTCTGAAGAAACTCTGTTTTGCATCTGTTGCAGTTTCCTCACACAGTAAGATTCACATATTGTGGTTCATTGCGTCTTTTGCTCTAAAACAGGATGGAAATCCACTTACAGCCCACTTATGCTGCTGGGCAGGATTTTAAGGGCTTAACACAGAAGACAATTATATGTTGTAGTTTACATCTGGAAATGAGATATCCTGATAGTACAGCTTAATTAAGACCATTTTATTTAATGTTTCTTCATTTGATTCAAAGTGGCTGGATGCTATCACACCTGGGTGCATTTTATTGTACTGTGCCTCTTTTACACCAACCACATCTAAGGTGCTGAGGTCTTGACTTTAGCTTAATGACATATATCTCCTTGAAGACTCTCCAAGCTTCAGGACCACAATTCCATGATGAGAGGTCCTTTTTATGGGATGAAATGAGGAGAAATGAATCATTTCCCAGAAACAGTGAAAATGCATACGTTAGTCTGCATACACTATCATCATTAAATTTGCCCTCAATGACAAGCTTGACTTTGTGTTCAAACTGTCGGGAAATCATTACAACCGTAACTTCTTTTTGACTGACATTTGCTTATGCTCCATATTAGAATGGGATATAAATTTTCATTGTCACTACCACAAACATGACAAAATTTTGGTAAAGGGAAAAAATATTTTCTAGTTGCATTCCTGGTTGATGTGGTTGACTAAACACTAGTGTCAAGTGCTAAATCTATTCTCTTATGAGAGTCTTAAACAGAACCGTTCCAAAGCATAAACAAATTAAGCACCTGCTTAGGGCCTTCAGACCTTCAAATCTGTAATTTTAACATTTGCTTAATAAAATGAGCACGTTAATAAACATTTAATGATTTCACAACAGATAAATTAAAATATTTTAAATTGCTTAACATTTAAAATTAAGATTTGAAAGAAACTGGCACGCTTACTTTGTAAAAGTGTGAATAATAATCTTCATAGACTGATTGTTGTGTTACAATAGATACAGTCTGATGCTATGAGTTTAATCTTTGTATTTGAGCTCGATTTGTTCACAAATGCGCCTCTGCAAATAGCAAATTATCAGCGACTGCTTTTAAGCCTGGCCAATTAAACTTGGCCCCCTCTTGCAGATTCAACCTAAACTGTAATGAAAGGCAATTGGTGGCGGTGATGTTCTTAACAGAAAAAGGGGCCCGTAATCTTTGCCTAATAAAGCATGCATTTACAATGAAAAGGCTTTTTTTTAATTGCACTTTACATAAATTAAGCATGAAGTTCCCCTATATAGTGAAAAGTGACAACAAATACTTCTCTTTCTTTGTCTTGTTTTGTCGCTTCTTTTGAAAATGTTGACATTTTCTTTTATTATCTTTTTTATTCCCACAGCTGCATATAGTACATTACAATTCGGACAAGTACCCTGACATTAACACTGCTATAGACAAATCTGATGGTTTGGTGGTGCTGGGTGTCCTCATTAAGGTGAGACTTTGTGGCTCTTTTTAAAGCGAAGCTGATTTTTATTTGTAGAGTTTAATCATCCAATGACTCTTTCTCTATAGATTGGATGATTTCAATCCTGCCTATGAACAGATTCTGAGGTTTATCAATGGCGCCAAATACAAAAGTGAGCAATCAATTAATTTATTCTAAAAAAAGAAACAAGATTAATGATTTTTCTAGCCTTTAATATTGTTTAATATTAATATTAATATTACACATTTACTAATTTAACAATATCAGAATCCTATATCGATGCCCACCCTTAGTTTATCGGTGCAGTGCATTTGGGTCAGTATTTTTCTGTTACGCTAACAACATGACAAATCAACAGGAAAAGTGTACATTGACATGGAGTCTCTTAAGAGTTTATGAAGAGTTAACTATTCTGTACTCAATTATCCTTAATCTATTGGGTATCTTTGTACATAATAACAAAGAGCTCATTTGACTTATATATTCAGTAAAATACTGTTTGTGGCTCTTTATCTTAATGGATCTGGTGAATAAACAGACAAGCTGCTGGTACCAAAAGTTTCACATTGTAAGGTACATCTAGCTGTATGTTTGAAACGTTATCCTTTTTCTTCAGAATTGTATTAATTCTTCATTCAGCTAATGCAACTGTCAGAAAGATTCCTCAGCGATTTCTGAAAATGCTAATATAGTAGTTTCAGCAGATTTGTTGGCAGCACATCCATTTTCAAGCAAACAGTTTAAGATTTGTGACATTGGAATCATCCTGCTAGACAAAGGAATCAGATGAATGGAGGTGGTTGACAATACCAACTTTCTTTGCAAAAAGAAAAATCACAAAACAAGCATAAACAGTAACATAAATATGAAGACAAAAAGTGAAAAAAGGCTAATTTCAGCCGAAGTGTATTGTCTACATAACATGTTAGACCATGAGAGATTGTCAAGCAAAGTAAACCAGATTTTACTTAATATCTGTTCTTTTTTATTCTCAGATTTCGAAGTGCGAGTGCCTGGTTTTAACATTAGAGAACTGCTCCCTGCTCGTTTGGATGAATTTTACCGATTACGACGGGTCACTGACGACTCCTCCATGTTTTCCAAGCGTGCTTTGGACAGTTTTTCGAAATCATGTCACCATTTCTCACCAACAGGTACTTTCACAGTTAATGCATTTTTTAAAATAGATTTTAGAATGTTAATGCTGCTTGTTCATAACTTTTACATTTGACCCTTTTTTTTTTTTTTTTAAGTATCTGGCTCTAGCAACGTCCCTAGTTGCCTCCAGTGTCCAGGACCCAGAGGTTAACCCACTTAATAACAACTTCAGGAAGCCACAACCCATCGACAGCCGTGTTGTCCTGGTCTCTTTCAAGGAAGGTTAATATGAGCTTTTGTAGATTTTGCTTAAAAATAGAGAGAAAAAACACATTTTACCGCTTTTAGAATGGCTTAAAAACTGCTTTTGAATGTGTTTTAGGCTCTGACTTTGGGTTGTGTGGCATTACTTGCTTGTGGCTGTGTTTTGTGCTAGCAATATTACCTATTACTTATGCTTTTAATGAAGGCAGCCTATGTCTTGTTATTGACATTTGAAAAAGCCATCAGTGGCACTCTGAGAAACATCTATGTGGTTGCCTGCACTGTAAAATCAAATTAGTTTACCTTACTTAAAAAAAAATTATTCAAACTCATTGCCTCAAAAAAATGTAATCAAAGTAAGCTTAAAATTAGTAAGAAAACCTCATTTGTTTTAAGCAAGCAGCACTAAATCAAGTAGTACAACTAACAAAAAAACAAATAAGGTATTTGTCATGCGTCAACTTAATTTTTTTAATTTGTGAGGATTGCTTGATATAAATTAAGGTCCCCATTATAATGACTAAACACCTAAAACTTACTACTTTCTTGTTCAAGTTCACTTAAATAAACCAAATTTCTTGAATGAGTCCTTGACCTTCCTCTCTCCCATTTCATTTTACTAAGATTTTATTCACTCTAGTGGCCTGTATTTGAGAGAGATCAGACAGGAAAGTGGATAATAAGAGAGGGGAAAGTCACAAGCCTATAAGAGCCACGATGAGGACTAAGGCATGGGTTGTGCTTTACGACTGCACCACTCCAGCACTCTGCTCTCCCGCTTCACAGAATTAGCAATTACATCAAATATTTGAAATACATAATACAAAAAAAATATTCTGTCTGATAAAATATGCAGTAAATAAAGACGAAATCAATCTCACTCTCAATCATCAGTGTCATTTGCACTGTGTCAGGTTTACAGGAATATAGGAAACATTATATAAACACTATAGAACAGAAAAAAAATCAACTTGGATGAATGTAGTATTGAGTCAAAGCACAATTATCAAAAATGTACTTCTTCTAAATTAATCCAGGTCCAGTAGAATGAGTTGGAGACTTTTCCACCACAAATTCCTAGTAACTTACTAAAAGTGACAGTTGATAGCAAATTTCAATTTGAATACCATGTTTGGCATTTACAGTGTGGTTTACCACATTTTATGGTAATTAGCTTCATATTGTAGGGTATGTATGTGCATGTTTTTTCTCATTTTCGGTATTTCTCTCTCAGCAGAACTTTTTGTGGCAGTTTTGCTGGCACTTTTTAAAAGCCTTTGCTAACAACATTCCTGAGAAGCATTTAGGAGCTGACGACCCTCACTCTTCTTTGAGCTGTTGCATGGCAGAGTTGAAAAGGCAAGATCATTGCGAGGAATACCCGATATTCTGGGATGTGTTAATAATACTGGCTCTGTGTCTGATGCAGGCAGAGGACTGCATGGTATTCTTACAGTTTCACCTCCATTCATGAGGAAGCGAGTTGTTCAGCAGCTGCTGGCTGGCGACCTTGCAGACTTGGCAGATGAAGGGCTGTATCAGCTCCTACCGAGTGGTTCACAGACTCTCCAAGCTGGCAAGAAAAAAGATCCCATGAGCCGGCAGAGTGTGACGCTGGCCAAACCAAAACAACAAACTAAGAATCCATCTCTTTGGAAGAAGAGTCAGACCAACTGCCATGTGGGAAAGCTGGGAATGGCTGAAAACACGCTTTGCTACACTTCACTGGAGCAGAGCATTTCCCATCAGCTCAAACAGTCCCACTTGGGAAATGAGTTGGTTGAAACTCTCAAAGACACAATTTACCCAGAGCTCAACCTCAAGAGCTATCTAGACTGTAAGTCAGATTTAGCCCTCTCTACCATTAGACGCATTCTCTGCAGACATCCAACGGATGAGGCTTTGGAATTGGACCGCTCCCTGGCAAAAGCTTTGGTGAATCATAAGAAGACTTCAGTGGCAACTAAACATGAAGGGTCAAGGACAAAGCATGGTGGCCTTTCCTCTGCTGTTCCACAGAAACCTCTCAGGCAGTACCATCCACATCCTTGGCTTTTGCCAATGGAGTGGGAAGACTAGAGAGATTCCAGACATAGCTCACAAAGTCAGTTTTGTAGCTGACAACAATGAACGACTATTTTTGATCCTTTCTTTTCTCCAAACCTGCCTTCACATGATGTATTTAATAATTGTTAATTATGCACTCTCAGATATGTACGTGGTTATATGCAAATTAACTCAGGACTATAATCGATTTGTAAATAATGTCATTTTGTTGTTTTTAGATGTGGTTTACAGCATATTTCTGGCTGACTTTTGGATCATCGATAGCTCCTAAAAGTAGATGAGGACATATTTTACATAGGATATGTAGAGGAATTGTGAAGCTGAAATGTTTCTCCAGTTTGACGACTTTGCAGCTATCTTTGTAAAGACGGTATGTAGAGATGTAGTCTTCTTTGTGTACTCTTAACATTTTTTGTGACTTTTCAGGTTGCCCTTGGCAGCAAAGCCAAGGGCAACCTGGAGTGAAATGCTACTATCAATAAAATCAAAATGCTACAATCAATAAAAGCACCTTACTTGAATGAAACATGACAAATATGGGCCCTTATTTCACACTGTATCTCTAAATCAGAAGAATTTATAATTTAAAAAGCAGAATGAATACAATCTGAGTTTAAAAAGCAAGAGATATTTTGTGTACAAATAATTAAACACATGTTGCCACATATAGACTCCATAGTAAATCACTTTTATAGTTATGACATATGTATCTTGCTCAAGATACAGTGCCTCAAAAAAATTTTTTTTAACTTTACTAAATTTTGTCATGTTATCATGTAGTGACATGTATCCATGTGTAGTAAAGCTTGAGCAGCAGGTTGTGCAGCAACATTTTTTTGTCTTATACAAACACATAAATATGACACCTTAATGGTTATAAATATATTATTTTAATTTTTTTCTGTGATATTTATGTGCCTGTTCTTTTGTATTTTACCATTGCTTCTTTTCTCTTTCTTTCTGGCACTCAGATGACTCTTTTTGGATAAACACTGGTATGTTGATTTCATATGTTTTGGTTTTTAAATAATGTTTTGAATTAAATATCCTATTTATTGTAACAAACAGAAAATCCTATACTTGTAACACATAAGTTCTAGCTTAGATTGTAAATACACCATGAAAGACAGAATTTACCCCTGACCCCATCAATGCAGTAATTGTCCATGTTAACCTGTAGACAGAAAGTAAACACATAAAGAATAATCTATAACACCATGGTTTACACAAACCACTCTGCTTCCTCTCTACTCTGCAGGTTTACTGGTTCCCATATTGGTGAGCTGTTCCATTCTGGGAGTTGTTCTTATTATCGCATTAATATGCTGCCGGTTTAGGCGAAAACGGTAAGTCAAGGGAAAAAACAAAAACTATGTATACCTGCAAAGGTAACATTTTTTATGTTCACTTACAAACAATTACGAACATAAGCCTTTGCAAAGTAGTTCAGAGCTGGTTTATCTTGAACTCTGAAGAAATCTGCAGATTTAAATTAAACAGCAAAGAGCCCTTTTAGAGATGAGTCACAAGGACCGCGTATAAAAACAGCTTATAAAATATACGACTGAAGAGTACTTCAATAAAATAAGTAATTTATCAACAAATAAGCAGTTTAAAGTGTTTGTGTCTTCACAAAGTGGACTTTTTAACAATAATTTGTGACACTAGTCCCATGACAGTGAGACACCACATAAATAAGAGGGACAACATTTGTAATTGTGGGGATGGTCATTGAACCATATTTGCATTTAGTAACAATGTGGAGTTTCAGGATATTACATTTTTGTCTTTCTCACAGCTCAAAACACATCCGTTCAAGCTGGCTATTTTTAACTATTTAACTTTTTTTCTTCTCTCTAAGGTCATCTTAGATTTTAGAAATCCGCCCTCAAATAAAATGTATTTTTTAATTATTGTTGTTGTTTATAACAACTAAAAAAAGATTTAAAAGAAAAGTTTCAGAACAACAAAAATATGACCAGAATACATAATTTTGTAGTCTGTAGATTGCTTGCAGTGGAAGTTAGGAGTGCATGAAATTAGTTTTTTTCTGTTTTTCAAAGATGAAAAACCATGATGCTAAAAATCTTTCTAGTATAACTGAAGAAAAACAAACATTGTAGAAACTTTGACTAGGTTTGAGGCAGCAGAAGCTAATATTTAAAGGGCTAAGGAGGAATAATGTATTTTCCAGGCACATACTGCCATTTTATAGCAGAATCAACAGGTTCTCCAGTTTCCAGTTTCCCAGTGTATTATAAGCCTGGCGAGGCACAAGGCTTTACTTGCCCCCCACACCATGCTCTGTGTCATTTGTAGTTTATAGTTGATGCATTGAACTGGACCCGAGTAGATGCGCACCAATTATGGCATCCCTGCATCTGGCCGTTGACCTCACACGCTTTTATTTCCAAATTATGATGCTTGCTCATTCACTGCCGAACTTTTGTAACTTTTGACATTTTTTTAACGCAAAAACACGGTGGGTCAGTTGTGGAGTCCCCTAGTGCCCCTACCACTGGGCTTAGAAGGTATCTGGAGGAAACCATGGTCATGTAGTTACCTTATATTTAGTTGTTATGAAAATGTTATTTATAACAAAGAAACTTGATTTTGTATACCTGACACAATTGGCATCTGTCTCTTTAAGAAACTCCTACTTCATACCTCTTTCTCAAATATTTGAGACCTGAGTTGGACTTGGGAGAAAAATATATATGTACAGTATATCTGTCTGTTGAATGCACCTAGGACTATTACATACTTCTTTTACCAATTTCACATCCTCGAACACAGGTTGTTTCAAGACAAAAATATTCATCAGATGATGGAATGGTTTTCAAATTCAAAGATGTACTGTATCTGAGCTGTTTCTACTAAAGGCTTTGTATGTTATATAAAATTTTCTGACACAACAATGTAATTCCAAATAAAAGAAGGTCATGTCTTGTTTTTGCCTGATTAGAAAAAGTCTACACTCTGAAAGGAAAATGTACCTGAAAGGGTGGTCAGAGAAACTTTTCAGAATTTGTCAGGTCTACAGAGTCAGTGTGATGTTAGGATTATTGCTGAGTTAGGATCCGCTGCTGAGATTTATGCAGAATGTCACGTTCAGCTGCCCTCAGAAGTTGAAAAACCATGAATCCACAGCCACAGGAAACCGTCACTTCAACTAAACTTAACTTCCATTTCCTTTCGATGCAGAAACATTTAGTGAAACGGTTTGAGTAGAATTTCTTTTTAATTCAAATCAATTCAGTTTGTGCAGCACAAATTCACAACACCTCATCTAAAGGCACTTTGGAAAGAAAGGAACTTTAATCCAATCATACAAGTCAAGTATTCCATTCCATTCCATTCCAATTTGATCATAGTTATTAAACATTTGCTTGCAATGTTTTGTTGATTTTGCAGCAATCCTGCATCCTACATCAGCATGTGTCATACATATATTGACAGTGGAAAGAAACAATGTCCTTTAACAGGAAGTAGGCTTTAACAGAATTTGCTGGCTCATTGTGAACAGCCATCTGTCATGACCCACTGAGTGTTTGAGAATACAGACCAAACACACACACACACACCCACCTCCACACACACAAAAACACAAAAGCAATCATCCAGTAGTCATTTCTCTGTTATTGAAAAGTTTAAAAGTTTTAAATGACAAATGTTGTTTCTTGCTGAGTCTACAACAGGACATGGAGAAAAAAAACGGGTCCTGACTTACTTTCACAAGAACCTGCAAAAGTTTCTTGAGATCCCTCAAAATATTTGAAAAATACCAGGTTCAGTTGTCACACTAAATCAGCGCCCGGAGAGTGCGATAGCATGCATTTCTGTGCATCTTGAACTCTGATATTATTACTAGGCGTGTACAGTAAAGTCACAGATTAGCCATCATAAGTTGGGATTCATGTGATCCTGCCTATATTGGGGTCACTTATGAAAGCTTACTGTAATGAAGAGGTGGCAGAAATATTAAAAACTGTTTTGAACTCCCTACCCGATCCAACAAAGAACTTGAAACCACAATATTTATGCCTTACTTAATGAAAATAATTTCCAGTGCTGTGATTATTTCATTATGTAGGTACCTAGTAACGCAGACTAGATCAAACTTAATTTTTGATAAAAAATTGCAGAGTTTTGATAGATTCTCAGAAACTGGCATGGGTTTGCTCTACGGAATCCCTAACAGGATTTTCTGTTCCTCAGACCTGACTGCTTCAGGAACTGAATATGGAGTCTTAAAGTAACTTTGCTGGTTAGTAACTTGGCCTAACAATCCTATTAAACTAGGTTTGTTTTGCCCCCATGAATTGTTCCTCAAAACATTTTTATAAACCTTCTTTACTAAATAGTTTCATCATATAGCTGTGAAGACAAGTCTCTTTCTAAGCTGCCACTTACGTATATTGTCAATCAAGCCTCCAATGTCTTGGTTGACTTATAAGCATTTGGAAAAGAAGCCATTATCTACATCCCTCCTTCTCAAGGCTTCAATACATCACTGGCATATGACCCATTCTCAGTTTTGTTCTACTTTCAAGTGTCACCTACTAAAGGAACTAACTTTGGTTGAAGTCCACTGATTTGTTCTGTCTTAATGCACTAATGTGTGTCGTAGTGGTAAAAAAATAAATGAAGTTTTACACTGCAAAAGTCCCAGTGTGTTTTCACCTTAAATCTGCCAGACAGCTGGTCGCACAAACCATCTGTCGTTGCCACATCACACCCTCAAGCCATGCAGCCTGTTAAATCTTACATGAGTTGACGGAGCTGTCACTACCTCGGTTAACGGCTCAGCTGCGTAACAGGTGCCTTGACTTCAGCCCCTGTTATCTTGTCCTACAAGAAAACCCACATAAATGGCCTGAAGCAATCATAGTCCCACATTGTAGTGTTTATTGAAAGGGGCCATAATTTAGTAAAACTTGGAAAGTTAGTGAAACATGTTGCAGAAAGACAAGTTAATAGGCACATTGTTGTTGGGACACTGTAGTATAGTGCATCTTATTAGTCATACCTTAATTAATTGAGAGAAGACCTCCCTTTACAACCATATCAATCCTCACTAACTTGTATGCACCTCTTAAGGTCTGACTTGGTAAGCTAAGTGCCAACAGCATATCCTGAAGTGAGGACCTGAAGTGAGACACACCGAAATTGATTGGATGCTTCTTTCATTAAACATTGTCAAAGTAGTCTCTCATGCACAATGCTCATAAAACGCATAAGTCCCCTTTGGTGTCAACCCTTTCGTTGTTTTTAAAATTAAAGCAATTTAAGTTTTTCCACAGGCAAAAACAAAACAGAAAAATTATATTCAAATGAAATGTTGTTTAAATAAAATTGTCTCCTGAGACGTAGTTATCTTGCAGACTAAGTCAGATAATCCTTTAGGATTTGACACAATATTTCTACATTGTGAGATCTTTGTCTCATCAGACATATTAACCTTGGAGTCTCAAACATTCTTTTGAATTCAGTGAATTACTATTATGAACTTTTTTTACCAGTTGCTTTCTCTTTGCCATTCTCAAATTCAATTTAAATTGATGAACCCATTGGGTAATTGTTGTTATTTGCAGTCTTATCAATCTGAGTGATAAAAGCATTTAACTCTTTCAAGTTGCAAGTTGAAAGAGTGGCAAGTCTATTGGTGACTTTTCTCACGTCTCTTCTTTTTTAATATTCACTCTGTTTGAGGATAGTCAACCAGTTAGATTTATAGCGATATGCCATACCATTAAGCAAATTAACATTAGTTTTTTTTTAAATATACTTTTACTCTAACATCAATATTTTTTTAATATTCTTAAATATTTTATTTCAAAAATAAAATCAAATGACATTGATCGAAATTTACAAACCAACACAATGGAAATACATCCACTAGGATTCAATACATGTTACAGGCATTCTATAAAACATTATCTTGATGGGAAAGCAATAACCAGAAGGACCCCTAGGTGACTATCGAAGACAGTCCAAGTGAGAACTAAAATGTTAATGTATTTATGCAGATTAACATATCTTCTTTTTATCTTTCTTTTATTTTATTTTATAGATCTGACCAGAATAAAAGCAAGAGTGTTGTGTACAACATTGGAGACAGAGACGAGTACGGCTCAAGAGTATAGGACCTCTTATCAAAGGATCTTCATTGTCTCTTTTTGTCATCCATTTAGTTTTAGTGAAGTTGTCCTTTGGCTCATTTTAGACACTTATGCCTGCATGCAACTTCATATAATAAAGTCTTCATGGAGATTCAGGATTGTGGGAAGCTCCTTTCTTCTCCTTCAAGCCCCAGTCAGGCTTTGCTTAGCAGTGACGTGGCAGAAAGATCGTGATTGCCCTCTATGCTGAATTTTTTAGACTGCATGACTTCACCCCTAAAGGAAGGGGTAGAACTGTCCGAGCAAATCCCATTTCATTTGTGTGACATTGTAGGACTGATTTTTGAAAGAAGGTACCACGCAGAGACTTCCAGTCAAGTGGAGAGGGGCCAGTCCTGAACTGGTGAGGATCTCAGGTCAAGTCAGATCAAGACATATTCCACAGGGCTGTCCCAACATGGTGGAAAACCTAACCACAGCACAAACAATAGGGGGATAGGATTCGGCAGACATGGCCTGAGAGGGAAGGGCTGCACTACATTTCCACCAACCCTGTACTTAGAATTGCTCTCCGGATTTTATAATAAAAGGGTGCTCAGCTCCGTACAAACACAGATCCTTTCCTGTGAAAAATGCTGTGGGTGAAAAAAGGCTTTTGTGTTTTCAGGCTTCATGTGGGTTGACTTTTAACCCCTGTCCGATCACGAGATTAACTTGTTAGCTCATTAAAGAGCTTCTCTGTAGCTTGTACAGTCTGAGCCCTGGTAACATGATTAAACCTCTGCATTCATTTTACAAGAGCATAGATGTCCCAGAGTTTAATTTAACTGTATTTCTCAAAATTACAGGATGATGTAACAGAAAGGAATAAGTTGATAAAATAAGCATTGTTCACTGCTATGTGTGGTAAAATATCATACAGCAGTTACACAGTGGCGTTTTTCTCTGCATGCTGCTGCTTTTCCCTACATATCATTGCTAATATCCTGTTGCCATATTTATATTTTCATGATGTGTCATGACATGTGTCAGGATGTATTTGCTACTTGCAAAATTTGTCTGGTCGTTGTCCAAAGCGGAATTTTTCCGTGAGTCTGAACCAAGTGTAAATAACTTGTGTAAATCAAACAAAAATAAATAAATCTTAAACGTGTTTTCAAACAATTTTATTAGAGAATGTGTTTTCCAAATCAAAGTTGCTACTCCGTTATTAAAGTTACCATTGAAAACATAGAGTTATTTCAGTAATACTCTTAATCTTTTGGTGATTCAAACTGAAATACATTTTTTTTTAATCACCCAATACACACTGAAAAGTGGAAAAGAGGAAATTGTACTTGTGACTCATGCGTGACAAAAACGTTGCATTTTGTTATCGAGCAACACTGACATCTAGCGGCCAATATATCTAAATGCAAGAAGAAAATAAAAATCTCTTTACTTCCGGGTTCTGCATGCGTAAATCCTTTGAGCTATACACGTCCAGCTACAGTCCAAACACATTTACCTTTGTGTGTGTGTTTTACTTTTCATTCGTGATGTATCATCTGCCTGTGCTGAAGAACAGACGCACTCTCCTGGAGAGAGCGGAGAAGTTTATATCTGATATTTACTTTACAGACTGCAATCTGAGAGGACGGTAAGGCTTTGTTCATTGAGCTACACCGACCAAATGTCAATGCATAATCACAAAGAGATCAAACACTTTATTTGCGTTTGTTTATATACAGTGACTTGCAAAATTATTAATTCCCCTCAAACTTTTGTCGTCCTAAGTCGCGCATAACAGTGAAGCATAAGGAAAATACTGCCTTTTATTTGTTACCAAAAAAATTGTCACGTGACTAAATGTCTTGACCATTTGAGTCTACAGCACTTTCAACATTCGTTGAAGCTGCAACTGCCAGTTCTTTGTGTTACGACTTTATTAGCTTTACGCATCTAGACAGACACCTGTTTTTCTTTTCGAAATCTGGTAACGTGATCATTGCACCAACAGCACTGTTTTTTCCCTTGAAGCAAATTGAAAATGTGAGTTCTTGTGGTTTTCTTTCAGCAAAGATTTTTGTCTTGCCAGATTTGCAAATATATTTACAGTCGGGGTGCACCAACTGCAGTTTCTGGCCAATCACTGATCTGTAAAAATACTGATCTACTGATTTAAATTTCCTGACTTGCCATTTTTTTTGTCTCGAAAGTAATTAAATATAGCTACAAAGTCTCTTAAGTTGGCAACAGTGGAGTGACTATTGTTACCCAAGTACTTACAGATGTGACCTGGTGACCTCTGTCAGTCTGCCCTCTTTAAATGGCACAGTAAAAGGGGACAGTGGTTGATTTTTAAACCTTTGCAGAGGTAGATGAGATTGGTGGATAATGTTGCTTTATTATGCAAGTTCTGGCCAATCACCAATCTCCTGTAATTAAGGTAATCTGTGCCACTTTATTGCATGAAAGTTTATGCTTTTCACACCACAAATATTAAATACTGAAAATTTGAATAAAGTACCTGTTGCATGCCGCTGTAGCTCTGTCTAAGTAACCTTACTTTTGCTTAATAAATTCTTCATCTTTGCAGTCTATATGGGGAGTCTTATCCACTGGAAACCATCAGCTTCTTCCTGTCTCAGACCAGAATCCCATTTACTGAAGCCTCCAAGCAAAACTTTGCGCCTTATAAAATTGGTGATATCTTTGGACCGACGTAAGTGATGTATTGTCTGATTTCCTTTTGTTTTTATTAGCCCCTAATCTTACACATTCAAAATCCAGGAACTAACTCAATCATGATTGTTGTTCAAGATGGTGGACTTGCTGGTTTAAAGTGTCCCTGACGATCCCTGAGTCCTGGAGAGGAAAAGAGGTCCATCTCCTCTGGGAAAGTGATGGGGAAGGAATGGTTTGGAGAAATGGACAACCAGTTCAGGTAGAGTCGCATCAACTTTTATTAAACTTAAAAATCCACCTGAACCAGATGTAATCTGTGAAATATATGTATTTTGTGCATCACAGGGATTAACTAAAGAGGGTGAAAAGACAAGTTATATCTTGTCTGACTGTCTGAAAGATGAAGAGCCTCACAGGTCAGTGCAGGACTGAAACCTGATTTAAATGCTATTTCTCAAATTTTTGAAATCTTTTTTTTCATGTTCCCATTTTTCTATAAAGCGTCTCCCTATATGTGGAAGTAGCCTGTAATGGGCTTTTTGGCGCTGGTCAAGGATCCATGATCGCAGCTCCAGACCCAAGCAGGATGTTTTCTGTACAGAAGGCAGAATTGGTCATTTTCAACAGAGATGTGCAGAAGCTTCTGACTGAGTTTGAGATGCTTGTTGACATTGTTAAGGTACAATTAATAAACCAGAGCATGATAATACAGGAGTAAGACATTATGAGGGAAAACCTGACTTTCTGCACGTTTTGAACAGGAGCTCGGAGAGGCAGAGCAACGGGGCTACCAGGCGCTCTTCACTGCCAATGAGATGGTGAACCTTTGTGACCCGTTTGATTCCAGCTCCTTTTCCAAAGCTCACAGTCTGGCCCACAAGTTCTTTAACCAGCGGAATGGAGACAGCCAGCATACTGTCCATGCAATGGGTCACTGCCACATCGATTCAGGTCTTCTTTTTTTACTCATTTAATCTCAACTCTAACTATAGTAGTCCATCAAACAAGCACTGGAATACTGCTTTGAATATTTATTTTTAAAACTCATTCTCGAAAACACAAATTTCTACAATATTAATTCATACAAAGAAGTAGAGATGCTTTTTAAACTGGTCGTCAAAACAAAATGCAATCACGGGTAGCTTTAAACAACCTATTTGACAAAATACGTTACCAAGAATGATACCGTCTTCAATGTTTTACTTAATGTGGTGCTATTAAACTGTTTGTCCTTAAATCATGAAACATTGTTGTTTCCAAACTTCTGTGTTGTCTAGAAAAAAAAAAACGTTTTGACACCTGTACCACAACAGAAAAAGTATATTCTCAGCAAGTACATTTAACGTTTCTGCTACTTCGTCCACAGCCTGGCTTTGGCCGTACGAGGAGACGATTCGCAAATGTGGCCGAAGCTGGGTGACGGTTGTCAGTTTAATGGAGAAGAACCCGGAGTTTGTCTTCACTTGCTCTCAGGTTGTTGCACACTAACGTGGATTTTTAAGAAATTTTCCAGATATCTGTAAATATATCCCATTTTCACCCCTTTTGTTTGTCACAGGCACAGCAGTTTGAGTGGGTAAAGAGTTGGTATCCGGGACTTTTCTCCAAGATTCAAGATTACGTGAAGAAAGGCCAGTTCATTCCAGTGGGAGGAACATGGGTGGAAATGGTAAGCCTATTTAGATAAATAGGTAATAGCAGTAAATACTTCTATTATTGCTGCTTCAGCTTTACCCCTACATAAAAACATAAAATAAAAATAGTATTTGTCCTTTTCAGCTGTGTTCAGGCTTGTATAGTTATGTCATCTACAAACCATATATTATGTGTAACCTTTTTATATTAAGCCATAGTAACCACTACATATCTGCCTTAAAGGATGGCAATCTGCCATCAGGTGAGTCCATGGTTCGACAGTTCCTGGAAGGCCAGCGCTTCTTTAATCAGGAGTTTGGCATATATTGCAAAGAGGTAGGATTCTTTATAAATACTAACAAAACTTTACATGATCTTTTGTTAACTAATGGCTGTTATTATTGTTATTATTACAATATTATGATGTCTGATTATTGTTCTAAAGTTTTGGCTTCCAGATACATTCGGATACTCTGCCCAGCTTCCACAAATCATGCAGGGATGTGGCATTTCCAATTTTCTGACCCAGAAGCTGAGCTGGAATTTGGTCAACACCTTTCCTGTAACTATTTTTGCATGTTTTCTGTGAAAACAATTTTTTTAAGTAACTTACATTTTTTTAAATCTTTTTTTCAAAGCACAACACATTTTTCTGGGAGGGTCTGGATGGCTCCAAAGTTTTAACTCACTTCCCACCAGGGAATTCCTATGAAATGAAGGGAAAGATTGAAGATGTGAGTGTGCAGTGTGGTGCATGTAGGTACGATAAATGATGAGCAAGTATATCAGTCTTTCCTCTGTGCTCTACTCCGCCCAAAGCTGGTGAAAACTGTGAAGAATAACAAAGATAAAGGGCGAGCCAATCACAGTGCGGCATTGTTTGGCTTTGGCGACGGCGGCGGTGGCCCTACGCAGCTGATGCTCGATAGGCTCGGCCTGGTGAGGGACACAGATGGACTTCCCAAGTAAGTTCCGGTCTTTCACTTTAAATCATCAGTATGCAACAACAACGGCGCCCAGTCTAAGCAGGAAACACTTCCCACCCTTTAGAATTATGACGCAATACTGTGTCACTTTGCTTTGTGTTTTAAAAGGGTGGTGCAGACCTAGTTAAGTTTACAGGAAAATAAAGCAGATCTGCTGTCATTGTGCAATACTTTAGTTTTCCAGTGCCAATAAACGTCATGGTTAGTTCGAGGAAATAATACTTAACGTTGAAACTATATAATGACTTCCATACCCTTGTTATGGGCTTTTCTCAGGGTCCAGATGTCCAGTCCTTCAAAGCTTTTCTCGCAGCTGCAGGCTGACTCAGGGCTACTGTGCACTTGGACCGGAGAGCTCTTCCTGGAACTGCATAATGGCACCTATACCACTCAGGCACAGGTAGAGTCAGAACAGAGGCTGCGTCCACAGTCAAGGCTGAGTTGTTTGTTAGAATTAAAATTAAAGCTTCTAACAAGGAAAAATAAATATGTTGAGCAACACAAGTTGAGACTACATTTTTCAACTGCTACATTTCTTGCCACACATTCTCAACTGAATTTAGGTCTGCCAAACATTTTTTATAACGTCCTACTCCAGATGATTGTATCAGGGTTCACAGACTTCGATTTAAAGTATCAGAATTTAATGTAAGACACTCTAGTTAAGATAGTTTTATAGACTTGAAAATGGAGCTGTCTAAGTTAGGCTTGTTGCGATAAACAATAAATCAATTAATCACACGATAAATATAAATGATTAACCTCATTTTAATTTATCGACCTGTCCAGGGTGTACCCCGCCTCTCGCCCGAAATGTTCGCTGGAGATAAGCACCAGCACCCCTCCCGCCCCCACTAGGGACAAGGGTGTTAGAAAATGGATGAATGGATGGACTTTATCTGGATGTAAAAAGACTTAACTCCGGTGTTCCCCACTGATGCCTCCCATCCTAATTTACGTAGTAAGGAAGGAGTGAACTATTGCATCAGGTAGTCAGGGCGTGCATCATTTTGTACTTTGGCAGCACTAGAGCCCCATGAGGAGTAAGGAAGCTAAAGAAACACTATCTGGTATTGGGGACAAAAACTCAGATAGAGCTGGTTTCAAAGCTGAATGCAACTGCAGCAGTATGGGAGCATTTTGGATTCAAATTAAATGGCCGGGGTGAACTGCTGAAGCTTTGCGAGCCGGTATGTCACATTTGTCATAAATCAATAGCAACCAAGAGCGGTGGATGACACCTAAACGGAATCATCCAAAGAGGTTTTCCCAGCTGGGGAAAAAAAAGTGCAACCGGTGGGCCGTCTCCATCTTCAAGTAAGCATGTTTTTTTCTTAAAACTTGAGACAAAGACTGAGGGATTTTGCAAATATAAATACAGGATGCAATGTATGCAATTATAGGCTTAAATTTGTAACAGGTAGGGTGAGCCAACTGTTAACGTACAAAAATGATGTTGCAAAGTGGTGCCTGCTCACAGACAGCGTAGTTCGCTTAATTGCTAAAGAGATGCCACCGTTTAATATTGTTGAAAAGCCAACATTTCGAAAAATTTTTCAAACAGTTGATAGACAGTACGAAGTTCCCAGGAAAACATATCACAAACGGCGATTCCACAACTGTACAACAGCAATAAAGAGGACATACTTAAGGAGAAAAAAGTCTTTTCATTATACTCTGCTATGTCGGATATGTGGTCAAGTTCAAATATGACCTTGACCATACACTATTTAGCTGCTGACTAGACCCTGCACTCTAAATGTTTAAAAACCAGATAACCATACTGCTGACACCCTTGGAGAAAACCTGTTACCTTTCACTTTTTGTTTATACATGGGCAGTTTTGCCCATCTCCTCTATCTAAATCTAATGATTATTGAAAGGCAATATAGTATACAGACTTCATAATCTGTTCTCTTTTGGTAATGTAGTTTTTATTTCCACTTTGGTTTTATGTTGCTTTTAGTTTTTATTCATGTGGATTTTTTGTTAACAGAGACTGAGAGTCCATTTTATTTTTGCTTTTGGTTGTTTTGTTTAGTTTGTTTACCAGTTCCAGTGTTAAGTGTTTTTTTTGGAAATGGAATGTATCTATCTTTGGAAGGATGTACTTGCATTATTATGTGATTACCATTACATCAGTGTGAAATGTGTCCAAACAATATTTAATGCAATATTTTTTGAGACATTTAATTGCTCAGCAAAATTTGTTAATATGACAGGCCTAGTCTAAGTTGCTCAGATCGAAAAAATCTGGACAGGGTTATTCTGATAAATAGCCCATTATCACAATTATGAATTGAAAACTAAGTTTTCTGTTGTTCTGTTTAACAAATTTTGGAGTATACTGATAAAGCCCAGTGAGGTTCAAGATTTCTTACTCAAAACTCAGAATTTGAGTTTGGAAAAGTATGGGATTCTGAAATCGAAATGTTGTCGGTTCTCTAATAAACATTTTGAATGTTTTGCCTGTCAAATTTAAAATAAGCATAGATGTAGCTTTAACACACTCATGCGTCACAAGACGACAGTTTTGAGTTTCTAGACACTGAACTATGGTTTTTTGCATCACTGCGTTCCGGATGTTGTTTTTTTTTCTCTGCAGATTAAACGCGAGAACCGCCAGTGTGAGACTTTGCTTCATGATGTCGAGGTGGCCAGCAGCTTGGCCCTCTGCCGAAGCGAGATGTTTCTTTATCCTGCAGAAAAACTGCAGCGCCTCTGGAGGTTCAAATATAACTTCAGATTCAATCAGAAGTATTATAAAACACAATTATTATTTTAATATTTGTGTTTTTTTTTTCTCTGAAAGGCTTCTTCTCCTAAACCAGTTCCACGATGTGATTCCTGGAAGCTGCATAGGGATGGTTGTGGAAGATGCTCTTAACTATTATAAAGGTACAATGTTTAAGATAGGAGTTTTGTTTTTACATTTCAGACATATCTTGGGTACAATATTTCTCCATCCTATTGAAGATATCAGAAATGACGGTGGGGTCCTTCTGCGGGAGGCATTGGAAGCCCTGGAGCCAAAAGGAAGCTCTCCTGGTGTGTTTAACTCTCTCCCCTGGGAGCGATGTGAAGTCGTTCAGATTACAGATGGACCAGACAGTTCCAAGCTAGGTAAGCTTAATATTCAGAATATTTAGGTTCTTCAGGTTTAAAGTTAAAACCTTCTGCTCTGTGGTCCTGCAGCTCTGGTGACCGCTCCCAGCGTCGGCGTGGCTCCTGTCAAAGAAACGCAGCCTGCGACTCCAGTCTCTGTCACTCCTCAGGTATTCGCTACAAAGAAATCTACATCAGCACTGTTCACATTTTATATTTCTAACTGAGTCCTGTGCATGTTTTCAGGCAGATGGCAGGGTCCTTATGGAGAATGGGATTTTACAAGCAGTCATCAGCAAAGATGGCACACTGGCATCACTGTGTTTAATCAGTGCTAACAGGTAAACTTAGACCATAAGTTTACTCTTATATGTAATCTGTTGGCATATCTAATAACGACCACTGACGCTTTCAGAGAAACCATTTCTGATGGCTCTTCTGGAAACCAGTTTGTCATATTCGACGATGTCCCCCTGTACTGGGACGCATGGGATGTGATGGACTACCATCTTCAGACAAGGTCTCATCACTGTCACTTTGTTACAAACATCACAGAGTTAGGAGGAATGTGTTTTGAAAGATTGTGAAATCTAAAAAAACGAACTCTTTAGGAAGCCAGTAGTGGAAGTGGTGCAGCCTGTCCAGGTAGCGTTCCCAGGAGGAGTCAGAGGCAGTGTCAGCTTCACCCTGAGGATCAGCGATAAAAGCACCATCACACAAGAGATCATCATGGATGCTATGTGTCCCTACATCAAGTTCAACACAAAGGCACCCTGATTTCTGATACAGCTTTCGTTTCTCTCTAAGATCTCTTTGTTTGTCCATCTGAAGAATACATCTGTGTAATTCCAGGTGCAGTGGGCAGAGTCGCACAAGTTT
The DNA here is from genome assembly GCF_003331165.1 of Xiphophorus hellerii. NCBI lineage: Eukaryota > Metazoa > Chordata > Actinopteri > Cyprinodontiformes > Poeciliidae > Xiphophorus > Xiphophorus hellerii. The sequence continues at coordinate 8,883,671 of NC_045673.1, read as the reverse complement.
CTCAAAGTTGAGTTTCCTGTGCGCGTACGAAGCCCGAATGCGACATATGAGATTCAGTTTGGTCACCTGCAGAGACCCACACACTGGAACACATCGTGGGACTGGGCTAGGTTTGAGGTATGGCAGTAAAAAGTCATGCATCATTTCTTGTTAGTCATGACCACATCATTGTTTTTAATGTGTTTTCTTACCAAGGTTTGGGGTCACAAATGGGCCGACCTATCAGAGCACAACTTTGGAGTGGCACTTCTGAATGACTCCAAATATGGTTATTCAATCCACAAGAACACAATGACTCTTTCCCTGTGAGGTTTCCTGTTTTTGTTTTACCTCATAATACCGGTTGAGACAAATTTAGCGTTTAATTGTTGTAATTGCTATTTTTTTTAGACTGAGAGCACCAAAGGCACCGGACGCTACTGCCGACATGGGGAATCACCAGTTCACATACGCCATCATGCCCCACTCAGGTAGGTCTGGTTTGTTTCTGATGTAAGCTGTTACAAAACAGACCCTCGTTAAACATATGTGTCTTTTACAGGATCCTTCCAGGATGCTTCAGTTGTTCAGTGTGCTTACAGCCTCAACTACCCTCTGAGGCCAATCCAGTGCCGCCCTGACTCTGCACCCTGGAGTGCCTTTTCCCTCAGTCCATCAGCAGTCGTCCTGGAGACCATTAAACAGGTATTACATTATTAGCCAAGCTCCAAAACAGAAAGTGATTTATGAAACAGTATCTTGTGAAAATGTTCACGTCTCATGAACCTTTCTAGTTTTGAACATGTTACAAAGCTTGATGTACCTTATTGGAATTTTATGTCACAGAGCTACACAAAGTAGTGCATAATTTTCAAGTGGAAAGAAAATCTGATTTTCAAATTGTTTTTAAATTATTATTACTCCAACTTTCCTAAATACAATTTAGCACAACCACTAACTAAATTAACACAGCAAGTCATCCCGATCACCTCGTCCCCAAAGTAAAACACGGTGGTGACAGCATCATGATGAGGGAATAGTCCTCCTCAGATGGGTGAAGCTAAATACAGAGTAATCCTGGAAGAAAGGAGCAGTAAGGTTTCTAAAGGTTCACCTGCCAATAACATAAAATATACAGCCACAGCTACAATGTATTGGTAGGGATTCGTTTATTTCAAACTATACTATATAGATCACCTTTTGTAGTATCCGGAATAAATTTTGATAACTATTTTAAAGGTGACGACAAATTACTGTGTTGTAGAGCAGTAAAAAACAGTAAAGATTTTTTTTGACAACCCCTGGCATCCCTTAATATATTCCCATTCAAAGCTTGAAAATTTCAGGGAAAGTTTGTTTAACAGGCTCTGAAGTGTCGTTTGCTTTAACAGGTAGAGGATGGAAACGGGAACCTTGCCGTGCGTCTCTATGAGTCCAATGGGAGCAGTGTTACTGCAACTCTACGCAGCGACCTTCCAGTTAAGGAGGCATGGCAGTAAGTGCTTCTAATTTCGGTTTTTATTATGGTCCTCTATGCTCATTTGGAATGATTTCATAAGAACAATGCCATTTCTTTCAGCTGTGATTTGTTGGAGAGGCGAGACCCCACCCAGCCAGCACACATCACATCTGAGGGAATCTCTCTGAACTTCAAACCCTTTCAAATTGTGACGCTTCTGCTCTGCTTTTGATTTATTCCAGAATGTTTTAAACTCAGAGGACTTGAAAGAGGGAATATTTGGTGTAATTCTACTAAAACAATGTGATCACTTTGCAATGAATGAATAACCACATTTTTCTAGCATTTTTTTAAAATGAGTTTTTATTTTTTTTAAAATATATATATATAAGTATAAAATTGTTTTACAGAAAGATTTGGCTCCACGTTTATTTGCTGTTTTTTCTGGTTACTCTCCCACTTCGTCTCTCTTTGCCTGCAATAACAAGCATGAAAAAGAATTTTCAAACTCTACATCGTTTTACAAAAAAATAAAGCATTTTTAAATGTGTTATAATCCCAGGTGTTTACCTGCAGCAGGTTCCACGCTGTTGCTTTTCTTTCTACGTGCAGTTGACTTGGTTTCACTCTGCTGTGTTTCTTCCTGAGTCTTTTCAGCTTTTCTTCTCTTTGAAACAACTTCCTTCGGATGTGTAGGGTTTTCTTTGGGGGATGGTTCCTTTTTGACCACCCTCTTTTTTGTTGTGCTCTCTTTCATGCTTTTGGCCACCTGAATAAAGGAAACTAGTGCTATTAACAGTTCACACAGATTAAGGCTTTGAGCAGTTAGTGACCTTTACCTTTTTCTTGTCTGTATAATCATGGTCATCATCTTTCTTTGCCCTCTTTTTTATCTTGGGTGATTTTGAATCTTCAGAGGGGGAAAAAGCGAGTTATGAATGATTCAGTTGTTACACTTACTCAGCCTCTTCGGTAGAAATTACAGAATCATTATTCTGTAATTTCTTTGCAACAAATGTATAATCATAAATAATGCCCTTAAGTAGTTCATTTTCATAACTGCATATTCTGGCATTTTAAAATAGAGCACAAAAACAATACTCGAATAAAGTGACTGTAGATTGTCCCTTATAGTAAAAATTTGAGACTGGCTTTCCTATTAAGCATTGATTTACTAATGTAAAGGGATTTCCTCCAGTTGCAATCCTCTTGTGCTGCAGATAACAGATAAGCTTTGCAGGACGGAGCCTCATTATGTACCTTTTTTGTTTGTTTTTCTTACACTTTAGCCCATATTTCAATCAGACTGAGATCCTGTTTGTTGTTAAAACTTGAGTTAATTCGCCTTTCCTGAACAAAAGTTAATGCTCTACACTCAGCGGTAGGATAATCCTGAAATTATTTTGTTGCACCTTTCTACTGATGGTGGGAGCACAGTGTCAAAACTGTCATTGTCCACCTGTGTATTCACTGTATATGTCCTGCATGCATACCTTTATCATCAATGATGACATTTTTAGGAGAATTTTAAAATTGAAAGGATCTGAAGTTAATTTATATCAGTAAGTCAATAAATAAATCACTCATAATTCAAGTGTTTATCCATTTGATTTATGGTTACATAGTTTACTGTTTATGGCTAAGAAGAAACTCAAAGTTTACTTTTTTCAGAAAAGATTACTATAGAAAAATACTGAAATATTATAATATGGCCTGTCAAATCTGAAGTCTTTTATGGGGTTGACTTTGACAGTTGTCCAGTCGACAGTCACAAGCACTCAATTACAAAACAAGTTGGCTTCTTATGGAGTGCTGGGAAAGAAAGTGGCAGGAAAAGTGGATAAAAAGGGCGTATGCAAACACAGGGGGAACTGCAGCCTTGACAGAAAAAGCACTAAAGCCCATTCAAGAGTTTCAGAAAGGCTCAAAATATTTCGACTGCAGACTTCCGGAGGCCTAAAACACACAGACAAATTCCAGAACAAATGCTACACCTGCACATTCCTTGTGTTCAGGAACTTCTTAATCAGAGGCAGATGATGTGAAAAAGGACTGTTCTGCTCTGTGGAACCAACATTCTCTAAGTAAAGCGACCAGATTCTACAAGAAAAATGAAGAAGCCTGAAATCTGAGTTACTGGTGTGAAGCTCCCATAGATGACTGTCATCTGCTGATGTTGGTCCACTTTATTTCATCAAGTCCCAAGTCAGGACAGTGCTTTTTTAACATTTCATCAGTGTCGCAGGCAGACTGACTCCATTCCACACTGCAGTGATGCAGTACTTCATGCAAAAAGGAGCTGCGACCAAGTATTGAGTACATGTACTATACAGTTTATTGATATACTTTTAAACAGGCTGACATATCTATTTTACAAATGTCTTTGTGTTTTTAGTCGTATATAATATTCTAATAAGTGAAACTGAATCTAGGAATTTCTTTAGGTGTAATCATCAATAATAATCACAATGCCCAAAAATGAACACTTGAAACACACTGTGTGAGTATGTTTCACTGTTTGAAATAAATGACTGAAATAAATTTACTTTATAGTATTATTCTAATTTACCTTGATATACCTATACCTAGATTTTTTCTGTTTTACAATGTAAACGTAAATTTTAGACTCAGGTGATTGTGGATTTTCCTTCAATACTTTCAACTTTAAGCTCTATTGTTAAGGCTCTGTCTTCAGTCAGTCAGTCAGTCAGTCAGTCCTCTTGTGTTTTAGAATGCAATTTAAAGGGATTTCCATATTTTCATTCAGATTTTGCAATGTTTTCCCCTGTACCTGGTCTCATCAAAATAACAACAGCAATGTCATTTAGTTATTTTTAGGTATGTTTTAAAAAATCACTGTGTTCTGAGAGTTATGCATTCAGGTGTAATATTTACCTTTGGGTGCCATGGGCCCTGGGTCTCCCTGGAACAGAGCAGAATCTTTAATTTTTACAATAATTTGAAACTTCATTCTAAAAAAAAACACTTAATTGTCCCATTTACTCGCCTTAAACCACATTGTTCTGCCATTGTGGTCCCGAACTGATTTCATTCCATCAACATAATAACACCGCAGCCATGCCTCAAAGGCAGAGTAGTCCATCTTCTCAGGGTCGTAGCCCTTACCGCCTATTGCAGAAAATTTGTCATAAGTAGATATTTATCTTAAGATTGTAAGGGAGGAACTGGACAGGAAATGAAAGAGAGCACACCTAAGTTGACGACCTCCAGAGGAACTGTATGACAAAGTCTGAGGACATCCCCTGCCTCCCGTTTAATTGCTTTCTTTTTAGCCCTCTCTGGAGTCTTTTAGGAAGATTAACAGTAATTCATGTCAGAAAAAAAAATGCTGAAGTTTCTCGGGAAAACAAAAGTGAGCCCGTTTCTTTTTCACCTTTGTGTCTGCGATCTCGTCTTTCACTGGTTTCCCGTTCTCAAATTCATCTTCTAACTGAAGGCCTTCCAGTGCGTCCCTCGCACACACAAACGGTGGGATATTCAACCTACGACAGAAGCAAATACAGTACTGCAATTGTTCGACAAAACAAAATAAAAAAACTGGAGACGTGCCATTCCCATACAGAGACAAAAAGCCTTTCATATTGAGAGTCTAGGAGACTAAAGTAACTTGTGAGAAAATGAGAATATGTGCTTGGTTCAGTCTGTTTTTCCAATGAACAAGGACACCCTGTTTCTTCCAGGAAGAAGCTTGGATGAAAGGAACCTTTCCAGAAACAAGAAGATATTTAGTCTGCCACAAACCGGATTTATTGCTTTTAATTTCATTTGTTTAAAGAAATATTTTTGAATATATGTAAATGTTATAAAGCAGCCTGACGTGATAATTACCCTCAATAACAAATGGAGGGAAAGTTAATCTTACTTAAACTTACTTAGTTTACTTTATCTTCCTAATTTAATTTAAAAAATTAAACATGTTGGATAAATTCATTAAATGTTTGCATTTCAATCTCTGATTTTAGATGATTATAGGTCCAAACTTAGAACTATTTCTCCACTTGCTTCAAAAATGTTATTACAAAAGACCAATATCATAATGGGATTTTTAGTACAAGAATCTTCTATAGCATGTGTCAACTCAATATTGGTTTGGGCTTCTTTTGCGGTGTGGAATGGAGGTGATCGTAACGGTATATAATAAGTTGAGCTTACTTTGTAACTTAACTTACTGAAATGTCACACATGCATTTTTTATGATAATTTTTCAACTTGGACAATGGACCTGCAGATTGTTAATCAGGAACAAATTATTTGAAGATTAATAGCTAAAACTTGGTAAATATTACAGGATTGTTGCCAGAGCGGCGTTTCTTATAATTTGGATTTGTGAGCATGTTGCTTTAGTGTTTAAAAACGTTCTGAGCTTAAGTGTGTGGAATATATCATGTTATTTTCATGCATGTTCATCACCTGTACAGGATTTCAGCTCTCAAATAGTTCCCAATACCATTGAAGTACTTTTGGTTCAGCAGGATCTCACAAATCGGGCGATCAAAAGCCCGATCGCTCAGATGAGACAAGACATTCTCCCTGCAAAGATGATTGCAAAGATCAATCTGAAAGCAGAATTTGGGATAAGTTGGTGACCAGTGACATTCTCAGCATTACAAACCTGAAACTCTTGTACTCAAACATGATGCAGGGCCCTCTGTCAGGCTGCCAGGTTCCATTGGGTTGCCAGCTGCCAAACCTTCGTGTGTCTACAAAGCTCAGCACTCTGCGAGGCTTCTCCTTAGTGTAGAAACGTAGATGGGCATGTTTAGGAACTTCTTCTTCTGACGTAAAGCGGAAATAACCCGACATCCCGAAGCGAAAGACTATGTCCATATGTTGATCCGCTTGTCCACCTTTCGATCGCCGGTTCCCTTCATCGTCACTCTTCATGGGCGTTAAAGTCAGCTTCACTTCCTTCCCTCTGGAAGTGGCTGTGATGCGGTATGAATCACAGGTGAAGGCCACTTCTGGACATTTGCTGACTTCAGATTTTATAACCGTTCCACCAAAGACCATTCCATCGCACATTTTGTTGACATACAGGCTGGCCAAGTGGAGTTCGGGTCCCTCAGGCATTTTGATGGAACAAGTGCAGATGTGCTGCAGAAGAAGAGAATCGGATAATAATAAATAGAGTACCTTCCAAAAGTATCCGCTGAACATTTAACTTTTTTTTTTTAGAACCACATAGGGATTCCTATGTCAAACTCAAATTAGTGAATAGTTATAAAATGGAAAATGTGAATCTATTTTGGAGGTTTTTTTAACAAATAAAAAACATTTTGTTTTCCATTAATTTGAATCAGATCCCTAATTCAATACATTTTAGAATCATGTTTTGCTGCAAATACATCTGTGTTTTGAGTTCATTCTCAACCAACTTGTGTTTGCCCATTCTTTTTTGCAAAATAGCTCAAGCTCAATCACACTGAGTGTTGTGTCTTGACAGCCATATGCAAATCTTGCCATAAATTCGCACCTAGATTATAGTATGGACTTTGACTGGGCCTTTCTAGCATATGAACAGACTTTGATCTTGTCTGGGGTTGTTGTTTTGAAGGTGAAACTCTGACCCAGTGTCTTTTTGAGCTTCTAGTTGAGGGGCCTTCAGATCTGGGCTTTGAGGGTCAGTGTCCTGCATTTTAGAACTTTCTAAAGAGAAGCCTCCTGTCTCAACTATGTTTCTCTGTAGGGATGGTGTGTTCAGAGTGATGTCCAGTTAGCCGTCTCCCACACGTATTTACATGTAGACCAAAAGCTCTATTATACTTGGTTTTCAAGTATGCATGGAATTTGCATTTTATCCCTGAGCATGTATGGGTTCTCTCCAAATACACTGGCTTCCTCCCACAGTTCAAAAATATGACCTGGAACAGCTTTATTCTTGACACTCTTCCATAACGGACAGATTTGTGGAGTTTTTTTTTTTTGTTGTTGTTGTTTGTTTGTTTAAGTTGTCCTATCAGCACATTATTCACATCCAGGTGCCATGAGTACTAGCTGCTTCTATAATTAATGCTCTCCAACTAAGTAGTGTTTTCCTTCCAATTGTGTTAGTCTATCAGACAGATTGTCAATAAAATACATTGGGGTTTGTCGCTGTTGTAAGACTATGGAAATTATAAGCAATCAAGCAAGCTCACTAAAAGCAGCACTTTGAGCTGCTTTTAGTATGGAGTGCTTTTTACATCAAATTGATTGGTTGATTTGTAGCACATTTCAGCAGCAATGTACTTCGAAGTGCTTTACATCATTAAAACACACACACCCCAAAAAAGCAAAAGCTAATGTTGTAAGGCACTAAATATCATCTGTCACAATGAAACAAAACACGGAGTCCATTGATAAATAACAAACTTTATACTGTAGCCCCCCTCCTTGTGCTGGAAGAAGTGATAGTATGGACTAGCAAATCATCCAGCAACCCTCCAAAAGCCTCAAATTAAGCTGATTTCTAAATATTTTTACAAACCATCTGAAATACAGATGCACACTAAACATTTTTTTCTTTGTTTAACCCGAGCAATGCTTTCTGTGTAGTGTAAAGAAACAATGCATTTATTGTGGAATTTGACATACGCGTGCAGCACTCACCCAAACCAGGAAGTCGCTTCCGGGTAAAAACGGGGATTGTTTAAAGCGGACACAACTGCTGCGACATATATTTCAACGAATATATGCTTTCTTGTTGCTAATTTGTATAAGATATACCCGAAGACCTTTGCAGCATGAGTTAGTAACCAAACAAGTTGTGCAATCGCTGTCGCTCCGAGATGATGAATCTCGCGAGATGTTGCTTGTGTTTAGTAAAGGAAAAAAAATCTTAACATGCAACATTCTTTATCTTTTCAACAAATTGAAATAGTTTTAAAAATAAATTAAGTTTGTATTTTTAAGCAGTTTTTTCTTTCTTTTTGCAGAAAAGGTACCCCAGATAAATTATGTTTACATCTAAACCAGATGCTTTATGGGATATGTAGGAGATGAATGCGAAAAGTTGCGTTAACTTTTTTAATTTGCTTTCTTTACAACGATGCATTTAAAACAACAAAAAAATTATAGACGATTCAAATAAAATCATGTCAAAAATTATAATTATTACAAAAAAGAAAAAATGCCTATGTGTATTTTTAGTTAAGGGATAAATTATAGCAGGAAACAAATTCCACCAAATACTAGCAAGGTGAAATACACAACTAAATATCAGTACATTCAAGTAAGAAATTAAACTTTATTTTAACATGAACAAATTCAAGCAAATAATACTGTACAAGATACAAATATGGCACTTTTGGCAGTTCATCAGCATCATTTGTATCTCGCTCCTGATCAAAGGTTTGTTCTTCATTCTTCATTGTAGTGCATTCATCATGGCCTGTGCTTGTTTGAGCTCTGTGAAGCAGACACCACATTATTATGGCAATCAAAAAAAAAAAAAAAACATGATAAGGGGTAAAAAATACTAACCAGTAAGCAAAACTCTGAACTTATCCGGAGAAACGGAGACTACGGTTGTGTCAGAGGAGCCTGGCTCTGCTCCTTGTGTCTGCAGTTTAAGTTGTACCAGGGGTTCATTTACTTCTCTTAATTCACTGGAGCTCAGAGTGTAATCGACACGCCAGGACACTGAGTCGAGTCTTCTCACTGCAGTTCATAACAGGGCAAATTGCACATCTCAGTGAATGCTCAGTCAGCAACTTCAAAGCAGACAGCAATCGTCATCAAAAACGTTCGCTTTCTATTTAATAAAGAAGGGAGGCTGACATAAAGACTTACATCTCAAGCTGGTATCTCTTAGTTTGTCTTGAAGAGCAGAATGCTTGTCTTCATAGGACTTACAAAGCCCTGTGGCATGTTCTGTGGAAATAATTTTTTTTAAATAAATAGATTTAAAGAACAGATGCATTTTTATGACAAATAAAAATTTAAAAACCCTACTGACCTTAGCATTTGAGGAAAAACAACAGCATTGAATCATAAAATATTGTCTTAATGGACCACAAAAACTGCTGCAGTCCAGCAGAAAAAAAAAAGCCAAGCACGAACCTTTAGGCAAGCCAAGTTGCTGCAGCTCACTGGACAAAGACTCGCTATCAACATCATGTTTTGCAGCACTGGACAAAATAAAGCTGAGCACTGCCACAGTAGCTTTGATGTCTCCGCTTTCTAAAAAACAACAACAACAAAAAAACAATATCATAAATGCTAAATGATCATTCAACGTTAAATAAACATACTCCAGTGCAAAAGTTTTGCATTCATTACATCAAGCATGTTCCAGAGTAACAACAGGAGAAATAACATGCAATCTGATAACAGTTTTAAATGCACTGAGGAGACACATACCAAACTTTGCATCTGCAGTCAGCTTTCCAACTTTGTCGTACTGCAATAAGACGGCACATAGAACTGTTAAGTCCGATGTATACTATATATTTAGATGATTCTGAGTAAGTGTGTCTAACATCTTACATCTATACCCTCGCCCAGTAAATCCTTCAACACTTGAGCACACAGGAGTTTCATCTTCACACTCGACTGTATGAAAATGGAGTAGAAAATTAGCATTTTATATTACACTTCCAGAGCAATCCTGAGTATCTACTTAGCTACTTACAATCTTTGCTAATGTGCTGATTTCGGCCAGAACCCAATCTGGGCAGTCCAGATCCCCACAGAACCGGAACCGCTGCAGAACACAGACAACGGTATGAGTTGTTCAGCAACAAACAAGATTTACTTACTGTGACAACAGCAGGTTTGTGTCACGGGATGCTATTGTTATTAGCTTAGCATGCTAGCTACATGAATGCTATCTTAAATGGCGACTCTGCTCAGTTGACTTAAATAGCATTAAAACCGGTGAAAGACATGCAGCGCCATGTTTTCTGCTAATTTTGCTAAATCATAAATAGAAACTATTTAGTAAAAAATAACAATTATCATGAATGGGTTATTACCATTTGAGTAGCTCACTGGACGGAAGTTCGTTTCTGATCAGACAGTGACGTTTCAAGACGTGACAGTTTGATTCTTCAACCGTACGTTTTGGCACCACCCCATATACTCTGCGTGAGGTAAAAAGAAAAAAAAAAGGTTTTAATAATTTAACCTGGACAAAACGTGACAAAACATCAGTCAAGAGGTGACCCAATATGGTGACTGTTATTGTAGTATGGTGAAGTGTGACGTTTAAGAAGATGTCTAATGAAGTTTAGATATCTGAATACATTAAACTGATTGGCTGATTTGCCTTTTGCGTTAACAAGCATCTGACTAGACATATAAAATGGTTTTGGAATGTTTTAATTCTTTCCTCAAAAATTCTCTTGGGCATGCGTATCATCAACTTTGTGATAAGATAAGATAGATAAGATAAGATAAGATAAATCTTTATTGTCATTGTCACAAGGACAACGAAATTCAAAGGGTGCCATCAGTCGGTGCACATGCCCAAAAACAAAAAATAACTGTCTCACAATTCACACACAACGCAAGAATCAACAAACAACTGGCAAAAAAAAAAATAAGAACAGCCACATTCTCACATACATCATTTATGATGATTAATGGTTGTTTTTGATTGCATTTAGTTTTGTAATTGCTATCGGGTAGAAACTGTCTCTGAGACGGTTGGTTCTTGTTCTGGTTGCTCTGTATCTTCTGCCTGAAGGCAGCATGTCCGGGGTGAGAAGTGTCTTTTGTGATGTGTTGTGCTTTTCTTAGACAGCGGTCGCTGTGCAGGTCCTCCAGTGAGGGGAGAGGGCAGCCAATGATTTTTTGGGCTGTATTCACAACCCTTTGGAGAGCTTTCCTTTGAGCCGTAGTGCTGCTGTTATACCATACGCAGATACAGTAAGTCAGTATGCTCTCTATGGAGCACTTGTAGAAGGACACCAGCAGCTTCTCCTTGATGTTGTTCCTCCTGAGAACCCTCAGGAAGTACAGTCTTTGCTGGGCCTTTTTATCAGCTCGAAGGTGTTCATGTTCCATGTGAGGCCCTGCTCAATGTGGACCCCCAGGAAACGGAAATCAGCTACCCTCTCCACACATTTTCCCCCAATGGTTAGTGGTGTAATGTCCGTTTTATTCCTCCTGTAATCTATTATGAGTTCTTTTGTCTTTGAGTTGTTGAGGAGCAGATTGTTCTCCCTGCACCACTGCAACAGCCGCTACCATCTACTGTTTTTGGCATAATACCAAAAACAGTAGATGGTGTGTTTGGAAAAAAAAAAAAAAACTGCAGAGTTTTCAGTTTTAGCCAATGTTCTGTTTGTTAGGAGGGCTTGAATCTCAAATCAGTGCTGGAACAACTAACTCCATGGGTCCCTATTTGGTTGTCCAGTAGTAATGTTCCATGTTTTCAGAAAGCTCTCTCATAACATTATATTCATTGATCGCAAACTAAAAGAAGCGTGGAAAACTGTGCAGCACAGCATTCTGTCAAATGTATTACAGCGATAATGTGAAATCGAAAACAATGCATTCAAAAACGGAGAGTTTATGAAATTATTCCAAAATTTAGAATCACAAAGACCAGTAAGGCATTTTAAACAGCAAGAAACCCTAAGTGTAATTTGATACTTTTACAGGCCTCAAGATAAGCTTCCTTTGGTAATGGATTTTACTGACCACTATAGTACAAGAAAGATTTTAGTAACTCATTATTATTTTAAAGAGCAACTCTTTTAAAATTCTTTGTTTTCCTGACAGCATTTGGAAGAGCTATGGCCTGTCTAAAGGGGCAAAATTAAATAAGTTTATACTTCATTAAATCATTAATTGAATGTGTCATTAAATAAATAAATAAATGCTTAGTTAAATTTTGAAGTAATTTATTTAATAGGGCTAGGGTTAACCTGCCAATCAAAGTTGAAGGGCGGGGCAATTGGCGGGGCTACCTCTGAGATCTACGGACCCTGTTGCTGAGAATCCAAGATACAAACAGACAAACTGATCGTCTTCCTGGTTGTTGCTGCCCTCCGCAAGAACGTGACTGATAAGGAGCTTTGTCATCAAGAGGAAGCTTTGAGTAGAGATGCTGCTCTTCTGCATCAAAATAAATGACATGAGGTAGTTTGGGTATTGGTGTAATCTTTCTGTGCTTTCCTCTAGAGATTTTAATTTAATTCAATTAATGAATTCAATTAAACACTCAAATGCCATTTCAATGCAACTTTAGGTGATTACCAACTGCAGTCGGTAATCACGGTAGCCTGGATGGATGGATAGAAAGACTGACTGACTGTCTATTGGACTTTTTCACCTCTAGGTCAACTCTGTAACTCTGACCTTCAGTTGTATCCTTCTCTGAATGGATAAATATTTTGTTCCTTACTTACTTTTTGTAAATTAGCAATTTTTAACAATGGCTTAACTGGAAATGAATCAATGTTGACGTAAAGTAAAAAAAAAAAAATCCTGATAAACTGTAACCTTCTTATTCCCAGACAGATTACAAGCATTGAGCTTAGTCCTGCTGACTCAACTGTCAGGTTTTATGTATTGAATTAGCTAAAAATGTCTCACACTTTGTATTTTTTTTAAACTTGAAACTCACTTTTAAAATCATTTAGATTTTAACTTTGACCTGAATTGTAAGTTGTGTATTACAACCAATGTTTAAGTTCACAAGTAAAACATGCGATCAGTTTCTGACAGCTTTATTTCTTAAAATACAAGAAATAAACTGTAGTTTACATATCTACTAGTATTGCAGCATGTTCATTTTCTCACCACATACACATAAATTCCCAGAAATCAGAAAAAAAAAACTTTTACAATTTATTTTCTTTTTTTTATATAATCACAAATTAAATAGGTTATTACTGAAGCAATATGAACATTTCACAATGTCAAGTTGTCATAACGAAGACATTCTGAATAATGTCAACTTTGTATTAAAAGTGTCATGATATACCGAATATTTATGACAACAGTCATAAATATTCATGAAGACTTATTCATGTTCATGACAGGTGTTATGTCATGTTTATGAAGGTGTCATGACACTCTTATTCACAACCCCATCTCGCAACCTTTAGACGCATTTCTGCTCCAGCACCTGAATCACTGAGCTGAATCATCAGCAATTCTGCAGAGAACTGGTCATGACTTTATGTCAGGTGTTTGAGAAGGGGTGCATCCAAAAGGTGCAGGATGGTAGCTCTTGAGGACATCGGCACCGGATACTATCAGATAAATATCTTGATGTTTTTGATAACTTGTGAAGACGTTCTTTGCCCCTATTTTTTAGAATGAGTGACCCGCCCAATCACAAGCACAGCCTTAGCTACTACATTAAAAGGCTGGTACCGTGACGTTCGAATAAATGCGCACTCCTCTCTGACGCAGGAGTGCTCAATGTGAGAGAGGTTATGGTGGTGGGACGGAGGCTCTTATTTGAAACATTTCTTTCCACAGAAAATGGTTGTAAATTTAGAGACTGGAGAGGTTAACCATTTCTGTCCTCGCCCATAGCAGAACTGGGCAAAATGAAGCATTGCGTTCATATTTATCTTTGTTTCGCGGTGTATTTCAAGATGGTCTTTTCGAAGGATGCACCGGCTCTTGGGTCTAAAAATAGTCCGAGGCTTTTGAAACCAGGTAAGACATTTGCACACCATAATTAAGCTTTTAAAACCCTGCGTGTTTCGACGGGGGGAAAAAAAAAAATCAATTTCAGCGCCTCCAGTAACCCAGTGGTGTAGCCTATTAGTCTTGCTCATTATTCTTGCGTCGTGGTCTATTGCTGTGCATTGTCAATAACGGGGTTTCTTGTCTGTTTCCCGTAGATATTATCAGTGATCAGTATAAATATGAAGTTAATCAGAACCATAGTGTGTTCTCATACCTGGAGGAAGAACAGGAGCTTTATGTCGGAGGCACAGACTTTGTTATAAAACTTAATGCAAGTAACTATCGCGTCATAGAGGTGAGTTATTCTTATTTATTTTTTTATTTTGTGGGCTTATTGTTTTTCATTTTCACTTAATCACCTGCCTTCTTCATATGCATTGGGGCCACCAAAGGGGGATCAAGGGCATTTGACAACCCTTTGTTTGTCACCCTCCTTTGTGGCCAGAGTCTGATCTAAAATATTTTGATAATGAATTAAAGACAGGACAAAGCTTCAATGGATTGCAACGTTTTGGCACATTTATATAAATACCTTGAAATACTTTTTGTGTCCTGTTTAATGCCTGTTTTAATGTTTCAGTCCTGGCCCCACCCATAGTCATGTCTTTGATTGTTTTAAATAAAACATTGGTAAATCTAACTTAACAGCAATGTTACTATCGCATATCAACATCAGTCCAGTTTTTTACAATTGAGCATCCCTAAAAATAACATTTCTGTAGTTTAGAAAATTGATTTGTTAACCTGAAGAAAAGTTATACTAGAATATGAAGCTATATTCAATTTAATAATAAAAAGGCAGACTCAGAAATACGCTTATAAAAAATGTCGATAGTCCAGCTTTTCGTTTATATATTCATCTTCAGTCAATTTAATAGATTAATTCTCGACTTGCCCAGCCTTTTATAGCTTTTGTGTTTATGTTAGTGACGAGATTTAATACCTTCTTTCATCACACACAGAAATGCATCTATCTGCTGTGTACCGCTACGATGCGCTCCGCCACACATTTGTTGAGACCGGGATGATATGAAATTAATTTTCCGGTTAATTATCTAATGCGCAGCAGTGTTCAGTCTATCCGCTCACCTGTATAAATACACCTGCAGCGTTCTTCCCCACCGTTCGCTCTGAATCGGCCACCAGGCAGCAGCTCTGGGAGGAGAAAAGCTGCCCAGTCATTTGTCAAGGATGTTTATTGGTCCCCGACAAAGACCCAGAAATTATCACCAATCAATAAAATCCCCACGGGCCGAACTTGAAAACTTGGGCGTCATTCTGGTAACTCTTAGCTGGTAACACACTCTGCGCAATGCAAGTAATAACCTGGCCGGAACACGGTGCGTTAAATAATAAAATATAACTTAACAAAGTTTCGAGGCAGACTAAATTTTCCTCGAGGAATTTTAATAATCGAGGTACAGTATTTGAATCACTCGAGGAATCGTTTCAGCCCTACTCTCAGTGGCAGGATTTATGTCTGCACTCTTTAAAGAGTGATTCTCATTCTTGACACGTTTTAGGTGCTATAATAAGAAATAGCCTGCTCAGATGGCGTGTGGGGTGTGTGTGTGTGTGTGTGTATTTTTTATCACTTCCTCATCACTTTATAATCTTCACACTTTTATGATGAATAGGTCTTGATCTCACATACACTCTTTTTAGCTTGTGGCAATGAAGCATTTTGAGTGACAAGTTATTGAATAAAACTTGGAATGTTTGTGATTTTCTGTGGAGAAATGCAAAATAACTCCCCCAAAAAACACTTTTCTATCTTCTTTTTTATATTCCTGGCAGAAATTTCCAATAACAACAACTGGACAGCATAGGTGCTCTGACGTGAGTTACTCCTACAGACATGTACATAAGTTAAATTTAAACTAAACACACCATCTCAGTTTTGTTTAACATTGTACTGTGTGTTTTAGGGTCAGTGTAAAAATGTAATCACCATCATTGAGAAGTTTCAGGATGACATGTTTGTGTGTGGAACAAACGGACACAAACCAAAGTGCTGGAAACTCGTAAGTGTCTATATATGTGAACATCCACATGTAAACACAAGGTCTGTATGTAATATACTGCAGGTTTCTTGTGATCTGTTGACTCAGCAGAGACAACAAGGCAAAGCTGATTAAAGCGGGGGAGCTGCTTTTGTTGTTAAACCTTGTGTCCTTGATGTATAATGAAGTAGGGTGTTGGGTGCCTGGTGTCTGATGTCCCATCATTTGCTAATACAGTTTCCACCACAGCTCTCTTGAAGTGTTTTTTGTTTGTTTGTTTGTTTTTTCTGTGCAGTTTCCTTCTGTGAAGAATCAGACTTCTGAGATAGTGAAGAGTTATGAGGGAGCAGGCATCTCCCCATTGGTCTACACACACAACTGTTTGTCGCTCACAGTCGGTATGTTATGGACAGATTTTTAAAGGTTTTAAACAAGATTCAGTGCTGCATGCCATCTTATGTAACCACATCAAGTTGTGTTTTAAAATAGCTGTAACAAGGCTGCCTTCTCATTGAGCTCTTCTGAGTAATTCAGCATTTCTGAATAGTGCTGAACATGCTCTGCTGTTTCAGATGGGGATTTATACGCAGCAGCGCCTTTGGACATGGAGGGAAGCTCTTTGCAGTTCAGGAGAAAAGCTGGCAAGCGGACTAATGTCTGGATGTACGACAGCTGGTTATCAGGTGAGAGTGATTGGGTTTGATGTTAAAGAGGAGCTCACCACTGTGACGTGCAAATAAATAATTTATACACAGCCTTGCAAAACTTAACTATATTAATAGCTACAGTACAGACCAAATGTTTGGACACACCTGTGTGTCCAAACTTTTGGTCTGTACTGTATGTCAAATGTATAAAGTTTAATGATTCAAACACTGATGACATGAAAGGATATATTTGCTGAAGGTGTGGGGTCTGAGTAATTAGAACGGTCCCAAATCTAATTCTGTTCAAGGCTGGAAGTCAAACAGTAATTATCCCCTTGTGTGTTATGAAGTAAAATGATTACATTAAAAAAAAAAAAAGTCTGTGCATAATTTGATTTTTGGTGTACTGTGTTAAGGAAATAAATAAGTCTTACCTAAGGTGAAACACTGAGTCAATCAAGAACGAATCAAAATGCATTTTGATTATTATTTTATTAAGAAATTAAGCAAAGAATATGAGCAATGACTCCCCTGGCTAGTCCAGGGAAGTGAAGAAAAGATGAACGTACATCGCTTTTAGTATTCACCAGCCCTCTTACAGAGATGAAAGCAAAAGGGAGTATCCCACCAGTTTCAGTTTACTTCACAATTCTGGTATTTGCACCTTCAGACTGTGACCCCGGGTAGTTCAAACCCAGGTTATTATGTGTTTCCTCCGATCTGCCTCCAACATGAAGGGTGCTTCATGGACACAATTGATTGATTGATTGAAATAGAACAACGTTTTGACATAACAACTGTTACTCGAGCATTTAAAAAAATGCAACAGGAGTGCATGAGAAAAGGTCAAAGAGGATTGACTTTTACAATCCTTTTACAAGACTCTAAACCAGTCATTAATCTTGGTTTAGAGTCTTTAAGTGAAGCTGTCTACATTTGTACAAAATAGGGACTTTCTATGCCTAACTGTTCGCATTAAAGAAAAGGAATTTGAAAATGGTAAACTGGCAACATTTTTCTTTTGCTTTGGTTAACTTAGCTTTATCTTGTGCTTCCCACATATGTTTGGCTTTGCTTTGCTGTGGTATGTCTTGTTTTTGTGACTGTTATGTCTCACACTTGTCAATAAAAACTGTATATGGTTTCTTTAAACAAAACATCCTCTTGCAGAGCCTACATTCATATCGGCATCCTGGGTGAAGCGTAGGGAAGATCCAGACAATGAGAAAATCTACATCTTCTTCCGCGAAAAGAACTCCGACCACAGCCCAGATGCCGATCCCTGGATTTCTAGGGTGGCCAGAGTTTGTAAGGTACAATGCACACTGCATACAGCTGCACTTACAAATATGACTGCTGCCTAGCCAATTTAAAGCTTCTGTTTCAGTGCCATACTGTCATTGCAGTTCAAACACAACCAGATAATTTGTCAACACTTTGACGACTATAAAATTGACACTTTTCAAACTGTCCATAAGCTGTGTGGAAATGACTGTTATCATTTCAGAGAGGAGACGTTTTGTAAAATGGACAGATTTTAATGTACTGACTGAACCACATCAGTGTTTACACAAAAAGCTAAGTGCTCAAAGTTTTGCTTTGATGCTTCTCTATGCTGTAACTGCGAAGTAATTTCCCTGCTGGGATGAATAAAGTACTTCTATTCTATTCTATTCTATTCTATTCTATTCTATTCAAAATGGTGGAGAAGGTGAGTCATGAATGAAATCCTACTGTTTCCAATGAAGTAGTAGATGGTGAATGTCAATCTTCTATCAGCTGCTTAAGGTCAGATTGCATTTCAGTGAAAGAAATGTTCCTTTTGGTCAGATTAACTCAATTTTTGCGACAAATAAATTGTGGACACATTAACAAAGATTAAAGACTACTGTTAGCAGCATGACTTGCCAGTAACAAAAAACAAAAACATGCCCAGCACACCAAAGTATTTGTCACATTTTGCAATTTAAAAATGCATAATTGGGAATTCATGTGATAGACAAACACAAAGCTGTGGAAATTTATGAAGTGGCATGAAATATTGTTTTCAGTTTGTTTTTCTAAAGAAGTTTGTGTATATGTAATGAGCCCCATTTATTCTGAAGGATTCTTCATTTCAGTGTAACTCCCTCTGTCCTGTAATGTTTGTTTGAGAACATTAAATGATTAAAAAGCATCTTGATACCCAAGGATCACAGCAGATAGGTGCAGAGAAATTGAAAGTATTGTTAGGTTATGAAATAATATCCCAAGCTTCAAACATTTCAGTGAACTGTTTGCTTCATCGTACCAAAATGGAAACAGCATAGCGCTACAGCAAGCCTGGCATATTCATCCAGTCAAACTGGACAGAGAAAGCAAATCAGAGAAGCTAATTTGTTGAAAAATGTGCATAGGCCAAATGAGACCAAAACTTAACTTTTAGGGTTACATGCAAAATACCTGGTGCAGAGAAAAACTACCAGTGTGCATCACTTTTACAGTGTATCACTGAGGATGCCTATTTTTTCAGCAGGACCAATGTAAACTGGTCAGAGTTCCCAGTAATGCTGAATGGAGGACGAAACAGGAAATGGCTGCAAGAAATGACTCCAAAACACTTGAGACCTGGGTTATGGTTAACCTAAATTCAATTGAGAATCATGTGGCAGAGTTTGAAAAATCCTTTTTACATCTAATCCGACTGAGCTCAAGCTATTTTGCAAAAATATTGTTTCGGTCTATAGATGTACAAAACTCGTCGAGACATAACCCAAAAGAGTCGCAGAAGTAATCACATTGACAGGTGGTTCCAGTGTATTGACTAAGTCGACCTGACTTTATATTGATGCAACACTGAAGTTTTAATTTTGTAAGCAAAAAATGAAAACAGTGTTTGACATTTTTCTAGTCGACTTTAGGTATTGCATACTTTGCATTAGTCTATCATAAACATACTTACATAAAAATAATACTTAATACTGTGAAAACTTTGCAAGACACTATGTTACATTTTCAATAACACTTTTATATTGTACTTTCCAAATTGTATTGTATGTTTTCACTTCAGACTTTATGAGAGTTGTGAACAATTTGAGTAAAGCAGAAACATTTAAACCCACATGTTAAATGACAAAGGTCAGCATCACCGTTTGCTGTTCACAATACCCTTCAATAGGGAACAGTGGAAACACAGCTTCTGTTTGCTGAGTATTCAGCAAGTTATATCAGTGTTAATAAGTGGTGCTGATAGTTGCTGTCCTGGATTGGATTCATAAGCTAAAATAAAAGCAGAAGGGGAACTAAAACACTGATGCTAAGGTTTTCTGAGCAACATATTAAGACTACCAAGAACATTTTATCAAAAAAAAACAACCTGTTCCTTAATTGAGCCCTTGCTGCAGTATGTGTTTACTTGCTAGGAGACCTAGTGATCAGGTCTGAAATCTTGGTGTTGTCATGAACTCAGACCTGAAACTTCATAGCCACATTGAGACAGTTACAAAGTCGGCCTTCTATCACCTGAAGAACATCTCCAAGACTAATGTCTCAGCAAGATCTAGAGAAACTCAGTCCATGCATTTATCTTTGGTCGCGTTGTTTACAGCACCAGCGTCCTCACAGGTCTTTACACTTGATAGGTATTTTGTTTACCTAAATACAAAGAAAGAACCACAGACAACGTTTATGAGTTTTCAACCAAGCTTCTGCAGAAGGAGAAAGCATAGCAAACCACTTCTCCAAGGATGTTTACCATGCGTTCTGATTTCCTGTAGCAGAGCCTGTCTTTTTATTCATCAGGAGAAAGAAAGGGAGTCAAAAATGGAGTGTGGAGGTAATAAACCAATGGGTGGCTATTCTGAAACAAGGAAGAACTACATTCTACACACAAGCAGTTTACGGAGTATCCCAAGATAAGAAGCAGCTGCACCTTCAAGGTTTAGAGAAAAAGCAAGTTTTGTCTTTCCCACGGTTTAACAAATTCCTCCTCTCTGGGGTGTGAATACTAAACCTTCAAATGAAAAAGCAAACTGGTAACTACTTATGTAAGAATGATAACAAAACATAATTATTCTAACAACACTGACTCTCTGTAGCTCAGAGATTAGACTTTAAAATACTGTTGGTTTATAATTCACCGAATGGCTTAGCGCCACAATACATTAAAGATCTGCTGTTGTTGTATCAACCTTCCAGACCTCTCAGGTCTTCTGGTTCTGGTCTGCTCTGCAGCCCCAGAACTAGAACCAAACATGGAGAAGCAGTATTTAGTATGTACCACAAATCTGGAATAAAGATCCAGAGAACTGCAAAACAGCTGAAACGCTGAATTCCTTTGATTCTAGACTTAAAACTCACTGCAGAGTTGCTTCTGAACCATAAGAAATGAGACACTGACCAACATTTTGATATTTAATGATGGCACTTCAATTGTTGACTGCTCTATGACTTGGTCTTGTTGTGTTTTTATGATGTTAAGTTCTTTGAACTGCCTTGTTGCTGAAATGTGCTCTACAAAGAAACTTGACTGATTCTTTTATTGATTTTTACTTCCATTACCATAAGCCAAATTGCAGTTTCCTAAAAGAATTAACCTGATCAAATGTTACTGCTGTGTGGAAGTAATAACATCCATGCTAAGAAAAACCTTGAAGAGTTCTGGCACTTTATTTCATCTCTAACGTGGGTGCAGTCTCAGATATTTAACTCTTTGTGGACAAAATAAAAAGAAAACTGATTCTTTTCCTAATAAAGTCTTTTGACTGTGATTTTTGTAGACCGATGAAGGTGGATCAAAAAGATTCTTCCAGAACATGTGGACGTCCTTCCTAAAGGCTCGCCTCGTCTGTGGGTTTCCAGATGAGTCATTGTATTTCAATCGTCTCCAGGACATCTATGTGATGCATGACGATGACTGGCACCAAACCAGAGTCTACGCACTTTTCACAAGCAGCTGGTGCAACACTTTTTCTTCCTTTTTTAGTGTTAGAAACTAAGCAACAGCATAAGAAGCAGTATCAAAACATAAGAGGGTGCATCATATTTATTTTTAGTTATTGCTTAAACATCAAGTCTGAGAATACCAAAGCTTTTCTCTAAAAACAATGGAACTGCCCTTGCCACAGCATGAAACATTTGATTAACCACTGAAACTGTGATGGCATGAATGGTATGATGACCTCTCTTATTAATTCTGTTTCAGGAACTCAACTGCGGTTTGCATCTATTCAATAGAAATGATAGAGAAGATATTTGAAAACTCAACTTTCAAAGGCTATGCTAATGAAATCCCTACACCAAGGCCTGGAACTGTAAGAATCTGTTTTTGTACTTCCTATTAGGGTTTTATTTTTGCCTGTGTATTTTTGGGTGTAGGCATTTAAAAAAAGGCTTGTTGCTAAAAAAGGGTGTTGCTGTGGAAGCTATGTTGGGTTTACCTCACCGTATTCATGTTTTCCATGTATTTTTTGTGGCTATTGTGGGTTCCATCATGAGCTAAGTTTGTTTATACAGTAATGTGCTGTGGAGACCATGTGATGTACATGGGGAAAATATTTTGCCATTGTAGCCACAGTATACTCCACACAGCTGACCAATAAAAGGAGAGGCACATGTCTTATGTTTCTCAACAACTACACCCCCCAAAGGAAGGCTTATTGTCAGACAAGTCTGTTTGTCTTCCTACAGTTTCTTTATGCCAATAAGGTTTCCAACTCAAGTGATATTGTTGCTAAAACCTGGAAGTGGTTGGCATTTTTTACTACTCAGATTCTATGTAAATTAGGTGAGAGAATTCTCTCCACTTTTCCTCTCATTTGGTTTTGCTTTTTGTGATTCAAGTAATTTTGTTGCCTTTTCTTAAACGTTGTCTTTTTGAGTAAACTTTTACATGATTGTGTTTTGTAGTGCGTGTCAAACAGCAAAAGCCTGCCTGCGGTCCACAGTGAACGTAGTGAAGGATCATCCTGAAATGGTTGACTGGGTGCATTCCCTTCAGTCAAAAGTTCCTTTTTATGTAAGCAACTATAATTACACCAAAATAGTTGTTGACCGGGTTAAAGGAGCAGACCAGCAAGTGTACAACAGTTTTGCTCCTTGCTACTGGTAAGTCAAGATTGCTTTGTGTCGATTTGTCTTTTCTTGGCCAGGAATTATGCATTGTTTACAATCTCTGCTGGGAAGCAATGGGCTAAAAATGTATCAGTCCTAGAATAACAACACTGTAATGGTTGTTCCAACAGATACTGGCAAAATCCATAAAGTCCTAGTGGCTGGTTCAGAGCCTTTTATCATATTGGAAACACAGCTCTCCAACATTTCATCTATACAGGCAATGACACTCGACTCTCAAAAGGTACAGTTAGGTTAAAAAATCTTTTCCTCAGTATTCTTTGTAATGTGTTTAATTGTTTAATGTTTTGAAAAGAATGGGAATTGTGCAAAATACAAACTGAAATGTGTTTCCCCATTGAGCTTTTGTTGGTTGCACAGAAAGAAGCCATTTTTATCTGCTTTTGTTTTGATGGTCTTTGACCTCTCTGTTTTTGATTAGTCCCAGCTCTATTATCGCAGTTATCACACTCTCTGCTACACTTTGCAGCTGTTTCCAACAAATCCCTGTGAGGCCTTTGTTATCCACTGATACACAAAGACACAAACAAAGCTTTGTTTATAAAATTGTGAACAATTGCTCAGTTGTTAGTGTTACTCGTCTCTACTTATAGTGACAAATATAACAAATGATGTTTTGTTTTGTTTTTCCGGTTTTTTTTTTCTTCTTCTGAAGACTTTCTGCTTTCCCTTGATCTTGGAGAGCCTGCAATGACGAACAGTCAGTGAGAGAAAGAAAGGACAACCCCCGTCTTCTTCCCCAAACTCTGTCTTTATTACAAATTATTGAAATTATGAAATTATTAACATTTCCTAGAACAATCACATTCCTGTGTCCTTTCTTCTGCTACAAAAAAACACACACAGCCTTCACCTGTGTAAAAAGGTATCAACTCTCACCAATCAATCCAGAGTGCAGCGATATACATTAAAAAAAACCATTTCTCAAATAAGAGGATTAATTATGTTGAATACTGCAAGAGGGAGATGTAATAATGGACAAAACCTTAAGCTCGCTCTAATGTGTTTTCAATAACTACTGTCCGACTGAATAAACTACAGTTTAATTGATTACATAGCAAGGGAGAAAAAGTAAAGTCTATAGTAATAATAATAATAATAACAATAATCATAATAATAATAATAATAATAACTCCTTTTTAACAGATAAACAACACAATGTATCTCAGGGTACCAATGTTTAATCGGGGAGTGGAACGGAGCTAAAAAAAAAAAAGATACACGTAGCGATCTTCAGAACGGCCGTTATGCGACCGTTGTAGCTAAAATGTAGCTAACTGCGATCCTAACAAATCCTTTTTTTCTTTATTTATTTTCAATGTTTCAGCACATCTATCAATCAAATTACAAATCATATCCAAATATACATTGTTACTCCACATTTTTAAAGGGGGGGCAGCCCTCACCAGCTTCACACTACTAACCTGCAATGACGAACAGTCAGTGAGAGAAAGAAAGGACAACCGCCGTCTTCTTCCCCAAACTCTGTCTGAAGAGCGAGGGGCGGGGCTCCTCAATTCCGGTCTCCTGGTGAGACGTTGCCCGAACCTTCGTTACCCCTTTTTCTTTTTTTTTTTTTTTTTTAAAAAACCCATATATGTAATTAGTTGCAATACTATTAATTTCTGTGTGGTGGCGTATATTTTCTTAAACAGTTTTTCTGGACTATCACCAAGTGATAATTAAATTCTCCCACTTTATGGTGTATCACATTAGACAAAAGTTTATTTCTTGCCTTGATGTTTATTCATCAAAGCTATTTGAGACATTATGAAACCGTGAAGGGACAAACAATAGAGATACACTAGGAAGACAATTCCAAGGCTTTGTGAGCCTAAACAAAGCTCAAAGGCAACCAGAGTATGAGTAGACTGTGTGACAAAGAGCTTATTTATCCTTATCCACCTTCCTGACATAAAGAAATGAAAAGGACGGCCACTGAGCATTGTCATCAATAATTTTTAAAACATAAATCAATGTTACTTGCTTCAGATGCACTTACATAAATCTAAATCAAAGAGGATAGTAAGAAACTTTGGAAGGATGAATGTAATTTTTACATGTACGTATACATCTGAATGTACTTTATGAATATTTATAAATGTCAGTATTTTGAATGACACACATTTATAAGAAATACCTTTTTTTCACATTTCTCAGAAAAAAATAGTGGTGGGTTTCTCTGATAAAATATCTATAGTGGACCTTCAAAAGTGTGAAGAGTACAACGCGTCTTGTGCTGACTGCGTCCTGGCACGGGACCCCTACTGTGCATGGACCACATCTGGATGCACCCCTTCTAACCTGTAAGTACTAGTTTTATTTCTCGCTGATCACATATCCAATAATAGTCCAAAATGTCCAATCAGTTCTGATCAGACAGTGTTTGGATTGGTGGGGTCTTGTTTCCCACAGACCTCATTAAGTTTAATCAAAACTACTCATCAGAGTTGTTTGGAGTCTTAGTAAACACCTTGGACTCTGTATCTGTGATCAAAAATCAAGTGAAAAAAACAAAACAAAAGCATTGTTTCATTCCTATGGTAAAGAAAAGAAGTATTGATGTACATTATCTTTTATTGGATAATTGTACACTAATTTTCGAACTCTGAAAAATCAAACTGTTGGAGTACCTTTTTTAAATATCCCCCTTTTAAAAAACTAGCTTAATTGACTCCTAAGGCAGGTGTAGCAATTCCTTTTTATATTTTTTCAAAAATTATGAGTACGCTCATATTATCATGGATTTTGAGAGCAAGCTAATTGGAAAAACACCTGTAGATATTTCTAAAACACCTCAAGCATTTTGCTTGACATGAAGTCAACATATCAAGATGAGAATTGCAGTTGTCCCAATTCGATAAAATTTCCAGGACTCTAAAGGTGCCATGTTTATCTGTCGGAACAATTACAAGCAAGCAGAATTGTCTAGTTGTAGATATTATCCATAGAGAAGCAAGTGCTTTACAAACATCAAAAAGATCACTCAGCTAGGAAGAATCCATTCTGAAAGCTACTTAAAAAGCCAGATTACTGTTTGCAAGTGGAAAGATCTTCTCTTTTTATGACCTGTCCTGTGGTTGTCTGTTATGTACCTTTTGGTACGATGTATGGAAATATTAATTACCATTTAAAGCCTTTTGTAATTTTTTCACAGTGGGGGCATTCAGAATATAAAGGATGGACATACAAGTGTTTGCTCACAAAATAAAGCAGCGACTGGTAAGTTACAAAATGCCACATGCTGTACCATAGCAACTTTATCACATCTTTACTGAGCTGCCCTTTCTTTTGTTTTTTCAGTGTCAGTGGTACTGACCAGGTCCAAAAGGCAGATATATCACCAAAAATTTCAGGGACAGTCCATTCAGTCCCCGAAGGTGTCCCTTTCTATCTGTCCTGTCCTATAGAGTCTTATCATGCAAAGT
This sequence comes from Xiphophorus hellerii, assembly GCF_003331165.1. Classification (NCBI taxonomy): domain Eukaryota; kingdom Metazoa; phylum Chordata; class Actinopteri; order Cyprinodontiformes; family Poeciliidae; genus Xiphophorus; species Xiphophorus hellerii. The sequence continues at coordinate 8,857,390 of NC_045673.1, read as the reverse complement.
ACACCTGGAAGCATGGAAGTCACGACAGACCTTGCCTGCAAATGCTTTCTAACTGTCTGCACCTTATTCCTTCAATGGGACCAGAGAACTATGGGGAATATGAATGCGTCTCCACAGAGAAGGACTATAACAAAACTTTGAAAAAATACCATCTTAAGCAGCAGTATGAAAAGCAAGCCAGCAGGTTTGCTGATTCTAAACTGAATGATGCACCAATCCTTGCTCCTCAGCTGTTGTGGATTCTACTCCAGACTGCAGTGCTGCGGATAGTTGCTGCTGAGATAGTTTCTGCTAACTGACTGGGATTTGCTAAGAGTTTTCTTTAAAAACTATCAGACCGTACCATAGAACTGAAATTAGAGACAGGGCGCGTTGGCTGTGTGACTTAGACATAATGTCTTTTGCCCTTTATAACATCAAATTAAGCTAAAATGACCTTCAAGCTGTCAGCAGAGTGACACAGCAGAGTGACACAGCAGAGTGTCACTCTGCTGCATGTCACAGCAGAGTGACATGCATGCCACTCTGCTGTGGCATGCATGTCATTCTACATTCTACATTCTGTAGAATGTTCCTTTACTAAAAAGTTCTCACAGAAAAAAGGAAGGTTATCTCTGTGTCATGTTACTAGGAGGATGGAAAGCTTGATAAATACTGTAGATGGAGAAGGGTTTCATTTGAAGTAATGTGCTGATGGAAGAGCATAGCTAAAAGGCAAAGAAAATGCATTTCTGGCCCACCTACCCTTGTACAGGCAGACGTGCACACGCAGGCTAGCCACGCTACACAAGAAAGTTAAAAATTATTCAACTTTTGTCGCTATCGTGTATAGGGAAAACTTAGCTAGCTGTGTGCTTAGTCATTACCAAGGAAACAATAGCGGACGAGTAGCTAGAGGCACCGGAGTGAAACTTTTTGTCTTCCAGTCTCTTTGGTAGAAAGAGAGACGACGAAAAACAAACGAGCAATATTATCATCCTCATTTTATTATCAAGCTCATTTTAATTTATCATGCATTTAATTCAACTGTCACCATTGGTCTCATATGGATAATGACAAAAATAATTAGATTTCTGATTATCTAATTAATAATCAGAATGAACACAGCACAGATGAATCATGGATGTGAAAGTGGATATGCTTGAGCTAGAGGGAGTTGCTGAAAGAAAACATGCCTTAACGGGTTGAGCCCAGCACAAAGTTTTTTTTGTTTAAAATGTCAGCTGTTTTGTTGGTTCTGCGCTTGTTTTGTGGGTGAGGTTGGGAAAAAATCTGTACAATTCAGACCCTACTAAGCAGCTGAACAAGCAAGTCAGCATCTTTCCTTCCTGCTGAGGTTTTTTCACCTTTATGGACTGCACCATAGGGACTGCACCATAGCTGAGTTCAGTAGAACTGGAGCCACTGCAGCTAAGGCATTTTTTTTTTTTTGCTTACTTTGAGCTGGAACATGTGGTGATGAAGCAAGAAAACAGCACTCCCAGTTATGTCATTGAAGTGAGAGAAACAAAAGGAAGTTGCAGGAGGCATTTATTTTCATTAATGGTTTATTTTTACCATCACTGTCATGTTTCTAGAACAGAATCTTTTTACTGTGAGCAATAACTGCAGAAACAACACAAGTTGGAATAGTTTATCTGCACTTTTAGGTCTTGCCCTTAAAGCAAATAAAATATGAAGTTCCTGTGCTAAGAAAGGCAGAGCTCTTCCTGGGCAAGGCTCTTTCTTTGGCACGGATAAGAGTATATCTGTATTAGATGGTTTGGGGTGGATTAAGGGAAATTAAGTTATTTAACTTGTTTTCATAATTCCTTTCAGTGGTCTGTGAGAAATGTGCAGTCAAGAGAGAAAATAAAAAAGCTGTAGGTCACATGAAGCGCATCTTTAACTGAAAGTCGCTTTTTCATAGTATGAACCTAATTTTGCACTATGTTAGTATTATTTAAAACTATATTCTATATTTTTCTTACATTTTTCATTAAAAAAGGCAATACAATGTTAAACAACTGAAACTCTGGGAAAACTGTAAATTTGTAAACAAAATTTTCAGAGCAAATGCATGCTCAGCATAACACCGAAAAAAGTTGTTCAACAGTTAATGACTCTGGAAAAAACAAAGGAGATGATTATGCACCACGAATTTGGAACAAACTTCCAGAAAACTGTAAAACAGCTGAAACACTGACTTCTTTTAAATCTCAACTGAAAACCCACCTGTTTAGAATTGTATTTGAAATGTAATCAATTACAAATTTATTGATGTAACTTGACTTAATGATTGATTCTATATTGCATTGTGATTCTGTGTTTGTTATGATGTAAAGCACTTTGAAATGCCTTGCTGCTGAAATGTGCTATACAAATAAAATTTGATTGATTGATTGATTGATCATTGACATGATCATTGACTGACTCAGGTCACAACACGAAGAGGTTGTGACCTGAGTCCACACTACTTGGCATCATCTCCTTCAGCAGCAAAATGGCGGTTGAGAATCCTGTCAAAAATAGTGAAGGGAGCTAAAAAGGTTGCTGTAATGAAGCAACCTTTTCCCTGTGTTCAGGATGGTTTTGCAGCAACAGAACATTGAACAGTGTCAGAGATTCCTCCCACCTTCTCTATGATTTTTTTTTTTAAACTGCTGCCAGGCAAACGTTACCACAGCATTAAAAACAGAAACCCACCGACTGCTGCATAGTTTTCTGCCTCTAGTTGTTAAAAGTCTGAACCGCCGTTTTGATTAAGCACTTTACATGATTCCATTTATTTTTATATCTTTTATCTGCTTTGTTTCTATCTGTGTTCTGTTTGTATTTGATTATTTTCATAGTGTTCCTAGATAATTTACTACAATTATCATCTAAGCTAACTTCAGTGAGAAATGTGTTTGTGTGAACTCTCTCAGACAGAGAAATGTATGGATGGGAATTCTGGACAAGGTGTAGCCACAACACTGGTCACATGTGGACTAAGGTCCAGAATTGGGTAAGCATGGAAATTATAGACCAAGTTTACCAATAAACTGACTTGATTTTGGTTCCTCAAATATTCAAGAGTTCATTAACCTGTTTGAAAATGTCACATTCCAAAGAGAACATTGTTAATTTGTAGATCATTCTTGACCCAAAAAAAACATTCATAAATTGACATCATGAATGGCTCTAACAGCAGAATATTAACATCTTTTTGCCTGAGCCAGGTTGTTGATGTACAGTATGTGGCCTTTGACTTAAAAAAAAAATCTGTACTCACCAGATTTAATAAAACATTACTTATGAGATGTGGCCATCTGGTGCTTTCAATGTGTTCATTTTCTGTAGATTCACATCTTTTTAATTTGAGAGATTCATGAAGCCCCATTTCCCAGGGACCCACTATTCACCATTCATTCCGGTTTACATCTTCATACCATTTAAGATCAAGAGAATCTTATAAGTGTTGCACTTTTAGAGATCCATGACAGCTGTCTAGTCATCACAAATTGTCACGCAGTCAAATCCTTCCTTCTGGACTTTTTTCTGCTTTCTAAAGCAACCTGACTGAGAAAATGCTTTCTTGTTGACTAATATCTCCCACAAACTGCAAGACGCTGGTCAGTTCTGTTTCAGTTCAGTGTAAAAAAATGCTTTTGTCTTTTACTCTGTAACATGATTTAAAGAGCAGATAAAACATAATATAGCATGTTTGTCTTCCACAGGTCAAAATCACAATTTATGCAAAAAATCAAAAGTGTGTGATGCAACATGGGTAGTATTCTAGTGGACCCTTTTTGTTGCAACAATTTGATGCCAAAAGCTGTTCTACACCAATTACAACAGCAATATGTCTGTACTAACAACAGTCCATGTGCTAAAGAAGCCTTCATCACCAAGCATGATATGCAATGGCGATATCTGCTGCATTTTTACAGAGCCTGGGATACAAAATAAGACCTTTCTTTTACTTTCTTTTAAGTTAAATATATTTTTTAGCTGTTTTTGAGATATACAATTTTGGCATTAACATGTGTAAAACCATTTCTTATTAAAAAATTTAATGCCTTTCAAAAATAGCACTTACTGTATTTCAAGACTATTCTAAGGCAGAAATGCCTTGGTAAATCAGGACACTAAAAGTTAATCTGGCTTTCCTGGATCTCAAGGCTAAACACTCTTAATGATGATTAGGAAAATACTTCCTGTTTGCACAGATAACAGCTACAGCTATCATTTCTGAGAAGTTCCACAAAAGTATCTTAGTGAAACAATTTAAATCCACTCCATTTAAATCAAACATGCAGATTTTTTTATTTATTTTATATTTATGAAAGCATCACCACCCAAAGTCTTGTGCCAACAGATTGTACTCATTCAACATAATAAAGACATAACTCACTATAAAAGATTCCGGAGGTTTTGAGAAAGACTTAATACAAAACGCTGTTTATATGTCTGCAATCATATCAGATGTTTTTCTTTTTTCAGATGAAAATCAGGCATCAGTGCAGAGCATTGGGTGTTGTCAGACTTGGTAACTTTAACAGCTGGTGCTTGGCTTTTGTCTGCTAGTAGACATTACAGGGAGGTTGGGATTTTATTTTCTGTGTACTGGTTTTTGTGGGCAACCAGTCATCCTCTCAAGCCACCCAGAGCAGTTAAACACACTCCATGTTCTCATTTCACTGACAGCAAAATAACAGAACCTTAAGATGTCTTCTGCAAGCTTGTGTCTGGCCTTTGTACTGTGCAGCTAAGCAGTGCTGATTGGATTTTCCTTTGGCCTATTTAAAGAAGCGTTCTCTTTATCTCTGAAGCTCTTAGACGGATCAGCGTCACTGTGTAGTCTATTTTGATAGAAACGGCCACTGTGACCTTCTTTTACCTCTGCTGTGTTCTGATTAGAAGAAAACCTTGAACCTTCTCCAGTTCCATGGTTTCCTGTTTTGCATGTGGGATGCAGAAATCTGCAGGGTGGAGGCCAAAAACTAAACTTTATATAAAACATGCACAGTGTTTCTTAAAAGCATACACACCCCTGTTACAAGACCATATTTTCGGGAAGTAAGAAAATGAGATCATCATTAAATCATTTTTCAAATTTGTCCTCATATGTTACATTCTAGTTATCCTGTACAAAACAAGCCAATTAGTCAGAAGGGAAAAATGCAAAGAATAAAAAAGCACAATAAGCTGTTACATGAGCATGCACTCCCCCGACGGACCCACCGGTGGGTCCGTCGGGTTCTAGAGGTCAACAGAGACTGAAAACTCCAATGAGTGAAAGAGGTTAAACTAACACTCTGTTGAACCACCTATGCACAGTGACACCTGCTTCTTATGGTTTCTTTCACATTTTTCTTAGAAACATAAAAGAAACGGGACAAAAATAAATAAATAATATTTACAAATGAATAAGGAATACTTAAAATTAACTTTAATGGATGCTCATGTAAGAGTTACTTACAGGACACGTAAATTTTATGAGGGAAAGTTTAGTTTTAGGTCGTCTGTAATTTCTTTTTGACAGCAGAGGGCGCTATTTGCATGCAAAACTGGCCTTTATTTTGTTTCCTTTTTCAGGGGCCTCTGATAAAATAGAATCTCACCAAAACGGAGGAATGGATGGATGGATGGACGAACTGTGTTTGGCCAAAAGCCATTTACCAAAATTAACATTTTTATACAAAAAATCATGTAAATAGGTTTTTGATAATTTTATCTATCAAAAACCTATTCACCATCTGGCTATTTAATTTATCAAAGAGCAACCTGACCATTGAAGTCTGGTTAGATCGTTATCTACTTTAAATGGCAGTCTGTGAAGAATGTTGAGGCTCCTGCTTTAACTCAACAAACTGGGTCAAACTGTCATGCTTGGAGAGGTTAGAAAATATTGTCTTGACATCTCACACAGCACTGTTCAATCCAAAAACTGCAAACTTACCAAAATATTGCCATTCCTTGGCCTGCAAGAAGAGCATTAATCAGAGCCGCAATTATGGTAACTCTGGAGCAGCTGCAGAAATCCACAATTAAAGTGGAGGAATCTGTTGACATAAATATTATTTGTGCACTTCACGATATTGTGAAGTGGCAAGCTGTAGTCAAAAGGAAGTCAACAGAATCCCCAGTTGTATTTTGCCACAGGGGAAACAGCAAGCATGTAGGTACTCTGGTCAGATGACATAAGTAAAGTTTCTGACCTACATCAACAATTTTTTTTTTTTTTTTGTGGAGGGAAGTTAATTCACATTACTTTCAATAGATAATTCCCATCGTGATTCTTGTTTTGTTTTGTCCCAAGGGTCTGGGAAGATGGTCAGACCCCAACGTTATGAGTTAATCACCAAAAAAAGACAATCAGTTAGTCAATAATGGAATAGCCTAGTTAAAGCACATTTGTGTGTTAGAATGGCAAGTCAAAGTACAGACCCAAATCTATAGAGAATCTGTAGTGAGGCTGGGGAAATTATGTTCACAAACTCTCTCCGTCTAATCTGAATGAGCTTGTTTTGTAAAGAATATACAAACATTTAATTTCTAAATGTACAAAGCTTGAAGAGACATGCAAATGTGTAAAATTTATATTTTTTCAATTTATATGTAGAGTGTACTTATTAAGACAAATAGAAAATGTTTCATGCAAAAAAAAATACTTCCAACTATTTTTTTTTTAAATGTCAACTTTAAAACGGGTCAATTTGACCCGCAACATAACATTTGGGTTAATGTGACAAAATATGAAGATCATTTTCACTCCCTTTTTTTTAAGGGAGTGAAAATGTTTAACATGTCTTTATGGTCAAACCTAACCATAAAGAAATGTGGCGAAACTGTATTTTCAGTTGTTTGGAAGCCATGATAAAGTTCAGACTGAACACCAGAAGGTGGCAGCATTTAACCAGGAACCAGAGTTATGTTTACTAAAATCTGATTATGTTTATAAAAATAAAAATATAAGAGCCTAAAATAAAGTGGTATGCTACGTGCGAAATTGAAAATCTCCCTTTCCAAGAGATTTGCTTGTCTGATCTGATTTATTTTTTTTTCCTGTATTTTTTAAAGCACAAAATCAATAATACTGCAGCCTTCAACCGTGTCGCCACTTGCGGAACAACTATCGCAAATCATAAAGTGTGTTTACAAAGTATTTGACAGACAAAAGGCTGCACCCAGACCGAAAGAGGTCAAAGACTGGGCTGGAGTGCTAGCCATAAATTAAACATCAAATTTTAAATTATGAATTCTCTTTGAGGGCGGAGGAGCCCGGAGCTTCTGTATCTTTAATAGCCCGGTAGAGAGATGGGAGAGGCTGCGCGTTCATGTCCCCATATCTCGCTCCGCAGCGACGGGAGCGCGCAGCGGATCCTTCACTCGCACTGAGAAAGAAAAAAAGCGCCCGACGGACCGCAACAGCGACTGTCCGGGGGTAGAGAAAAAATGTTCCTGCCACCATCCTCCTTCCTCAGCGCTGTCCAGTTCGGCAAAAAATATGTGAAAGGATCTACCACGCGTGCGGACGCCACTTTTTTCCACATTTAAACTTGTAAAATCTAGAGGATTGCAAAACTCCGTATAAAAATAACAGGAATTGAAGTTAACTCTGAGAAGGTAAGACGATTCGATAAATAATCAAGCCAGTTACTGTAAATGTTCAAGATGAGGTGAAAGTCGCAAACGGGAGCAGCTTATGCATCACAAAGGACGTTAACCCTAAAGTTCAAAACGTTTTGCATGCCGATTTAAAAGATAATAGTTTGATAAACATTGCTAAGAATAAAATGTTTTTGGTTAAAATAAAAGAGAAAAAGTGGTTTAATCACCATGGACAGCGCCTTTGCGCCCTGGTGCGGAATCAAAAGCGCGCCCGAAGGAGGAAAGATAATTTGACCCCGGAGTGTCTGCTCATGTAACATCATAGCCTGTAATACAGTTTTGTTGTGCCATTATTTACATCAATCAACTGAAGTATTGCACTTTAAAAAGATAGAATGTAAAGCAGGACACTTCCTTTTTCTATCAGATCTAATCATGCTGTAACATCCGCTGTGTTTTTGTTTGCAGTTGTTAATAAATACGTAATTTTGAAACATGCACTTATATGAGTAACAAAACTGTAAAGCATTTTATAATATTTGTTCATTGGTGCCTGCAGGTACAGAAATGGCTCGAAGGCTCCTACAGCTTCTTGCTTTGTGGACCACTTTGATGGGCATTGTGCAGAGCTGTCCGGAGCTCTGCAGCTGCCAGGATAAATTTACCCACCAGTTTGCTGACTGTGCCTACAAAGATCTGCTTAAGGTGCCCGTCGGCTTCCCCTTCAACGTTACCACCGTCAGCCTCTCAGCCAACAAGATCACATCCCTGGAAAGTAAAAACTTTATCAACATCACTCAGGTCACCTCTCTCTGGCTGGCACACAATGAGATCGTCAGCATACAGACAAACACCTTGGCCCCCCTGATTCAGCTCCGCAATCTGGACATCAGCAACAATAAGATTGTGAACTTCCCCTGGGGGGATTTGAGGAACCTCACAGCTCTGCAGCTACTGAAAATGAACAACAACGAGATGGTCAACCTTCCGAAGGACGCCTTCTCCACACTCAAAGACCTCAGATCCCTGCGCATCAACAATAATAGGTTCACTACAATTGTGGAGGGTACCTTCAGTGCCCTCTCCTCTATGTCCCACCTGCAGATTTACAGCAACCCGTTCACTTGCTCCTGCAGCTTAGAGTGGCTGAGAGATTGGATTGAAACCACAAAGATTTCTGTGCCAGAGCCTACTCAAATCCTCTGTGAGGCCCCTGAACATCTGAAGAGTGTGCAGGTTTCAAAGATTCCTAAGTTGCAATGTGAAGCCCCTAATGTCACCATAACCTACCAACCAAACATAGAGAACACTGTTCTTCATGAAGGTGTTTCGGTCATCTTAAACTGTGAGACAAAAGGAAGCCCCATGCCTCAGGTCAGTTGGGAGGTGATTGCTGGAAATCAAAATTACCTCTTCCCCCTGCCATCCACCAGAGAAGTAAATGATGTGCCAATAAATGACAAAACAACCAACAATAGATTTCTCGTATTCAGGAATGGGACTCTTGCCATCCCTCGCATGACTAAAAAGGAGGATGGTAACTATAGTTGCTCTGCTGTGAACGAGTTAGGTAAAGCAGAGAGAAGTGTCAAACTGGCTCTGGCTCCCAGCCTGAAGCAAGGGAGCAATTCAGTCCCTGATTCAACTCTGGACAAGAGCCGTTTATCTGGTAAAAAGCTTTCAGACCCCAAGGTGGCCAAGAACAATGTGATCAACTGGGCTAAGCATGAGGAAAAGACAAAGGAACGCCCAGACGGCGGTTCAAAGCACAAAACTGGCGGCTCAGAGCAAGCTGGAGGTGTTTACAAGGACCCCAGCTTTGGGAGCAAATGTGGTGTGAGAGAAGGCAGCGAATACATCTCCAATCACGCCTTCAACATGACCCTGGATGACCTCAAACAGTACACCTTCGATTTTGGTGTCATTGCGTTGGAAGTTTCGGAGACAGAGGCCAAAGTACAGCTAAACCCTCTGCAGCTCCCCAGCAGCAAGTCTAACCTCCATCTGAGTCAGGCTGAGAACCAGGAAATGGTTGTCAAGGAGCCCTTTGGTCAGCGGCAGTCTTCTTCCAGCAAGGACACACTGGACATGCTCTACCTCTGTGTGAAAACAGGAAATGGACACTCCCTGGTGCAGTGGTCCAACATAGAGGAGGGGGTAAATGCATATCGTTTCCACGGCTTACAGCCCGGCACCAATTACACTCTCTGCCTCACTTACGGGGGGCAGGACTGCCAGGTCCAAGTAGTCTTCACGACAAGAAAAAAGATCCCCTCCCTGTTAATTATTGTGGTTGTCAGCATTTTCCTATTGGGTCTGGCCACTGTTCCCTTGCTGGGAGCCACCTGCTGCCATTTGCTGTACAAGTATCAAGGAAAGACCTACAAGCTGATCATGAAGGCACAGAATCCGGATCAGATGGAGAAGCAGATGACAAGAGATTTTGATCCCAGGGCGTCATTTGTTGAGTCAGAGAAAACCTTCAACCCGAGTGAGGTGGGAGAGGGAGAAGACGAGGAGGAGGCCGAGGGACACAGAGAGGGAGAGGAAAGAGACGGCGATAGGGATGGTGATGCTGAGGGGAGCGTGGTGACCGAATCCATCCCCGGATCCTCATCGAAAACCAACCCGGAGGAGTTCGAGGTCTGCTCCGAGTACAGCGACAGGTTACCGCTCGGAGCGGAGGCCGTCACAATCTCGGAGGAAATTAACGGAAACTACAAGCAGCCCAGCCGCTGAGCTCCTCGGACGCCTGCGAGTATTGTGTAAAATAGTTTACTTTAAAGTAGCCCACATTCGAGCAGGTAACCCACGCCTCATCGAAACACGTGATTTTAAAAGAAAGCGGATTTTAATTATTTATTTTTTACCTCAGAGTCCTTCAGTCACCGAGATTGTGAATTAATTCGTGTTGCATTTGTAGTCTGTCGTGTTTACAGAACAAGCACAGATCTAGACCGTTTATCGGACCTCACAAAAAGAAAGCAGCAAAATGTTCTCTTTCTGCAGGACAAGCACACGCGCAGGCGCAAATTAGACAGAGGTGCGGCGAGTGCGTTAATTAAAAGCCAAATGAAACCTTCATCGCCGCTTTGGGACCGCAAAAAACTCAACCCAGCAAAGTGCCATAATGTTTTTTAAAGTCGTTTTAATAAGCAGACGTCAGGGACGCTTCTCTTGTTAACCTGTGTGCGTCATTGTGCTTTGCTTTAAGGCCGCCGTTTAACATCCTCTCAGGTGTCACTGACTCACTTAAAAAGGTTTGATTCAGTGTGATGTGGCGTTTGATAAGGTGAACAGGTGTTAGAGTCGGGAAGAGCGCACAACTGCGCCTTGTTCGCTGTCCTGTCCGTCCAAAAAGGGAGATTGCGCTTTCAGCTGTGTGTGCTTGAGGGTAAAAAAATAAAGAAAGAAAAAAAAAAATCCAAGGCTATTTACTGATAAAATGTTGTTTCACGTAACGTATAAAAGGCTATAGAAATTATTAAAAGGGTGCTTGCGGTGCCCATACTCTTTCTTTCTTTTCTTTCTTTTTTTTAAAACTAAGAACGCGTCCATGGCATGTCACGCATATTTTCCTTGTGTGGTTTTTGATTAGTGTAGTCTGTAGGGCTTTAGATGTTGCTGTCTACCTGTGATGTAAATCCCAGCAAATTACAGTTATTTCTTTTGTTTTTCATTTTTTACGGGTTTTACTTTATTTTCAGATACAGCGAAGCGGGAAGAAAAAAAGGCACACGGAGCGCCTTGCGGCTTCGCTGTCCTGTATTTTTGTTGCATATGGTGAGTTTTTTGTGAACAATGTTGTAAAACGAAAGCATAAAAACGTGACCTTTTACGATTTTTTGATATAAATTTATGTAAGTGGAATTAATAAAACCCATAAAACTAAACGGATGCTTTGTTCTGTCTTGATTTAACCGTACTTTTTTTTTTTTTTTTTTGCTAAATATGATAAATGGCAGATTTCTTCCGAATTCTAGGATAAAAGAAACAATAACACGTGTTAAATATGAACCGAATAAAAAGGGTGACATTTAGAATGACTAAAACGTAAAATAGAAATCTGAGGATTTGTAAGCGACACAGACCAAATTCTCTTTTATCCCCAGAGTCTCTACATTTTTGAAACGTAAATAAGAAAAGAGATAAAGACGTGTCACATAAATTCAAATGACTTGTTTAAGTTTTATTTTCACATTAATCAGAAAAGTGAAGCATGTCTAGACAGGGGAAACCACAATAGAGCTGTGACAACAATAGAAAGGTCTTTTAGCAGCAAGTGGTTTTGGACTAAATGGGACAACACACGATTTCTATGGTAGCTCCTATTCCACAGATTAATAATAATTAAAAAAGAAAAACACTTACATTTGTTTATTTATAAATAGTTCTGTCAATATTCTCTTTATCTCTATATAAATACCTTCTGTTGAAAGATGGTTCATTGGACTGTTGTCCCGTGTTCAGTGTGGGGAACTAAACATTTATAAGTTCTGCATTTCACAAAAGAAAGCATGATTATTTTAGAGGTTTTAAACTCTGGTGCAGCTAAGGTCTAACCCAAGGTGAGGACATTCACTTGTTGCAAATTATATTTAATGCATTTGTAGGAAAAAGCATTTGTAGGAAAAATCAGAGTCAGGCAAGCTATCGCATCAGACTGAGCAAAAATGCTCCAGTCAAATTATCAAAACAGGCCTTACAATCCTTCACAGACTTGATAAATATTTCAAAACAAGGCACTATTTATAGTCTATGAACATCTTGCCTCTTTGGGGATTTTAGTGATAGATCAGTGCGAAGCTATGAATAATCTTAGAAATGGATAATTCATGGATTTTGGTCTGGACTTGGACCACTTTAGCTCACGTTTCTGAACCATACCTCTGCAGCACTTGCTGTAAGTTTATTGATGTTCTTCTGATGAAGGGAGAGGTGGAGCTATGTCCCAGTCTCAAGTCTTTTGTTCCAGGACAATCCTGTATTTAGTTCATTCCAACTTATAGTCAGATCTGGCCTGCTTAAGTGTTCCTACTGAAGGAAACTATCCTCACCATGGTGTGTTACTGTGAGGAGTTTTTGTTCAGGATGATGTGGAGTTTACAACCACACATTATACACTATTTTACTTGCAGGCTGAAGAGTTCTAATATTGTCTTGTTTGTCCAGAGCACCTTCTTCTACATTTGTCCTCCTCATGGACTGTAGGGCATGATTCTTTTACAAAGGCCAGATTTTGTAAAGTGCACTGCATTACTGTAGTTGTCCTGAACAACAACATCTACCAGCTGAGCTCTTGCTCTCTGCAGCTCCTCCAGAAATACAGTGGTCTTTCATTTAGAGAAGATGGGCTTAAAAGTGGTATATGAGATGTTCAAAGCTTGATATATCGCTTTATGACCTAACTCTGATTTTAACTTTCCCACAATTGTATTTATACTGAAAGTTAATTACATAAAATTGGAATAATTGTGTGACCTCTGAAGGTGACTCATTGTACTGCATTTTATTTAGGGATACCAGACTTAAATGGGCTGACTACAAATGGATGTCAAATGTTAAAGGTTTTAGCTTTGAGATAAATAAGACCATGCGTCTTATTCATTGCATTTCAGAAATATTCATTACTTTATGTTATGTGCTGTCACATAAACCCCAATAAAATCCTCAGAGGTTTGTGGTTGAAATGTGTAAAACCTGAAGCAATTCCAGGGACAGGAATTCTTATGCAAGACACTGTATAATACGAGTTGCAGACATCTATTGCAGGTTTGGAGAAATCTCATAAATTATTGCAGCTTCTGAAGCCAAAACATTATGAGGGTTAAGCACTGGTTCAATTGCTGGCTGCTGCTGCCTCCACCTCCTTGGGTATCGCTTCCTTTTTGCTGCCCTGCTTGCTGGTCCGGTTGAGGCTTCCGTTTAGAAAGTTGTCTGCCGTCTGAAGCTGGAAGTGCTTTCTGGTGCCCACCAGGGAGGGGTTGTTAACCAGAGTGTACAGAAGTTGCCAGTGCATCCTAGCCCGCTTGGCGCTGGAGACTTTGTGCAGCTTTTTCTCCTGCTGCACCAGCTGGATCCCTGAGGGGAGACAGACAATATGATTGTCCCAACAAGACACTGATACACACAAAAAATTATCTTTTAGAGTCAAAGCTGAAATGAGGTCCTCTTGTAAGGGCCACCAAGGGCTCGAAAGATACAATGGAAAGAGTAATAATAGAAAGCAATCATTTTTTTTAATCCTCTAAGCGTTGTGGGAGCATACTGGCTGAAAGCTAGAGTCCCTCGGGCAGCATGAATATGTAGCAGGCAATTAGTGTAGCTCATCTGTTTAATCAGCTGCTGAAGATGTAATCTCTACAATACAATAGATTATCCCTGATATATGCATTGTTTTCTGGATACAAACAAGCAACATGTCCACAGCATGTCTGTAATTAGATTCAACTGGACCTACATTCCTCAGCAGCTGATGAGTCCTGATGAGTTCTCCCTGCTTCTCTCTGACTATCTGCGTGGGTGACTGTCACTCACCACCCATTTGTAGCTATGATTATAGTTCAGCAGCAGAGCCTCCAAACAGCCCTACTTGCTGTGAGTAATTAAAAGTATAAAATTGGTTTCGTCTGAATGAGGAAAAATAACAGTTTTAGCAGTGATGATATTGTCTTTCAGGTGATGGAAGCTCACCAGAGCAACGAGGGACGCTGATTTATTTATGGCAGATTTGATTGAGACCAGCAGCAGAGCTGTAAATTATTCCTCAGTGAGACTCAATTTGTTCCAGGCAAATTAAATCAGAACTGCGAATCTCCCATCTTGAGCGTGCGTGCAAGGCAGCTTTGAGATCTGATTATGTGCTACCATGTCTCGATTTCAAATAAAATTAAATATCTTGCTGTCTCGCTTTCAATGCCAATATAAGGCTGGCGTTCATCTTTAATAGTGTGAGTTATTTTCTGGTGTAAAATCCACCAATTAAAATGCTAGCAGCAACTTCATGGTTTGAAAGACACATCTGTTTCCTCAGGATCATTAAGGTTATTTAGTATCCGTCTCATCAATAGCACTATTAGTTTATCACCACAATCAGAAGTGTAGTTTATCAGTACAATCAGTGACAGCGCAGTTAAATGCACCATATTCTGCTGTCAAGCTCATGCATCTCAAGTTCCTTCCCAAGCTCTAATTGAATAAACTGAATAAAATAAACTGGAAACAAGTAGCATACAGAATATCTCAGATCTGACTTTTCACATAAAAGAACTGCTTAACTGCAAGGCCCATTGAAATGCCCCTTTAGATGCATCCACCACAAATCAATTATTCTTCACTGATGGAGGTAGTAATTTCCAAAACATGAAGGTTTTTATTAGCTTGATGCTTTTTGCTATAAAAACTTTTTATATCTGTGTCAAAATTAGCAAAATATCTATTCATTGTCTGTATCTGCAATAATAGTTTAAAAGGTTTGCTCTCCCTCTTGTCTAATAGAATCCATATTTCCTATTGGCTGTCTATAACTTGATGTATCTCTGACATTATCCAAATTCTCATTTAGTTTAGTAGATTAACCTCTTGTGGTGCCTCTTCCCCTGGTGCTATTGGGTCAGACATGAAAAAAACTCAGAACTAGCATGGGGTTTTGCTGGACAAATATAAGGAGCAGCCAGATCAAAGTATACAAATTCATGTGTGATGAATGGTTTGTGTTCTCACTTTGCATCATTTGTCTAGTTTGGCCAAAGATTAAAAAGTGGAATCAAAAGTAGTGAGCGTATACCAAAAAGATAGCACACGAAGAGGACTGTAGTACAGCTTCTCTCAAGTCAAAAGAGAGAGTGGGATGTGCTTGAACTGCACAATAGAAACCTTAGTGGTACAAAGACAGCACAGAAAATATTTCCATAAACTATCATGTTGGTAGAGAGGCAGATAGATAAAATTATTTTCTGAAACTTTAAATGACCTTTTTTGTCTCCGAAATGTGAATCTTGAAAGTGTACCTAACTTGAGGTTTTATGGCCTCAAGTTAGGCCATAAAACATCAAGCGTATTGTGCAAAATTCAACAGATAAAGCTACAATGCCTTATGAAGGAATTGTTGTTGATGTGAATTTAACTTGGTGCTACAGACCCTCTTCAGCATCCCGTGATTTCTGTGCAGCTTTGCTCTCCTGGTCCAAGGACTGCAGCAGTATCCCGCAGAAGGCCTTCATCACAGGGTGGGACTGGCTCACCTCAATCTTCAGATAATGAGCATAGCAGCGGTAGGCTGCAGACAGACACAGGAAAGAGAGAGGGGGGTATTACTCTGACAGGGCAAAAGCAATAAAAAGCCAAGGCCACACCTCATGTTGGCTTTGAGGCAATCACACATAATGGCTGCACAATCACACTTTCCTCTTTTTTTTTCCCAGCACCTGCTTTTCCTGACAACAGATGTCTTAAATCTGAGCCCATTTCAGAGATTGGTGTCCAATTAGTCTGCACATTGCACAGAATACAGATATGATGCAAACTGCAGAGAGCTGAGAGAATATTAAAATGGATAGGATGCTAATTTCTAGCCTCTAAGTGGGATAACAGAAGCTCTTTCTCGTTGGTTAAAAGGCCATGTTTGAAACCTATGTGAGAAAAATAATGCATTTACAAGCGTACAAGCATGCTGGAGCTACACTCTGATATGTAAACACAATCATTTAAATTCTGAAGGCTATTTGTGCGTGCTTATGGCTTGCTTGCACATTTAATTTTAGTGTTGCACACTCCAGCACATGCTGTCTCTCAACCCAGATGTAATGGGTATAAATACAAATAATAATTATGCATGCATTTATTCTAAAATCCACTCATATTCATGCACTTTTACGGAAATGACAGCCATTGCAAAATGCATCCAATACTCAAAGACCGATGCACTTTGTGAAACGCAAAGTGCCTGAAATGATTTGAACAAAAAGAAGCGACCTGCAGGACCAAAGGAATAATTTATCATCATGCACATGCATGAGTCAAGAACAGAACTCAAACTGAATATTTAACTCTGCAGTGTAAACACATCCCTTGTTGCGCAACAGAGCTGAGGCACACAAAGGAAACTCTGCTTTGCTCATGCATTGGGGGATAACTGGAGATTTTACGTGGAGAAGGAGTTCAGCATCAATCAAGCCAGACATATTCTGCAAAGAAGAATCAAGAGGGCCATGGTGGAAAGCTATGCATAGAATGTTAGACTCCAAATTCTCCTCTTAATAATGGTGGACAAGCGTTGAGATCTTCTTGTTGTGTTAATTCTTTAAAAGATAAAAAAACGTATCTTGCCACTCCCTCTCGGCCTCAGAAATGTTTTGTTGCGACACTTGATCATGATTTATACTTCTAAATCCTGCATCCATTTACATAAAATATACATCTTTATAAACTGACAGTCCCAGGACTGTCAATGCCTCTGTACACCATGCAGAATATATCTGGCTCACCTGGGTCAAATGCTTCCACGTTGCGGTTAAGAAGACCAATATCCATGCGTCCCATGTGAACGATATTGAACAGGGCTGTGATGATCATGCGCCAGATAGCAAGCAACACTCCAATCAAAACATTGACGGGAAACAGCAGATATGTCAGCAGGAACAGATTACCCCTGTAAGATAGGTCAGAGCGCGTCAAACGTGCAAAAGGCCATGCAGCTGTTAAACAGGGAGACAGACAAATGATGAGTAAAGAGAATTACCTGTTGGTTAGGTCTCGAGTTCCTGCTGTTTTTTTGATGAAGCAAAACCTGGCAGTGATGTGTTGAAGCACCACAGCTAGGAGAATCATCAACCAGAAAGGCCTGGAAAGCCAAATTTGACAGTCAGACATTTTCTGTTTTCAGACAGGACACACAAAACTTACTTGTAGCAGACAGGAAATGTGGCCAAGCCAAATTATTCCTATGAATTGCACATGGAAGATATTGTAAAATGAAAATGGTTTCTGGGTGTCAAAATAAAAACGAGAGAGAGAAAGAGAGAGATTGCTTTAATATGTACTGAAATCTTTATATGCATTGCTAAAAATTAAATATAAAACGAGTATCTCATATGACAGAAATGTTAAAAACATGTAAAAGGACCACTGTGAGTATAAAATGTAAGCAGTGCAATGTTGCTCACCACATGCTCAATACGATCTGAAAGAGAATCAGATTCTGCCTGTGCAAAATGGGTATGATTATGAGGAAGACAGCGACCATAAGGCAGAGGAAGAACACCAAGGTCTGGATGATCATACCTGTATAAGAAACATAAAATATTTCAGACTCAGACTTACATTTCTACAAGCCTAATTCTGATTGGATAGGTAATTTTAGTACCGATACAGATGTGAGCTGCTGTGAAGCTGGTGTAGCCCATCCAGCAGACCAGTGCTGGCCTGGATGCCCTAATGCTTCGCTGGCAGTTGTAGACATTATAAATATCTCCTCTGTACAGCCCCTTTAGATTGGACCTAGAAGAAAACACATTCAAGACCATGCTTAATATAAAACTCATATTGCATAGGTAAAATATTACTGAAAATGCAAGACTATGCCTCACCTATGAAGCCATTTCATTTAATATGATGTCCATTTTGGTTAATCATGCATTATTTAAATTTTCCATCTAAACTGTTGTTTTCAACTTAAACAGCAGCAAACAGAAAACTGACTGCTCTTCTCTGTGGATGATTACCTCTCTATTTTGTTATAATAACCTTCAAATTATCATGATGAAGCACAATGGAACGGGAAAGCAACTTTTTGGACACTGACTGGGGAACAAAAATAGGGAAAAGGAATCAATTATTCAGTTATGTTTTCTGACTTACCGATGCAAAACCATCGAGCGCATGAGCAGCACCAAGTTGACCAGACAAGACAGAGTCATCGCAGAGATGTAGCACACTGCAGGGACATCAGCATGTGGCAAGTTCAAAACATTGTCACATCAAGTTAATAAAATAAAAAATAAAGATATCTGCTGAGGCTGTTAATTCACTCACCTTCCACACACCACATGTAGTAAACAACGATTCTGACAACTTCCTTTCTGTCTGGAGACAGGATAATCTGGAAGCCAGCTAAAACATTCGCAATATCTTCATCGACGCCAAACCGGGCTTTCTGCATTGTTGGCACCACAGCAGAGATCAATACAAGTCCCATCTGATGGAGAGAAAAAAAAAACAGAATTCATTTGGTCATTTCTCTGCAAGCAAACTAAAAGATTTAAAAAAGTAATGTGAAAATAGAAATCTGCAATAATTCTGGCTTTCAGCAAAAGGAAAAATTTTTGCCTGAAACATGGAAAGTTTGATTTAATGTCCGAGGGGTATTTATTTATATACAGTGTATGTAAATATCTCGGTAAATGATATTGATACAGTCAACAGTGTTGGTTTATTTTGTGTTAAATGGAACATATTGATAGGGGATATACAACTGAATATACTGCTAAATATATGTATAGAAGAAAGGTAGTTACCTGATACAGAGTTATGAAAGATACAACACAAGATATTGCCAACTTCAATGGGAAACGGAAAGCTGCTTGAAAATAAAATATTGTTGTTCAGAAAAAAAGTGAAAAATATTTTAACATTTGTACATAATCAGCTCACATGAACACATTCTTACCTTCCTCTGGTGTGTAAATATAAGATCTCACAGCATCAGTCACTCTCTGTGGGAGTTTTGGTTTGTCTGTGCTTGATGTGCTAAAGGTGGAAAGCAAATAGTTACGCACTTGAACTGCACTAAATACTACAATGGAGTGTATATTATTCTTACCTGACTTTGCTGGACTGTCTTCTCATAAAGAACTTGTCTTCACATAGTCTCTATAATAGCTGCTACTAAGATCCTGAAGGAACAGAAAATGGCAACATGCTTTATATCGGAAAAAGCAATGAAGTCACAAGCTGCGTATTCATAATGTTTGTGAATATTCAACCCTGACTTTACTTTATGGCTGTTAATAAAACAGAAAAACGCTTCATTCTAAATGTGGCATTTAAAATTTAAGCTCATCAAACTATTACCATTTACATTTATAGTTTGGAGACCAAAACCCTGCACAATTGGGGGGTTTTGAGACAAAAATACTCCCCACAGCTAGTTAGGTTAGAAACAGAAAAAGCCTCCATATCCACTGAGCTGAGCTAAGTAGAAGATATGTTCATGAGATCCATTTTGTGGTAAAGGAACCATATTCACAACAGTCTAAGTGATGAATGCCTCATGGAGATAAGTGCGCCATTAGCCAAGTACACCATGAACATGACACTTAATCAAATGAAATACAAACTGTATGCTTCATCAATTCAAGAACAGCAAAACAAGACTTTGTTTGGAAAACATTTCCAAACCTTTAGTACAGGTTTCTTAGTTTTTAGTGACATAAGGGAAATTAAATCTACATGGATATATGGTGTCAGCTAAGCTCAAGCCAAATCTTGTTTGGACATTTATTTTGTGCTTTAATACGCTTTAAAAATTAAAAAAAATCTATTTAAACCGAGTGTGAATGGAATTGCAATCTGACTTAACTTTAATTCACACTGCATATCGATAGAAAAACACTGATTCCTTGCTTATAGCAACAAAGAAGAACAGTGTGAATAAGTTCCACATTCATAATGAGTCTAATGTACTTTTCTATCAGGCAATTTCACTACAGCTATAGTGAAAGGCAAAGATTTCCAGACTTCAAGTCAGTCTAACATTCTATTGTTGTTATGTCATTTATTTTTATTAAATAAAGCTTCAAGGAAAAGATTTAAAAAACCTCAATACAACTACTTTGCTCACATCTATAAAGTCCTGAAACATTTAGAAATTTTGATTTTGTCATTTGCGAACGTTATGAAAAATAAATCTCTTCCTGATAAGGTCAATGAGGTTCATTTCTGTGCAAGAATTCAGCAGAGGTGGGATGGAGGTGATACAAAATCCAGGCAATCGCCTCACCAAACTCTGTTTGGTGATGCTAATCTTTCTTCCAAGATTAGCATGGAAGAAAAAAAGCTTTGTGTTTCCCCTTCAACAAAAAAACCAGGAAACCTTTTCATAATCTGATCAAGAGCATATTGTAAACCAATTACGTCAAACTGCTTAAAATGATTATGCGACTGGTGTACTGTGAGGGGCCGATATTTTTATTAAGCCTTGACTGAATGAGCACAGTAAGCTTCTTGTTTAACAGGCAGTACTTAAACCCTCCTCACGTGCACAGATTTAGAGCAGACGTGCATTTTGTAAAAAATTATTTGAAAAGAACATGGAGCTAATTTTGGGTAGTAAGAATAAGTTGAATAATTGCAACCATCCTGAACCAGGTCTAAGATGCTCCCTGGTGAAAGCTCACCTCTGTGGCATTGGTCCTTTCTGCACCCTTGAAGCCCTTGAATAGAAGCAGGGGATACTGGAAACTGAGGAATGCTAAGCAAGCTATCTGAGGCAGGCTGGAAAACAAGGAGTAGTGCTTGTGAATCTGCAGAGGAATAAAAAAAAAACACTTTAGATCTCTTGTGGTTGTGGATCTTTATAGTAACACATTTAGAAAACATCTTAGCATGGCACATAAGAAGATAGACATGTCTTGTGTTGAGATGGGATTTAGCCATTTTTAACTATTCAATTGTCATTTTTCTTTCATTTTGGATTAAATGAAATGAAAAATAATTAAAAATGAGTCCTGCTGTTTTGGTCAGTAAAGATGCTCAACACCTCACAAAGCTTCACAGAAGCAGACTATCACAAAAGAATCAATTCAACATGTTTTTTTCTTTAACTCACACACTCTAAAGTGATTAATACCAACAAAACAGTCTTGGTTTAGACCAGAGGACAGTGCAGCTAATCGTTTGGACAGAACATTATTTAGTGCACAAAAAGTCTTAAAATCTTTGGACAAAATCTGGCTTTGTGCAACATTCAAAGCCTCAGAGTAAAGGTCTGTTAATCTTTCAGGGTAGCTCAGTCTTCATCTTTTCTTATTGTGTCACACTGCAGACCAATTCTGTTTGGTACTCAGTGGGCTTCCAGTGTAGGACAGAGCTGCTTTGTTTTTGAAATAATCCATTTTACACTGATGGAGACACCACACAGACTGACTGTCAGAAATAATGCACATGTACAGCTTCTTTCTCCTCCTCTCACATAAATAAAGATATCAAAGAATGAAGACTATTTCTGAGTTATTTTCAAAGAAAACAAAAGAGTTAAATTACTCACCAGAGGTGTCTTGGGGCAGTCGATTTTTTGCCACACCAGAACACCAAAGTGTGTCCATGATAAGAGGCTACCAAGTACGTAGCCAACTTTATTATGTAAAGTGCCACATGCCAGGAGAGGGTAGTATAGAGCGGGGTAGTAGAAGACTCCCAGAATCACCCAGTTCTCTGCAAATACAACACCAGTGTGTGAACATCTAAAGGTGTGAAGACATTTTGTTTCATCTTTGCACTAAAGGTAGTTCTGGGCCTAAATAAATCTTAAAGAATCTATTTGGATTAACAGCTGTTAATTATTTAAGCCGTTGTAGGTTTTTTTGATCTGTGAAGCTTTTACGGTTTTTTGGTTTGGCATAAAGACACAATACAGTGACTCTTTAAAATTATGGATGTTTCTTCTGTAATTTCAGACAAAAAAACTCTTCAAAATGTCAGAGTCTAAGAAAACAGGCATGCAACAAGGACACAATAATCCAGTTTTATAACGTATTTAAGAGTGGTTACCCTTCCAACGTTTCCTGAGAAAAATTTATATCACAAAATATGGAAATAATACATAAAGCCATTGTAGACAAGATGAGGTTGAGCTCACGTTTGTTTGTGGAGTCTGTGGTGAACGGTAGGGGATTGGTGGATATGAGCAGCCCCCAGAGTTTGCACAACAGCACTCCAAACACTGCCACTGCCAGACCCTTGTGCTGCGTATGATCGAGGAAGTTGACTGGACTGAGAGAGCAAATCAGCAGGTGTTTGGTACTCGCATGTTACCAGACCAAAATATGAATGAGAGACTGGTTAGTCAATACATTTTAAAAGCTAGAATCTTTATCATTAATTTTCTCTAATTTAAAATAGGTGGGAAAATCAGTGGGGATTCATTATTGTAGTTGAATAGTATAGTAGCAGTACAGGACAGTAAGGATGTATTTCTCAAAGAATTTAAACACCAAAGAAACATTCACAAATAGAGTCATAGAGTGTTATGTGTGCCACTGGTTAGAGTAGAAGAAAACCCTCAGAACTGGTCATAGTTAGACGATATCTGCAATTTCTAGTACTTTTTGTACACACAGCAGTCATATTGCATACTTATGTCTTAAGAACCTTATGTCTGCTCAACGAGCCCTAGGATTTCCCAAGTGGGAATTGAAACCTTGTTTTTTTCTCTTTTTTCTTTTCTCTCCAACTGGTAACTTGGAAAATTAGCTCGGCGTGGAAATGGAATGCGGCATAGTTGCAAGATGGACCACACAGGCACAATTTACATATGGGGCCCTCATGGATGGAAAATTGGTTGAAAATGTCTTTCAGATGGGATTATTTGGTTACATAATGGCCCTGTGTTAACTGCCTATAAAAGTTTGATGCTGGACAATTATGGATAAGAAGCAGGGCCCATGTTGGTGCATGTTCAGCTGATTTTCCAGATCCTTATTTGGGACTCATCTGAACTCATTAGAACTTATTCAGCCAGCTCGAAATTCACATGGTACTCATGTTCAGATGTTAGCTCGGATATTGGATTTTCTAATTGTTGAAATGCTAACCAGTGTTTGCAATGCAAACAAAAAATGTATTTCTAAAGTCCTGATGTGCTCAAACATTAAAGTAATATGTTCACAACTTGAGGCACTAAGAATAGACCTATGTGTTCAAACTCTATAAAGGAACATTTTCACAAGGAATTGCTGTATGGTTTGTGCCATTGGTGTAGAAACACAATTTGAAAAATGGACTAACATAGTTTTGTTTGCATGGCACTCATATTAAATATTGAACTTTAATAATGTGCTCTGTTAAATGTTAAGAGTCAGATGTTCTTTTGTAAATACAAACATTACGCATGCTAAAGTTAAAATTCCAACTTGAACAGCTAGGAGGAGTCAGCAAATTTAACTGTTTCTATTACTTACAACTAAAGAACTTTGTCCTCATGCAATTTCAACTTTAGGGGCAATAAATGTTTTCAGTTTCCCTCTTATATATTTATTTTTAATTGTCTTCATTAAGAGCAAAGTGGAACCAAAGTCAAATTTCTTGTTTGTGTGCACACACTTGGCAAATGAAGCTGATTCTAACTAAGCTTCTTAGTACCAATACAACTAATACTGTTCCAACTGTTCCATCAATTGTTCACTGATGGAATATTAAATTATATGAACAGTGCTTCACAGGTAAACAAACTTGCCAACTTTTTCAGGTTTCCTGGTTAGTTGGCAACCATATTAAAATGTGTTTCCCAAAATGTTTTCAAGAAAAGTGAAAGCAAAATAAACATACACTTTTACTCCTGATTTATGACGTGACAACTGAACCAATAAACACTTCAGAGATCTTAAAGGCTAAATTTCACCCTTCAATAGCAAATGGTCTCTAAGAGGGATTTTCCCTATATAAATATACTTGTTTACATGTTAAAGCTTATATTACTTCGAAGGATTTGAGGCCAGTGGAACAGAATGTTACCAAACCGCTTGAATATCACAATAATCCATTCATTTGAGTAAAGCAAAACATAAATGATACCTGAGTAAACCTGGAAGTCCTTTCTGTCTCTTACCGACTTTTGCTACGCCTAGCCAGGATGGCTAGAATTAGCATGATGACAAGCTGAAAGAACAGACATCTTGGTTAGCTTCAGCTGCAGAGCACCATGCAGTGACATGTAACAAAAGGCTTAACCTCAGTCTCATTAGTGTTGCCTATATATGCGGTCTGACCAATGTGTCATTAGTCAGGATGACCATTTACTGAGAGGGGGTTCAATGACCTTTGTGACCTGTGACACATTTAGGAAATAGTGAGGTGGGAACAATGTTTTGCCTATTAATTGAGGCAGTCTATCGCAGTTGTCTCTAAAGAGAACACACACTGAGTATCATCTCCACATAAGATTATAAGGTGCAATCTAAAGAGAAATTAAAGCAAGATTTAAGATAGTGGATACTGTACTATTCTTAACTGTTGCATATTTGTTTTGCACCATCAGTGGTCATGAATGAATATCTCAGATTAATATGTACAATTTTCATGAGTCAAAACATGACAGAAAGGTTTCTTCAGAATACCACAAGAAATACAAATGTCTAAAGTTTGCTTTTTAATGCAATTTCTTCAACCCAAGGGGTCATGCTATACTGAGTTGTTTTGTTGTTCTTTTACTAATGAACAGATAATAAGACCAGGCATGAGGTAACTTCCATAATCCAGGAAGTGAAACATGACTGACGTTGCATAACCTCATTGAGCACGTCAGTGTAATGCTGCGTAAGAGAAAAGTGAACAGATGCCAGACTTACAGATATCGCAGTGATGCATATATGATAGAGCATATCATCTGCAGTGGGGTCACATGGGGGGATAGTTCTAAAGAAAAAGACAAATGATTCATGTTACCAAAGACAGAAGGCTACGCCCCAAGTTCCTGATCTGACCTTCGTTGTACGTCACTAAGCATTTCACATCAGTGTCAGGATCATTTGTTGCTGGAAAGTTGGTAGTCAAAGTCTAAGAGCAGAGATTTGGATTTAAACAGATTGGTATGAGTGTGACACGAGAAAAGCCTATGTTCATGTTCCTGTGCAACAGGGGAGGTAAATATGTTAGGTTCACATGGGGCGTTCAGAAAAACATCAAACATAGTATTTTCTGGCCTTTAATAACTTTTTAGGGCTGCTGCTTATTATTTTATGGAGAATCACTCATGGATTGTTCCACATTTTGCTGAATTTTCAATTGAAAATTTTACTTTGACTCAGCCATTGTAATATATTAATAAGGTACACCAATCCATTGTCTGTCTGGATGTTTGTTTACTGTTGTTCTTCCTGCTTGAAGTTGAACCTTTGACGTAGTCTCAGATCTTTTTCTTCCCTTAAGAGGTTTGTCTTTATTAAAATTATTTAAACTTCAAATCAATACTGAATGTTGAATTGATGCCTATTTTGGGTAAAATGTGTTAAAGTTTTTAAGCCTTTTTGTTAAAAAGATTCAGCCAATAATATTTGCAAACCTAAAAGGTTGAAAATGATATAGTTTAAGAATGACAAAAAAAAAAAAAAACCACTCCAATCTGGGTCACCTACTGTGATACAGTAGAAGTTTGGTATGAGTCACCTTATATCTCAGTGAGAGGTGTATCTCGGCACCGATTGCGAACAAAAGATTGGGGAATTACTACTCAACATGAAACAGGAGGACAGATTAAGTTGAATTTGTTTTGAAAAACAGCACGATGTTCAAAATTACAGACAAAATTCAGATCTGAAATGAATTGCAGTTAGAAAGTGCTATACTTACTCTGTTTCAATTTTGGATGGCAGTGGATCCAGATCCGGATACTCATAATCCACGAGCGCATCCTTATCCATTGTGCTGTCACTTTTTTAAACAGATCCTGTTACAAAGAAGTTGAAAAACTGTCCACAGTGTCTAGTGACGGAAAGCTGTGATCCCCCTGCCTCTGTGGGGGGGGGGAGGAATATGCCAAGTCCTACGTTGGCCTGTGCTGCGGCTGCGGCTGCTGCCCCGGCGTCCTTGTTCCCTGTGTTTGGTCTACTCTCACTCAGAGTCGGCTACTCTCTCTCACAGTCTGTATTCAGGTGCCCTTCGTCCCGCTCTGGTCCTGAGTATAATATGACAAGTTCCAGCTCCTGCCTGCTGCCTCCACCCTGCTTTAAGGCCCTGTTTCAGCTTAGGGTTACCACCAACAAGCCTGGAGAAAAAGAGTGAGAGAGGGGGGCAAGTGTGTGAGAGAGGAGGGAGATATGTGGAGATCTGGGGAGCCAATCTGGAAGGCCACCCGTGTCTTACTGGGATTACATCTACTTTTTAAAGTCTGCTGCCGGACCTGTTGCTTGTGGCTTAAGAGGTTGGGTGTGCATGGTAATAAAACTCCAGCTTTGACTGTGTGGGTAGCTGGAAGCAATGGGTCTGTCTTATCAGAGCCATTGGAGTTCCACGCTGATAACAGGAAAATTCTACTGTTGTTCCTTTTTGTCGTGGTACAGGGTTATCCTGTACCACGACAAATCATGTGTGAAAGGTTACGAAAAGCTAATCAAGGTGAGCCAACAAAACCACATAGAATTATGCAGCAGAATGTGTTTGGTCTAGCAGGACAGAGAACATTTTCCCAAAAGGTTATATCTCTCCCTCTCCTCTCAGATGGATAAGAATCAAGGAAGGGCTCATTCACTTCAGTACTTTGTCATTTACAGATAAAAACAGATAAAGGGAACAGAATACAGAGCGCTATGATAAAGTTTGTACACCCCTAAACATGTTCAGATTTTGTAACATTACAACTAAAACCTCTGGGTATTTTATTTTGACATTATGTAATTCACCAATACAAACTTGTGTGTCATTATAGAGTGAAGGATCCCTGAACTTCTGATTAGATGAAGAGCATCTTTAACTATATGTTTTCAAGTCTTTCCACAGATTTCCAACTGAATTTAGGTCTGGACCTAACATATGTGTGTATTTTTAGGGTCATTGTCCTGCTGGAAGGTAAACCTATACCCTAATCTCAAGTTTTGTTGAAGCCTCAAGCAGGATTCTTAAAGTGATCCTATACTGCCACATTGCCAACATTTCTACTTGCATATCTTATTACTTAAGAGACGGAACACAGGAATGAAGACTCATCTGCTCCATGTTTTTGCACAAATCTAAACAAACACATATTTTTAAATTTATACAACTAACATATGTGTAGCAAACATGTAAATAATTAATCATTAACTTATCTGAATGAGGGCTATCAAAGTGAGAGTGTCACTGTGTTGTAAGCACCTATTTTACTGCCCAAACATTGATAAAACCTCCTGATCTTCATCCTGATAGTCACAAAGAATTAATATCATGTCATGTTATCATTTCAGCTGTTCAGAATTTACTGGTTCAGCCTCTTCAATATCTTTTCCAAAACTCCCCTGCTGGAGACAGAACAGTTGGGTCCCTTCATTATCATTTTTAAAACATCCATGTCTGAAACATAGAAAAGTCATATCTTATACAGAATTTGTATTTTTTCCCGAATTGAGAAATTTAGCATAATTTATTTTAATATATACTGCTAAAGAGCAAACATTTACTTTGCACACCTACTTAACAAAACAGATTTGTGGGATTTGTGGTAAAACGTTTCAAAGTAGCAAAATGAACCTTGAGATAGATTATTACAGTGTGATTCAGAGACAACACTTTTATCAGACAAACAATAGCAAATAAACAATAAATCAGCAGTAAGTGAATGATCACATCTAAATGTCACCAATGCATGCAATTTGGATTTGCACATTCTTACAAAACATAATATTTCAGCAATATCTAGATCTAACCAGCTTTGTATTTTACTAAAACTGATAGCCTCCAAGTGTTGTTTAATTACAACACATTACTAGAGCACAGAGGTCCAGCAGAGGTTAATTTATAACTTCTTGTACTGCAATCTAAAAAGAGTAGCGATAAATGTACTGCATATAAAATACATCAATGAAATAATTCTTTGCCACCAACCTTTATTTATATTCCTTTGAGTCACTACTCTAGGCAACCATTTTCTGCAAATTTAGCATACTGTATTTACAAAAACAATAATCTTACAAATGTTTTTCAACAAATTTGAATAATTCTATTTATAAGGTCTGTATTTTCTAACACACTGTAAATGCCATTGACAGGCAATGTTCTCCTTTTGCCTTTGAGTCTGAAATTGTTGTTCATTATTCAAATGTCCCCTCTAAAACTCATGAGAACACAACACACTAAGTCACCAAATCAAATGTGCTCCCAAAGCAAAAGCAGCCCACCAAATAAAGGGGTCACTGAACAAAGAATGCTTTGAACAGTTACATCACAGAGAGGTGGTTTGATTGAATAAGACACTTAACTTACTTGTATCAGGTTTAGGAAGTTAAGTCAAAAGGTTTTTTTTTTTGGTAAGAGGCAAGCTATATTAAGAACGGGCATGAACCTTGACAAAACAGAACATAATTGAGGTACTGACTGGATAATCCATTTTTAACAATGTAAACATGCAAACCATCAACACAGACAGGCTGTGCATTAACAAAGCAATCAAGGAAATTTGTCTGCAGCTTTACAAATGTCATGGAGTACCGGCATGTTTAAACAAATGCGTTCATGTTTTGTATGCACATTTATGATCGGATTTTTTAAAAAAAAGGATATTTGATTTCTTAAAAAGGAAAATATTAAATTGAAATACAAAATTATGTATTAAAAAAAGAATTGAAATGTAATCAAATTTCTTTTAAAAGCTAAAAACAGGCAAAAAAATATATCTTGGTTGACTTCTGTCTGAAATTAGTGTGTGAATGAATTTATGTAATGTATCAGTCCAATGCTACACAGTTTATGGAAAACCATCTGCGCTTTGAACAACAAACCTTTTCTGCAAAGAGAGGAGTGGCGGGATGGCTGTTTAATTCAGGCCAACACAGAACAGCTTGTCTCAGTTCATCTGCTGCCATTGCTAAAACTACAGTCAGACTACAATCCTAAAGCAGCACAGAAAATCAACGTCATCGTTCACAACTTCTCCTTCTTTTCGCTTATTGGCTCAGTATAAATTCTACCGGAGAAATCAACTTCAATGGGAGAAAGCCCAGATGGAGCACTGAAGGGAGATTAGAATCAAGTGAAATTAGGAAAGAAGATAATGGCCAGGCTAACTCACAGCAGCTTGTGCATTCCCTTTTCTACACAGCGACTAGGAGGGAGAATCACCAACATAATCTTATTGTTGTAGACATAAAAAAAACTAACATCATTTTACATACAGTTATTCACCTACTGAAGCAATACTAATCTGCTTTAAGCAAATGAAAAAAAACCACAGTTATAAATAAGAAAAAAGCAACAAAGACATGAGAAATAATCTCATTTTTAGCCTGGTTACATCTGTCCTATCTTTAAAAATCATTTTAATCTAGAAATATTATCTTAATGTAAAAAAAAAAGTTCTGTTGAGTTTGAGGATTTTCTGGTTTTAATGAGCTCCTCCTCATTAATCTTCCTGATTAATCTTTGTCAGAAGATAAAACCTGTCATAACTGCATGAGTCAGCTGCTTGCCTTTGCCTTTTAGAGGTTTGCATCAAACAAGTATAGAATGTAGTACTTTTTTCCCCTCTTCAATTCCACTTGAAGTCTGTTAACTTAGTTAGCCTTAATTTTCCTCTGTTAGTCTTGTTGAGGGGGGAACAACTAAGCATTTGTTCTTAGGGCACCCAAGTGACAGCAATGGTCCTACTAACAGCAAAACAAATGTAGACAGAGCAGAAGAAACCAAACAAACAGACGATAACTCACTCAGGTGGCTATTTTGACATCTTTGAGTTGAGAACTAGATAAAACTGGTCATATTCTTTAGGTTCTCTTTCCTGTTCGTTTTACTTTTTAATGTTATAAATATAAAAAGAAAACAAAATCAAGATTTCTGTTTATCCATTACAAAACAGCCAAAAAACACTTATATTCAAGTGTAATGTTTTTGTTCCGTAATAAAAATCAAACAAACCATTATCTATGGGTTTCACACTGATATCTGATTAGAAAACACAATCACCTGAATGCGTGGACGTTTTAAAAAATATAAGCAGCTGGCGTGATTCCAGTTTTGTGTTTCTCAGTTTAAGACAAAACCAGCTGTGCAGACCAGTCATATTTCCCACAGTTGTGAAAGCATCACTTTTTCTTTTTTCTTTTTTTTTTTTACCGTGACAGACCCGGTTGGGTTCGGCTTCAAACAAACCTCACGACAAACTTCAAGCCTTTGAAGTGGAGCTTGATCTTCCGAACAAAGACACTTTCAGCGCCGCCAGGTAACCGAGTCACCTGCGCCTTTGCTCTGCGCGCAGGAGACCATCCTGGAACTTCAGCATTGTGGTTAAATAACGCTGACTAAACACCGGAACAGATTCTATGAAGCATTATGTGCGGTGGCGGAAATCTTTCAGCCTCCTGAAAGAATCGCAGGTGGGTGTGCTGGTGCACCGCTAAGTAGGCTTGAAAAGTTAATATCTACATTAATAGCAATTGATTTTGTCATTATTATTATTATTAATTATGTACACGTCTTTTGTTTGTTTGTTGTTTTTTTTTTTACCATTAAGGCTTTGACGCTATAAATTGTCTAAAATAAACCCTGCAAATTAGCTCATAAGTCTTTACAAAATTCAGTCCTAAATCATGATCTTACCTTCGGTCCGTCTTTTCCAGTTTGCTCTTAGTTTGAAGAGGCTTCCCCCCCCCCCCCCTTCACAGGCATCTTACAGCAATCCAGTTATTACATAAACAGCAATCTCAAGGGTAACTTTTTTCCCCCTTGGACACCCCATGCTACACAAAGGTGGGACTTTGCTCTGTCTCTATCTTGTGATGGTGAAAGCATCATAAAAGGTCTGCTCTGTGCAATCAGAAAAAAAACAATGTTGTGAAACATTAAGTCGTGACTAATGAGGTCAAGTTCAAGTTGTTTTCACTGATGCTGTAGTGAAATCTGTGTGTTTTAGTTTCTTAAAGGTAATCTCCAGTGGATTTCCTTGTTTGCTAATAAATGCACAACAAGAAGACAGCTGGGGAATAAAGTTCTTAAAAAATATCATAGAAGAATCACTGTTCTATGTTTGCATTAATTACATCACTAGAGACACAACAATCAAGCTGATCAGTTGGCATTTGTGGTCGGTGAATAACTTTTGACAGATGTCAGCGTCGAATTTTAAGCAATTTTTTAATTCCAAGTGTTTCTTTTGTGCATGTTTTCCAAAATTTACAAAGAGTCTGCTGACCCTCAAGGCATGATAGATAATGCAGTTAATGGTGATATTAAAACAAACAATAGTTTTACAATTACAATACTTGTCTTCAGAACTCCCTTTAGTAATTTGTTTTTGTATTTCTCTTTTGAGGCTTTTTGATTGGTCTTCATTTGTCACTTGCATAGCAATTAAATGTCATATTTCTGCTTCCATTAGTGTAAATAGTTACATGATTTGCTAGTGTAATGGCTCTGCCTGTTGTCTCAGCTCATACTGTTTAATCTTACCTAAAAAATTTATGGTTTTCTGACTCATAAGTGACTTTTTCAGCTTTCTTCAGCTTTTATACCCTAAAGAATCCATAGTTGTTCTTTGTCAAACAAGGACAAAAGTTACTTTTTCTTAAAGCAATTTTCTCTTTTCCATTCATTTTATTTCTGTTATTCCAACTACTTCCTTAAAAAATATACATTGATTCAAAGTAGCTGTTTTTGCAAGTCATTTAATCAAATTACCAATTATCTTACTCTAGGTTTTCTTCTGAGAAAACATTTTAGCAATCTTCTATGTGCAGAATGAACTTCATAGTCATATCTGCAGTGTAACCTATTTGAATTTATATCCAATCTATTTTTTGTTCTTTACTTTGTGCTCCACATACAGCAACATATATTTGTCAGCAAACTCAGTTCAGATCGACCAGTTGTGAGAAGTATTGTCTTTATATTAAATCATGGCTCCTAAAGGCCTCCAGGGTGCACAGGGCTAATTACTGTGGATATTTTTTACTGCTCAGTCTGCTCCACCGCCTCTGTCATAATCAATGAGCCCTGTTACAGTCAATTAGAGCATAATTGGATTTTGTGTTTGTTTGAGGTGGAAAAGCGTACATTTGAGCCGACATAAAAGACCTGCTTATCTCTGTCGACAGCTGCAATGAAGCTGAATGAAGTCGGGAAGCTGTTAATATTCAGGATAATTAAAGTAAGTGTCAAACATATCTTTAAAAAATGTTATTGCAACATACATAGTTTTTATGTTTAAGAAAATCCTGCTTTTTAAGATTGTTACTGTAGTAGACACAAGCGTGATCGTTTCCTTTTGAAAACTGTCACATTTGGGTCAGTTTTCACTTCCATTTTTCACATTCCTTAGCAGTCAGGTGGTGGGTTACCCATGCAGAAGTAATAATGAAGAGGTGGAGGAGGAATTTGTCTCCTTGAAACCGAGCAAAATCTTTGCCAACGGAAACAACTTGTCAGGGCAAGTTCAGTTTATGTTGTTATTATTAGTGGTTGTTGATGATATAAATGGGAAATGTAAGGGATAAACTACATTATAATCTGTAAATTCACTAAAGATTTTTATTGTGGCAAAACACCAGCTGTGATTATGTTAGTCACATGACCAAATAAGGATGCCACTCTGACCAGCGGATCTGAGTGGGGTGTCCAGGGAACTCCGCGTCTGTGCTTGATCTGAAAAGCTGCAGCTCCTCTACCATCCACTGACTGACTGACTGTCATATACAATATATGGTTCACAGTCTTTCTTGTTTAATACAATCCGCTGAATGCCTACCAGCGACTCATTTTTCGCATTGGACAAGTGACTGAACTTAAAGGATTCAATCACATCAGATACATTTTAATTATGGGACAATACTCAAAACCTTCATAAATGTGTTAATTTTTCTATTGCTGCATCTACCAAAATCCAAAAACATAGATGTAACATGAAGCAACCCTTGGACATTGACCTGTCCATCTCTATTTGAAAGCTACATTCTGCTGGTCTCCCATTACAGTGATGTAATGGGAGAGCAGCTATGAACAAAGCTACATAAATAGCTTTGTTCATATAGCTCTTTGAAGCATCCCCACAGAGAGAATCAACATACAAGGTTATGAAGTTAAAACATGTTCTTCATTTATCATACACCACAAAGTTCTTTCAGGCACTAAATGTTGAATTTTCAATTAGTTTTTCGCATGAAACCTTTAGTTACAAACTGATGCCAAACACAAAATGCTCATCATTGAATGTTTGTCTTAAATATTACCGTTTATGTTCTGAAATAATATTTTTTGCACTTGAAGCTATACTATATTGTGTGGGGGGTTTTGAAAGATTGTGTTTTGTTAGTCAACAATATTACCCCTCCAGTTTAGGGGCTGTGGTAATGCTTGAATCGGTCAGATTTAAGTGGCTTAACAAACAAAAGCCCCATTCCTCATGCACAAGCACTGGGCAGAAAAAGGGGGGAAAAAAGCAGCCAATGTTCTAAATAAAACTTTGAAACACTAAAGGTCTTTTCATTAGCTTATTGCTCAAGATCACTTGAAATGATTGCAAAAAGTCTGAGTACCGGAAACATAGACAAATGAGGGGAAGAAAACTTGTGCAGTATAATATGTCATCTCAATTATACTGTTCAGTTGTAGAAATGTCAAGTCAAATGTTATTTCTTTAAGACATACCTTCCTACCATTACAGACTGTAAACATTTCACATTTTTTAAAAGGATCATCAGACTGGAAAGCGTTTATTTTGCTCATGAAGTTGGCAGGTTCAGTCTTCTAACAGTGTTCTGATATTTACAATTGTTTTGGGAATATGATATGAGAGCTGAATGTTAAAACATCAAAATTTTATTTATTTTTTCTGCATAATCTGTTACTTAATGTATTCTTTATATTGCAATCCAAAGTCAATATCGCTGTAGGGAAAGAAACAAAAATCAATTTTAGTCTCACTGGTCATTTCTGCAGTGATATATTACTGTTATTGTACTAGGCAGAAAGAAACAGATTTATTTCAGAGTTTATGAGCACAGAGAATGAGACATTATATCTAAAGAGCTTGTGACAAGTACAAATCATCCTGATAGTTATTAAAGTGGTCATGATTACTCTGTTGAGGACGGCGGTGTGCAAGGCTCACTGTGTCACGTTCCTGCTGCGCTTGCCTGACAGGCACCTGAAATTTATGGCAGGGAGGCAGGGTTGAGTCTGAGCTGCTGTGTAGTAATCCTCTTTATGTAACGACTCAGAAAACACCTTCAAACACACTCAGGAATTTAATTTGATTTTTCATGACTTGTTTATCTAAGGTAATGGTTTGCAGTTTATGATTAAACACTGTCTAGAGATAATGATGGTACACACATGCACTTAGACTAAGGTACTGTTTATGAGATGAACCTTTACAAACCGAGACGTCGTCTGACATGAAGTCTCTGAACGTTCTCGGCAGATGTCTCATTTTATCTACTGGAAAAAACTCAGTGAGTTTCATGTATCCTGCTGAAGACAGCTAATGATAAAATAAAGTCTTTAGAAAGTCTGCTTGTTTTCATTGTATTGCTCTTCGTGATGTGTGTTCATGTCTGTTTTAGCTGGGGTGTTGTATTTGCGGGTGTGATAGATGATGTCCTTGCTCTGGTCTCTGCTGTGTTATTGTCTCTGTGTGTGAGGGGGTTTCTGATGTCTCGGTAAGCATAAATCTAAAGCTTCTGCTGATCTGCTGGCCAAGAGTTCAGAGGAATATTAGCTTGTTGTTCAGTTTTTGAGTATTTTTAAAGATGTCTTTTAACATATCAGTGATGATAATGTAAAATTTTTGCAATCAGCTACAAGGTACTCTTCCTTTACCTTCTAATTGGTAAAAATAGAGTTTTATCTGTAGAGCTTCCCCTGAAATGCCAAAATGCAGTACAAATGTGGAAGAAATGTACTTAATTATGGCCACTGAAACTTCTTGAAGAAATAATTGTGCCAATATAGATTTTTGGGTAATTTTGCTGTTTTACACATAATAGCTTTCAATTATTATATTAATAAAAACCCTTTTCATTTACTTGGTGCATGTAATAGTTATCTAAATGAGACATTTGTAAAATTATCATTTTAGAGGTAATTGAGGACAGAAAAGGATGAAGGTCGTAGGATTTTGCTATCTGTCAGTAGGCAGATGTGTGGAGTTTGTGCTTAGATCTTCAGGGTTTGCTGTTTTTTGTTTTTTTCTTTTACTAGGAATGTTTTTTAAGTTAAGATCCATAATGTTCCTTTTAATTGTAACTGACTATTCACCATTTTTGGAAATAGGAGCTCTCTGGAACTGCTTGAATTAAGGCCAGAGTGTTTTCCATGTTCATGAATTTAATGTCTGGTTATTGTTGAGTCCCTTCATTAGAGAATCACTTGTGCCACAGGCATTCAGTCTGTCCACTCCTCATAAAATCGAGACGGCCTCCTGGTCTGTTAGATTTTTCTTATGAATAATGCATTCATCGTCTGAGGCTACAGACGCGTCTCACTGTGTGTTCAGAGATGCTTGACTTTCACACATCTCTGCTGGAATGAGGATGAATCAAGAGCTTGTCTAAACTATCAGAAACTGCAGGGAAAATCTTGGAAACACAAAAGAAAAGAGCAAATATTCCTCCTGATAGATGTTGGCTTTGGAGGCTTGATAATGGTGACTATATTCAGATTTGTATATTTTCCAGTGATCTAAATTAAAATTGTAAACAACAACAAAAAGCACTTGCAAGTTAGTTAAGTTACTTGGGGCAAGTGCTTGAGATCTTACCTGCAGTAATGTGGGTGATGCTCTGCTCTACCATGGTAAAAGAAAAAACAGAAAAAAAACTTATATTTATTTTGTTCTGACCTTAACATGTGATCATTAGTGGACACGAGGAGCTCCATAGAACCATTGCTCCTCCACATTAATAGGAACATATTGATGTGGTTTAAAACATGTGATCAGGATTTTCCCAGGAAGCCATATACTGGAAGGTTACTGAGGATGTCCAACTGGGAGGAGATCCCAACTCAGACCCAAGATTTTTTATAAGAATTTTGAATATGGAAATACTCTGGAACTTTTTCTGGAAAAAGGGATGTCTTTCCTCATTGTGAAATAAGCAGAAGGCAATAGATGGATGGATACTGATGTTGTAATGACTAAAGGCGATCACTTCTTCAGATTGCAGTGTTTCTTTTTAGGGACAAAATAAATTAGAACGTTTACAGTTCTCAGTAAAAGTTCTAATATTTGAGGCTTTACTGGGTTTCCTTATTGCAAAGCTTCATTTCTCTGGATATTTTTACTAGCGATTTTTGGATATTTTTTTTTTCTCAGGGTGTTGGGGGGAAATTACAATTTTGTTTGTGCTCCCCCACATTGGTAACTTAATTTGATAATTTAAACCCTTTAATATTAATAGTTTTTGATGAAATATGACCATAATGGCCAACAGGTCAACTCTTTTTTTATTTGTAACATGTTTGTATCTTTTAAAAGAAAATCATCAGTGTTATTTGAAGAAATTGGGAAAATGTATCATGATATTATGTTGCATTAATTCTAAATTAAGGAATATATTTTCATCGCACATCCATTGTTTGCTTTGAGGTATTTGTGTGCGTTTTATGTGTAAAAGAAAAAAGATTGAAAAAGAATTGGAAAGTAGGCATAAAATGAAAAGAAAACAGATTTTCCCGCCACTGTTAATTGATTGCACTGGTCGCTTTGAACACAGGGAGAGCCGTCAGTGTGATGATTTGTAAAAGTCAGCTCAGCACAAATGGTCAGATTAGAGGGAATCTGGGTGTCCGCCGAAATCCCCAAGAGACGATAACACCATCACACTGATGGGTCCCCTGCAAAGATCACTCATACTAGACTCCATTAGCCGAAGACACCCATCCACATGTCACTGAGTGAACAAAGAGACACATTTTCACCCGACACTAAAAGAGGAATGCCGGAGCTATAAATTAGGTCTAGGTAAACACATCCTGACACAAGAAAAAGCTTGTGTAATCCATTAGTTGTGTAACGACCAAAAGGGAGTTTGAGTGTAGCACTTTCTTGTAGTGTCAGATCTCTAACGTATTTATCACTAATCGTCTCTATATCATATTAGGAGATTTGTTTCGGAGTCGGGGGGGAATGCAAACACCAAGGACATGATTGGTTGTAGCATTCATTGAGGAAGTCTTTGTTTTGGAGGATCTGGATACTGTAGCTTTGTCCCACGTCCACTCTAGATGTAATTTCCCTAATGTGGGAGATGGATTGGTTCATACCTACTGTCAGAGTAACATCACCGTATTGATTTCATGGAATCCTGCCACGGGAATATGAGTCATATTTCCCGGAGAGGTCTGATGATGAGTGGCGACGCAAACCCCTGGGGCCAGCAGTATACGAGCAGTGTAGCATACTTCCCGGCTAGGCGTTTGTCACATTATTTTCATTGCAATCTTCTGAAATGGCTCTACAAAGATAATTTCTGAAACACTTCTAATAACATCCTTGCCCTTACCTTCCTCAGTGGGACTCTCATGGTGTGATTGGATCATAAAAAAGCCCTCCTTGATCTCGTGGAGTCACACGGCTGTTTTTCATGTGAGCTGGACTGTAACTAGGACCACAACAGATTGCCATTTGCATACACATGTTCAGGTGAGTGGATGAGAGGCACAACCAGAGTCGATACAGAAAAATTACTATGGCAAAAATCTAAAAGTCGATTAAATAATGTGTCAAAAAATAAAAACCAATGAGGCACTAAGGGTTGTAGAAAAATACAGAAATCTTGATTTCTCTTCTGTTCAATGAACCTTTACTTTTTGATTTAACCATTTTTCATATGGACTTCAAACAAAGAGACTGTACAAGGTATTGCCATCCAGATCTGAACAAAAGACTTTTTTCTTTTTTTATTCCTAGAGGGATTTTTCTCTCAAGAGCAAAAGCAGTTCAGCACTGCTGTGAGACTCCTTTCATTTTGCAGCCACTGAAATCTAGACGTTAGCATGCCTATGGCTGTTTGCTTTTATGTAAAAAAAAAAAAAAAAAGTCTCAGTATTTCGCTCTTCCTTTAATGTGACATTTAATACATTGTAAGAGGTTGTGCCTTTATGTTTTAATAGACAGAGTCATAAAACGGAAGATGTAAGTCAGGCTTTTGTGCGTCCACAGATTATCAAGGCTCAATACAATGGTCCTAAAATGTCTTTTCCAATTTATAACATAAAACATCAAGATACAGATTAATTCCAAAAGTAAGTTGATTCTATTTTACAGCGTACCAGGTTTTTCTTTTTAGACCATAGCTTAATGATGTTCTTGCCACACTTAAGTATTTTTTTTTTCTGTGCAACAAGATGTTGAATTTGCTGTTCATTATCTGTACCATTTGTTAGGGTACTTGGCAGCTCTGCAAGTTCTACTGGCCGGTTTAATATCACACGTCATCGCTCATGCTGTCATCAGATGCTATCATGCAAATATTCTCTGCAGTGATTTGCATCTCTGCTTGCAACACTGATCAGTGCTCCATTGGTTGTGTTCTCGCCTGTGTTCATCATTTAGGCCCACAGTGATCCCATTTCCTTTTGTTATCTCATCCAGGGGCGCCGCCAGGAATCTTGGGCCCCATGACAAAAAATTAAATTGAGCCCCTTCCCCCCCACGCAGCTGTTACAATTTCTTGAGTCTATCTGACCTATCAAAAG
Source organism: Xiphophorus hellerii (assembly GCF_003331165.1). Classification (NCBI taxonomy): domain Eukaryota; kingdom Metazoa; phylum Chordata; class Actinopteri; order Cyprinodontiformes; family Poeciliidae; genus Xiphophorus; species Xiphophorus hellerii. Next base: position 8,818,228 of record NC_045673.1, on the reverse strand, counting down.
CGTCACAATTTTAAAGGCTTGCAACTGCCTTGCTTTCTTTGGTCCAATACTGATACTAGCACAATATTTACTGCTCATGAATTTTACATCCAACAGTCCGCATACAGTATGCAAGTAGGTTGCTTAAATTTTTTTCTATTAGTTTTAGATTACTGAAATGTCTCTCCCCATGAGCAACAGTCATAAGCAACATGCAAAATACACATAAAGCAATCCAGACTTCTCAAAAAATGCTATGTAGTTGCATTTTATTCAAGCTGCAGTATATAACTTTAATAAAAAATGTGTTTTCTCCATATTTGTTAAAGCTGGCACCATGTCGTGCCAGTTTGTTATGACACAGATAATCTGTGAAAACAATCAATCTCCTCCACCTTCTCCCTAAACTACTATTGCTAGCTAAAGTAATGCAATGTTCCGACCAAAACAACCAATCAGAACCAGGAGGAGGGTCTTAGTGCTGTCAATCAACATCATTCACTCACTGCTAAATGTGTTAATGGTGGAGAAACATATCATTGCAGGAAAAATGTTTATCTGCCGTCACTGGTAGCTATGCTAACTAGACTAAGCATTTACAACAGGCTATGCTAGTTGCAGCATAGCACAGAGCGAGGGGGAGGAAGGATGAGCAGCCACATGAGATTGTGATTGATAGCACTAAAGCTCTCCTGCCTCTGACTGGTTGTTTCTAGCACTTTGAGAAAGCAGAGGAAATAGATTTTTTACAGATTATCTCTCATATCATACTGTCACAACATAATGACAGTTTTAACAAATATGTGAAAACTTTTTTTTATAAAGGTTACATACTGCAGCTTTAATTTCACTTAAGAGAGGACTGGTTAGGAGGGACGTGGGTTAGAGCTGCTGCTGACTGACTCATCTGTTGTTAAGTGGTAAAAGGTACAGGAACAAGTTAAATATATGAATATCTTGGTAATTTTTTTTCCTTAATTCATAAATGCTAGTGAAATGGAGGCAAACAGTCTGTAGCTAAGCTAACTATGCTAAATGGTTGATAATCTCACAGTCAGTCTCTCTTGGAGAAATACTGGGTTATAAATTTACACTATTGCCTTTTTCTCTCTCCCTCTCTCTATTTATTGTTTTGAAAACCTGACTTTGTTATTTTTCTTAGCAGCATAGTAACTGCCACTGACGTTCTTGTTTTCTACTGACTGCTGCTGAACACTGTCACCGACAAGCGCTCCAAGCAGGAACGAACCATTTCATGCAGATCCAGGTCAGATCAGGGCAAATATGGATGTGTGTTTTTGGTCTGGGAGGGGGAACATTTAATTTTTCCTGCTAAAAACAATCTTTGAAAATACAATATGATTAATTTTGTAATTGACAGGGCCTCAATTTTTTATTTTATTTCTATTAAGCAAAAAATAAATAAATAAATTGTGGAGGCCCCCTTGTTGGTCAGGGCCCCTTAGAATTGTCATAACTTTTCCCCCCATACAGCGCCTCTGATCTCATCTAATGGTTAACTATATTTCACGAATAAAACCCTGGCTTTAAAAAAAGTGGAAGAAAATATCTCCTTTTTTTTCAGCTGCTCCCATGTAGAGACTGCTGTGTGATTGACAGGTAGAATCCCTGAAAGCCTCATCTGACAGGTTATTGCTCTGGGTCAGGAGCTGCAAACAGGAGTTAGCCTCCATACTCCCCCCATATCTACTGTTTGCTGCTTTTTTTCTGTTCACTATCTTGCCGCCTTATAAGATTTCACTCCTTGCTCTGAATTATTGACTTGTCTGGAGACCCCGTGTGACTGAGTCGGCTGTGCACTGCTGACTGTCTGCAGGAGGACAAAGCTTTTGTTTCTGTCGAAACCTAAAGCAACAGTGAACACATGATTGGGTCTGACAAAAGATCTGAAATATGCAGCATATTGCACAAATTGTTAAATGAGAGGATTCATTTTACCAGTGTGTTTGTGATAAGTGAACACTGCTCTGCGTGGCTGCATAATTAATGATTTTATTCTCCTGAATGAAGACTGAAAGGGGGTTGAATATTTGAGGTTATATATTGATCAGTTTGTGCTTTATGTTTATTTTTTTAGTTCTGTCTGCAATGTTTGCCCATCAAAAGAAATGATTACCTAGGGGTTTTTTTTGTTTTCTTATAAGATAATATATTGAACACCAAGATTCCTTCTTTTGCAATCCCTCTTTGACAAGTTTAGTTTTCTAAAACAGCTGTCTTGGTACATTTTTTTCAGCAAACCCTTAAAAAGAAGAAAAATATGGCTTTTTTAAAAAAAAAAGTTTTGTGCAGTTCCAGTATCATGGATAAACATGTGTGTCAGTGAGTGCAATAGTCACATGCAGTGTTATGTTTTTACACACTTGTCACACTGAAATATAGATCATCTGACATATTTTAATGAAGTAAATGTCAAAAGCATTTGTGAAATTGTGATTTATTTTATTATGGGTAAAATGCTGTTTTAAAACCTGTTTTTAAAAACTTTCAATCTAGGCTGAGAAGTATTTAAAAAGAAAACCCCTCTGAGCCCAGGTTGAAAATTGCCGATCTCAGTAAATCCTGAGTCGATGGGGATTTTTTTTTACATTTCCCTAAAAAAAAGAAAAAAAATTTCGACATTTCGACTTTGGGGAAAATATTTTACAGACTTATGAAAACACTTTTTTAAACTGTTTTAAAATGAGCTCCATATAAAACCAGCACAGCAATTCAAGAGAACGAGCAGAACATCTTTCCAATAGTCAAATATAGTGGTGCTTACATGATAACCTGGGCTGCTTTGCTGCGTCAGGATCTGGATGACTTGTTGCAACTGATGGAACCATGAGTATTGCTCTTTCCCTGAAAATCCTGTAGAAGAAGAATGTCTGGCCATCAGTTTGTGACACAATGAAATTATGAAGCAGCATGATAATCTAACGCACAACAGGGTGTACTTCTCTGATTGGCTCTTTAAAAAAATCAAGATTTTGGAGTTGCCTGAAAGTCTGGGTTTAAATCTCAGGTACTTTGGTTGTCCTTATAAAATATCTCTTTTATAAAACAAGCCGCTCATGTCTGTATGAGCAGCTGAATTAGAAATAATTTAGCTAAGAAAAGTGGACCACAAATCCTCCACAGTGATTTAAAGCTCATTAGAGTAATCACAAAGAGTTGTAGTTATGAACAGCAAGGAAGGATCTAGCGGTTATATGGGCTAGGTTGGTTTGGAAAACTGTATTTAGTATTTATTCAATATGCTTTTTAGATTATTTTAAATATTTAAGAGAGAAAGAAAGGAACAAAACAGGAAATCTGAAAGATTGCACCTCTTCGCAATCTGAAAGACATTTTGATGTAATTATAGATACGATTTACTGTCCTAACAGAAGGTTATTTAGGATAAGGTTACTAAGTGATGAAACAGCTAGTTTATGTAAATCCATGCATCCCCACACACTCACTGACATTTTGCTGCCCAGTTACCGCCACAATCTGATGGGACCTTCCTGGAAGCCGCTTTCTGATTTTCTTTTTCTCCATCTTATCTATTTAAACTCGGCAACCTGAGCTTGTGCCTGGAAACCGGAGACTGTGTAGGGGAATGTCGATTCATGTGGCAATGAAGACAACATTGCAGCTACAGATGAATGCTGCTTCATTGTGCCGAACTAATTATTCCAGTGACAAGTGTGACACCGCCTATGTAGCTTTAGAGCCGGGCTTTGAGCAGCATTGTGCGGCTCAAGGCTGCCCATCCGATGTGACTTTACATTGACTGGAAACCCTGCTATGAAAAGCTGTCGCTGCTGCACGAACAGCGGCGCATGTTGTGAAATTACCTGTTGCTTAGGAACCAATGTGACTTCATGCATGGGAGCACATTTTTGTCAAGGTCTTTTAGCACAAGAATTTTCCACTAATTTTCCTGCTACTGATATTTTCCGTTAAGATGGTTGTTATGGCCCTATTCACATCTTAAAGAGACATAACTGCTTTGTTTCATCCATAATGTTTCAATTGATTCTATGTCTGATAGATATTTTGAACTTGTTTCACTGAGGTTGTAGTTGAAAATGAGAATACACAATGTGTTAGCCAGTTTTTTGCATCCTTTTTTAGTTTTGTAACTGTTTATGTAAAACATTAAGTGTATGTAACAGACATTAAAATGAACTGAAAGCTTTTCAAAGGATAGAAGAATGGAAAAATCCTGGAAGAAGATTTTCACACTGATTAAATCTCTCCATGTTTAATAAGACATGCTTCACACAGTCACATCTTAAGTTAAATGTGTGAATGTCACATGTGTTGGCCCATATGAAAAAACATATTGGAATCATGCAAAGTGTGCAGCATGCGTAGAAGAAATGGAACAATGGAAAAAAATAAATACAAATTCCGAACAGTCATGTTTGGAGAGATAATTTCTGCTTTTACTGAGATGTAGCCAAGTAGAGATTGGGACTTACTTCTGTTGCAGCCCCTGACTACCCTGACTTTCTCACTACTTGTTTTAAAATTAGCTTCATTTTTATTGTTTTTGCTTTTAGCTCTAAGAGTTGTGTTTATGTTGTTTAATTGCTACAATCATAAATGTTTTCAACTTACCTATTGTTTTGCTTTAATTTTGTTTTGTACTTGATATTTTTTTATTCTGCTATTTTGTGTGCTTTCTGCTTCTTGTTTTATTTATATCATTCATTTTATTAAGGACTTTTAGGCATTTTGGTTAATGGCTTTTGTTGCAAACATTATATAAACATAATATGACTCGATTAAATAAAACATCATTAATGGTTTCTTTTTTCTGAGGGAAAGTGAAAATTTGAGGGCTAAAGTAATTCTCAATAAAGTAAGGCGATTAAGTTAGAATTTAAATATCAATCATGTGAGGTACACTAACTGCTAAGTACAAATTTTAATTTTTGTTTAAATAATAAAAAGAACACTATAAAAAACTGCCTTGATTTTAGTTAGTATGTATTTCACTCTGAAAGATAGACCATTTAAAAATTCATATGTACTCATATTACAAATTTTTAATTTACCTACATCTATCTAAAAAAAAACTGAAATCCATCAGTGACCAGATGGATTTCTATCTAAATATATAAAAGAAACAATGAAAAATTATACAATAAAAACTTGCATTCAAGAAATGTGTCATATACTTATATGCATATATATCTTTCCATATAACATCAAAGTAAAGATACACCCAACAGTCTGAGCAGCGTGGGCTGGATTTTTCTCTGTGGCTCTGAAAAGCAGCTAATCAATCTCTCCTAATTACCCACAGGCAAGAAAAATATGCTCCTGATTAGTGAATACCAGAGAAAGAGCACAAAAACCCTGGTCACCAGCCCACGCACTCGCCCAGATTTCACTCCCGCTGTGAGGGGGAAAAGCACCGGTCGAACGAAGACGGCAGATGCAGTCGCCATCAGTGGAGGCAGCATCAGAAGGGGAGCAGCACTTCAAATGAAACAGTCATACAGCCATAAATTTTTCATCTCCAACCGGCTTTGAGGACGGAGACGGGGGCAGGTCAGCCAGACTTCAGCTGAAGGCTCCCAAAAACAATTCAGGGCTTTCAGAAACAAAAGGTACATGTTGGGGAGGGGGTTTTGAGGTGGGGGGGGCACATGAAACAAGCAAACAAACAAAAAAAATCTTTTGTTTACGACGGATGAACAAAACCGCTGCAAGTGAATCACTGTTGAGCATAAATGGCAAATATTACCAATGATTAAAGCAGAGCAAAAATCAATGTTCTGCCAGTTTTTCACTTTCTGTCAGAGTTCTTTTTATGGGTAAAAAAATACAATTACTGTCATTCAAACACTTTAGTATGAGCTATAAGTAAGTATTTTTGCTTCTAAAGTATTTCCAAATGTTTATATACTTACAGTATATACTGATCTTAAAGTAAGTAACTTGTACTTGGTTTACTCTGGGAAAACAGATGAGGCAAACTGATGTTTAGATAAACTTTTTTTTTTAATGTTCAATTTATTTTCATGAACTCTGCTGTTTTAAGTACCACATTATTTCTGGCAACTGAACAAAATTTATGATCGCATTTTGAACTGAAGAGAAATCCTCCTAAACTTGTGTGGTACAGACGACTCCTTATCTGTGAAGTGAGTCAGAAACATGAACCTCTGCCAGTAAAAGGAGCTACTATCATAAAAGGCTGCCCTCGTCCTATGAGCTCACCGTGGAGCTCTGCAGAACGACTGCAAATTTAATGAGTGATTTTTTTTCTCTCCGTCTCTCTCTTTTTTTAGAATCCTCTGGGAATTTGTCTGGATGGTAATACATCCTGACGTCTCCATCCTTGTTTAAACAGCTCATCTTATCCCGAATTGGATGATGCAAATTAAAGCCACACTAAATGAAGAGACCTAACTCAACACAGCTGCAAACTTTCTCCTTTTTTTCACCGAACTTTGTCTGGCAATACATTTCAGGTCAAAATGGCTTCGTTTTACTACATTGTTTTTTGTTTGATGTTTAATAGCCACTCCTAAAACAAGTATCGCGTAGAGCTCTGCAACATTTTATCACAATAGAATCACAAACACTGATGGTTTTTGTTTGAATGATATTCCATTAAGAACATCAGTTTGGTCCAATAATGTTCTATGAAGCCTCTCCATGGATCTTATTTTGGTATATTAAAGCAAAAGAGGCTGAGTACAAATGCATGTCACACTATTCAGATTTTATTTGTGGACATATTTAAAAACCATGGGTCATTTTCCTTAAACTTCACTATTATACACCATTTTGAAAGCTGTAATGTGACACTATGCAAAAAGACAAATAAACAAACAGCAAAAAAAACATCAATATAAGAATCTATTGTTCATAGATATTTTTGGTCGGTGTTGGATCTTAATTCCAGTATGCAAGCCAGTTTAAAGGATTGTGACATTGCTAAGTGATGGCTGAAATGCGTATCTTTTTCCACCGGTGGCATTTGAGGCTTTGCAATTGTTAATGAGATTAAGGCTAGTGTGGTGTCACAAGGGCACTTATGCCGCAAGCTGTATGACTGGAAGCAGGTGGCACATTTTCTGCGTCCTTGCTAATAGGGATTACGAGTCTGAAAAGAGACGGGGAATATTTCATTTATCCTGTTCGAAAATATGTGAGACTGCTGGGCTGTTCATGTGATTATCCGGGCATTTTGAGCCACATTGCTATTGGTAGACAATCGAGTTAAATTTAATCTTTGACCTTAAAGTGTTTGTAGGCTAACAGGGAATGTCATTGTAAGAGATGGGATTTCTTTGAGATTATTTAATTGCTGCTTGTAAATTGTCTTCTTTTCTTCAATCTTCAGAGCCATTTCAGAAAATACCGACGTGAGGACAAAAAGAAAGATAATTCAGTGATGTATGTTACCTTTTCAGCCCACTCCATCCTCAACAGGAAAAGTGGAAGCAGGAGTTGATGACTCCTGTAGGTGTGTGAGTCTGAATCTGACCTTTTGTTTCCACCAGCCTACACACAGTCCTCCACGCAGCTCTCTATTGAGTTGCTGCGGTTGCATTCCATCAGGGACTCTGAACGGTCAGAGTACAGCACCTCCAAATAGGATAACATTGTTGAGTAATGTTGTGTGGGCTTGAGTTTAAACAGTATTTGTGGAATGTTAATATTTCTGTGGCAATCTTTTTGAATCTTTTCTTCTATAATGATCTTTTAATCCTGTATTAAACGTGTTCAGAAACCAAGACAAAAACATATCGTCATTCCTAAAGTTGGTGCAAAAAGCATTCATAAACCTTTTTTTTTTTTTTTTTCCTGAAAACCGTATGTAAACAATGCATTGATCCAGTTCTCATTTTATACCATGCTTTGTAAAAGTGTTAATTTCAGCTGAACCTTGTTATAGTTTGTGACATTACAACTGCAAACTCCTTGTGGGGATAGACCAAAAACAGACTAAACACAAAGTAAGACGGTAATAAAGTAATAACAACTGAAAGTATAGTTACAGTGGTTTTGTTTATTTTCTTATACTCCTAAAAATGTGACAAGCATATGTGTTTTATCTACTTAACACTGCTACTCTACAACAGCTGTTTTGTGAAGGCGTCAAAGATTTGTTAGAGAACATTTATTAAACATCATGAAGCACACCAGAGACGTACAAAATTGGTTTAGCAGGATTTAGTAAAAATACCTCAGGCATTGATAGATTAAACAGGGAACCATCTTTCATCAAAACTAACTGACTTTGAAAGCAAAATATTAACCGGAAGAGCATCAAAGAGGCACATAATGAGCTATGAAGAAAGATTCACAGTTTTGGTGGGAGAAAACTGTTAAAAGAACAAATACTTTTCATGCAGTTTACAATTTGCCATTTACAGAAGAGTGACAAGAAGAGATATTTTTGAGAAAAAAAACCCATAAATGTCAAATAAAAAGTCTTGTTTGTTGACTTTTTTATAATGTCATTGGACAACAACACTGCAGAAGAATGTGTTCTGGTCAAATGAGACCAAATTAAAAAAAAATTTTAATTTTTTTTTCTATTTGTTTGAGAAAACACTGCACATCCCATCAAAATCAGCATAGTGACTGCATGAAACTCACAAAGAAAAGCTGTCAGAGCAGTGGTGTACAAACTCAATGTCCTGAGGGACAAAACCATTAAGCTGAAAGAACTTTCCGGACACATTTTTTAAAAATTACTGGATCCAAAAATTCATATGCCCTCTATCCTTGTTTATCTGGTCAAATGATAAACTAAAATACTTATGAATTTCACCAAAACAAGTTTTTAGGTGTCACAACTTCAAGAAAATTGGAATGGAACCAAAAAAAAAGAGACAGAAAACAGTTTACTGAGTGTGACAGATAAGAGTGAAGTAAGAAAATACATTTTATTTTAGTTGATGGTCTATGATAAAACCAACTGAATAATGGAAATTCTGGATTGTGTCTTCCTCCCATAATCCAAAAACATGCAATACGGGTTAGTTGTCACTGTATGGAGTGAGTGTTGGGCCTGAAATGTACTGGTCACCTGTCCATATCAATGATGATGTCATTATTACTCACTGGCTGCAGAAAATGGACAAATGGATTGTCAGGTGGTTGGGAATTCCTGTAGGACAGTGCTATTAGAGATTTCTCTAAATAGAGATATTTGTTGTAATTACAATAAACTTACTACTTATCTTTCAGGTAAATAAAACTTGGAAGTCCTTGGACCAACATTCCTATTTAATTACTGTTAAGACAAAACCAGAGGCACTGTTTATGAATTATTCTGATTATTTGTGTGTAAACCAGCTCATGTATATTTGAGCAAAAGCACATGCATGAATGCAATGCCTCTGATTTTTCACGTTTGTGAAGATATTTTAATCCAATTTAAAGTCAATGATGCAAATTCTATGTAGGAAATGGGATGTGCTTCAAAAACGTCCATGGCTGCATTTTCTGCCAGAAAGCTAACCATTTCCAGTCACTGACTGAAATTAAAACATTGACAGCTAGAACATCAAGAGATGTATTGATCTGTGTGTGGGGGTGAGTGTGTGTGTGTGTCTGAAGTCAGTCTGTACAGTAAAGAGGGGAAAAAAAAATTGCCTTTGAGAAACCGATGGACATGACAGCTCTGTAAATGCTAATACAAAGTGTTTTTCCTGTTGCTGGCAAAAAATTACATTTAAATTTTAAGTATAAGTGCAGCAGGACTCGGATAACAATAAATGCCCGACACAGGTCCTACAATTCATGCTACATGGTTTCTGTCTGCTAAGTGACACAGTAATTACACACAAAGCTAAAGAGTTCATTCAGTGGGTGTGAAGCGTGATAGCTGTAAATGTGGAAGGAATACTGATATTCCAACATTTTTGAAACCCCTCTTTCTCTTTGTTCAAGCGCCTGCCTTGCAGCCTCCTCCCCACTGCGGCGAAGCAATCTCATTGGAGGACTGCAAAGTCACGGGTTGACAATCAGGTCTACAGCTTGAAGGATTCTAACTGTTGCTAAGGTACTTTGAATGGTGATTTGACCATTACATGAGTTCATTTGCTATCCATCTTCAACTGCCGAATGCTCAGAAATGGTGTGAAACTTGGTCAGAGTGTGAAATCCAGGGATTAGTCAGTTTCTCATCAGTGGAGCCAGACATCCTTCTCCGTCACATGCTGTCTGGGGTGTCAACAGCTTTGGGGAATGTTTGTTATTGAGATTTGAACCACATCGTGTCGGATTCCTTCATGTTCTGTTTCTTTTTTTTTTTTTTTTTTAAAGTTCTCTGCCTAGATAAATTTTTCAAAGACACATGCTGTCTACAGGCGTGGCTCTTATAAAGGGAGCTGAATAAACAAACTAGGGTTCACTCTCAGTTCAGAGTTCACGAGGAGAGACACTAATTCCCTGCTGCAGATTGGAGACATAAACAGTGACTAGGTTTATGTTTAAGCGTATTTTGATTTGCAGTTATACTTGTCATTTTAATACGCAATGAAAGTTCTGTTTTTGGAAATAAAGTGTCGTGATTACAAATAATCCCAAATCTTGCAAGTTATGTTTATAAAAGATGGTGTTTACAGTGCTTTGTAAAAGTAGTTTTTGAATCTTCACATTTCTTTGCATTGCAACCACAAAATCCAACACAGTTTATTGGGATTTTATTTAATAGATAATGTGCAAAGAATAATTCTTACACTGGACATAACATTTCTGCTATGAGACACAGGGGTGGCTGCATTATGCTATAGGAATGTTTCTTACAACAATTTCACAAGGCTGGTCAAAGTTGGCATATATTTTTTTGTTTCTAATATTTCAAAGCAATCCTGGGGGGGAAACAAGTACTGACTGAAACACACTTGAGAAGGTAGAGGTTCTCCTTAGCAAGACAATAACTCTAAACATGCCAGAGCTATGAAATGCTGGAACTGCAGAGAATGATGCCTCTACAAAAGTATTGACTCATTGGTAGTAAATGCAAAAGCATGACAAATGTGACAGTCGGAGTTTGCCTTCCTCTTTGGTTTGACAGTCCAGGGAGCTTTCTCACCCACCATTTGGAGTTGATCCAAGTGAGAAATTTAAACATTTTTTTTTTCTTTCACAACAGACTCCTGCTGACACGTATAATGGAAATTTTGTTATTGCACCCTGCAGAAGGTGACAGCAGCTTGTGTAGTCTCATCTGTCCTTTGGCCCTCCACCTATCAGCTGTCTGTTTGGTGAAATCTACACCCCATCCATGTTATTTCCTCCCCTTCAGTCAGCTCACTGAGATGGCATCAGCACTTATCTCCCGCTACCTCTCTGGTCTACTAACCTCCTGCTGAAGCTCTAAATTTAGGCTCACCTCAGACCACACAGCATCATTATGTCTGGCTGCAGAGCGAAGACAAGAGCCGCTGGCTCCGTCTGTGATTCCGGGGGAAGCTCATCATCTATTTCAGCTCTGTGCTGCAGCGTGAACCAGAGCTGTCTGGGACTGTTGGTATTGAGCAGAGAGAAGCGCCCCAGGCACAATCCATCAAAAGAGAAGGTGTTTGCACTGTGGGAAAAGGCATGAATAATCCATGCTTTCTTTACCCTTTTCTTGTGTAACTCTGCATATCCCTTTACAACCGGTCTCTGTCGACTTTTTGCAAATAACCAACATGAGAGCTTTTTTTTTAAAGGTTTAAATAGTGGTTTTAGAAAATGTCATTGGGCATTTAGGCAAAGACAACAGTGTTTCAATTATGAAAGTACCTGGTAATTAATTTATCTTTTACTGAATGTTAGTAGGGATATTGCAGAAAGAAGTTAAACTAATGTTTTGTCCATATTTTATTCTAATTTTCAATATTTGCTTCACTCAAACAAGAGCAAAATTCAGTTACTTCCGATTTCAACAAGTGTACATCAACTTTTTCTCTTTTTTAATTACACTCCCTTAGTTGATACTGTTAACCATCAGATACTAACAACTAAACTCAGCTTCATCTGCTGATGGACTTCTGGACATTTTAATTAAATCTTTAATTTATTATTGGACCAATGAAAACATCATCAATTTCTATGTGGTCCCTTGGACTACAGAAGATCTGTTAAATCAGGGAGATAAGTTTTAGGTTAAATCAGTCTGAAACCAACTGGATGTGCTGTATGAAATATTAATTTTATGGGGGAATCAGGCTTTGGGGACCTCAAAGACCTCCAGTTTATTTTTTTTTTATGATGATCATAAAGATTGATTTGTGCTGAGGTATTAATGAAGAAGCCTCCTGAGAGGCCTGGTTCATAATCACTATTTGTGAAAGCTTGTGCTTTTCAGTGTTCTTTATTTCATTTGTTGAAGGCAGAAAGGCGCCTTTAGTCTGTTTCCTGTTTCTAGCTTGGTAAGTAATGCAGTGAATGCTGCTGGTCCAGGGATCCTATTCTACAGTATTGGATTAGTTTAATGGACTACTGCCCCTCTGTGGTGGTAATATTGCTGTGCCCGAGTGTCACATTTTTACCCCCTTTTCCCGTCTCTGAGCCCATGTCCTGAAGTAAAGACTCCCTGGGTGTTTTGTCTACCAAATAAGTATTTTGTATATTTATTATTTCTCCCAAATTTTAATTCTCCTTACAGATAAAATAAATCCTGTGGTGGTAATAAATATCCAATTAGGTAGAGGAAGGGCTTTAAAGATTGTGGATTACACTGCTTGCAAGTCCTTTTATTTTATTAAAATAAATTCTGATAAGTTTAATAATTTTTAGGTTTTTGTAGCTAATTGGCAGAGATCTTCCATGCTTGCAGATACAATAGAGTGGGGGAGGTGTGCTGTCGATCTGCTTCCTTCACCAAACTGGGTGAAGCCCAATGAAAATCCTTCCACAGTGGGCCCACTTACCACTGTCACCCAATATTACTCCAATAACTACCACTCAAACCAGTCAGGCAGGAAGAACATCCTCCTCTTCTATTCTGCGTCAATGAGCATTATAATCGATGCACTCTTTGTGCGTTCTGCAGGCTTGGTTGCATCAAAACACCGGCATGGAAACATTGTGCGATGCAGTGATGCCCCACAGGACATTGACATCAGTTAAGAGATTGGAGAACTGCCTACTGAATGAATGGTATGACACAATGTGTACAGGTAGCATGCCAAACACAATAAAAAGTAAATTACATAATAACTTATAAAACTGTTCATTTTAAGTCTCTATCAAAAGCTTTCAGTAGGAGGGCTCTGCAAAAGTATTTTTACTTCTTACATTATTTTCAAAATTTTGTCACAATACAATCATAAGTTTCAATGTACTTTATAAAGATGCATGTGGTAGAGCAACACTATATTGGATAACTGAAAAATGGAAAAATTAGATAAGGATTTCAGCATTATTTAAACAGAAGGCAGCAATGAGGTAATCAGTGAAGATAAATGCACAGCAATCCTTGAAGAAAACCTTTTAATGGCCCTAAACAAACCACGGAATGGTTGTGATCAAAGCCTGTTAATCTGTTGAAATGCCCCAGTCAAAGTCAAAACCTAAATTAAATTCAGTATAGAACTTTACAAATGGTTTTCACAGATGCTCTCCATGCAAACTGAGCTATTTCACAAAGAAAAGTGGACAGTTCGTTTATGTTGGCGTCCTCTCTTTTTCTGTGTCCTTTTATTTGGTAAATCTGTGTTGGATTGTGTTACTGAAAATTAGAAACATGTCCTTTCGAAGAATATAAATAATACAGAAGTAAATCTAAAATAGGCCAACTCTTTCTTTTCATAAATAAATAAATACATGAATTATGAGTGATCAGTGTATGATGACTTAATTTGTTGACAGTACTTACGTTTGTTGGCAGAATGTTACCATTGAGGGTTTTTATTTTTGCATTTTTTATTTTTTAATCTCCCAATCTAATTGATTTGGGCGCTGGCCTCAAAAGCTTGGAGATTTCATGATTGGAGTCTAAAATTCACCTTGTAATCATTGATACAAATCTTATTAATCTTACTTTTCTGACATTTTTAGCACATAAATGTAACATGATTCCAGATATTGTGAATAGAAGCAGTGAAACCACAGCACTGTTTCCACTCTGCTTTATTCATGAGTGAGGCCCGTCTGGGCCACACAGCGGCATTTCCATTTTTGTCTCTGTTGTGACTGCAAATTTTGTAATAAAGGTGGAACGGTGTGAACGGTGCAGCTGAATGTTTGATTTATTCTGCTCACTATAATGGATTTCCTAGCTGAGTGTCAGAATCTTAATCTGTAACAGAGATGGCTGTGCACACCCAGATCATGTTTTCATTTATGCCCCTGGTGAGCAGGGCCAGCCATTGCAAATTCATATTATCCTGGTAAATGAGGAGCAGTTCTGTATTTGCACACAAAAAAACTTGTCTCCATCACTCAGTTTAACATAAATGTCAGACAATGGATTGTGTTTAAAAATATAATTTTCTCTTCTTTTTGAGTTTTTGAAGCATTAAAATTGCTTCAGGCTATAATACAAAAAGGACATTCAGTACAGTAATACTCTCATAAACATTATTTTTGTGTATTTTTGGATCATATATTTTCAAAGGGTGTCATGATTGATTCTTTCGCTTTCACACTGCATTTCATTTCCCCTCCTCCAGCTCCCACAGCTCACTGCACAGGGCTGACTTCAGGTTTCTCCATCATGCTCTTTTTGGCTAAATTCAATCAGGTTTCCCCCTCCGCCCGCTCCCATAAATACCTCCAGAAAGACAGCCAGGATCATGTTTCCCAAAAGCTTCCAGATCAAATCAAATGCTCCATGTTTCTCTGAGAGAGGATGGGCAGGGCATGGCTGCAGTCCCAGTGTCATGGCTGAGAGCCCGAGTCTGGAGAAGCGGCATGCCTTCCTCCCCTCTCTCAGAGAGCTCTGTTTGTTGCTTGCTTTCACCGTCTGTTACACCACGGAGCGCCATGCCCACACAATCTTTTTCAGGCATTTTTCTACTCCGACCATCGCTGCACAAGCCTCCCTCAAGCACTCGACACCTCAAAGGGGAAACATGTCATCCGTCTCTCCTCACGTAGAGCTAAAAAGGCCTCAAGTCTCCTGAGGGACTTCTGCTCTTCCTCTGCTGATTGATCTGCTGCGCCCATGCATTCATTTATCTACCTACCTATCTGTCTCTCCTGTTTTCATGCCACATCGTTTGTCTTTCTTGCTCATTCACTAAGGATGTCTCTGTTGCTTTTGTGCAAGATCAATAAGTACCTTAATAGCGAAACACAACTAATGCATTTTATCAGCTTTAATATGAATCCCACCAAGATAGAACATCCTGCTCTCAGGTTTGCATTTAGTCTGAATGAGTTGGAATCTCTCCTACTGATCTTTCATTCTGTAATACAAGCTGCTCGCTCGTTTTTCTTTCTTTCTTTACCATGCACTTCTCTTCCAACTCTTTCTCGCTCTGCTATTTCAACTCCAACCCCCACATGAGGCATATTGATCGTTCCAGTGCACTAATTGTTCTGCTTAGCCTTGGATGACTCTATGAGCCACAGACAGCTTTTGACAACCATATCACATACCTCTTTAAATGCAAAACAAATCAAAAATACGATTGACAACATAATTACTAACATCCTTTTTTTTAACTTGTAAAAATATCGCCAAGCATTTTTGCAGCTTCTGTGGCACAGAAAAAGGTTTTGAATCTGTTTGCCAGCAGCAGTCTTTTAGTGTCTATGCATGCAGGGACTGTTTGCACATGCATTCATGAATATGGGATTAATATGTATGTGTGTGTGCGTGCATAAGCTTGTGGGCAAAAGTACAGGTTGTTACATCCTGCTCTTTCACCATCTGTGCTCAGTTAGGAGTCAGGCCACTTATATACTCACCCTCTCCATATAGCCACACTTCCCTTGATTGTTTTTGTTTGCTTAGCTTTACAGTCTCCTCATTTGTTTCCCACAATTTTAATGTTACAACCACAAACAACAATGTATTTAATTGGGATTTTAGAAATTAGCCCACAAAGAAGGGAACAATTATGATGTGGAAGAAAAACAAGGATGTATTTTTCAAATATTTTTACAAATAAGTATGTAAGAAGTGTAATTTACAAATGTAATTAGCCCTGAGTCAATACTTTCCAGAGGCAGTTTTTGGTGTTTTTACTGATGGAAGGATTTTAGGGGTTTTCTTCTATCAGCTTTACATACTCAATGTGTGAAATGTTTGCTCTGTCTTTGGAAAATTGCTCAAACTCAGTGAGATTGAATGGAGAGCATTGTTAACTCTAAGTCTCAATTTGGCCTAGGTCTGGACTTTGACTGGGCCATTCTATCATATCAGTAATGACTTTATCGAAACCATTCTGATGTAGGTCTGTCGGGGTGTTAGGAGTCGTCCTTACAGAAGGAGAGTCTTGCCCCCAGTTACAAATCTTTTGCAGCCTCTAATAGGTTTTCTTAGGACTGCTATTTTTCCTGTCCATGCTGAAGAAAAGCATTCCCACAGCATGATGTGGCCACCACCATATGTCTTGCTGTATAAAGGATAGGTTTAGGATGATATGAAGTGTTCCTTCCCACAAAGCCATTTTCAATTGTTACATCTGTCAAAGATGATCTTCTCCACATGTGTGCTGTGCCCTCTACATGATGTGTTGCAAACTGTAGACGAGGAATGCAAATGCACTCAAATGACAACCATGAGTGATTTTGCTTCCATGTTAAAATTATGCACTCTTTAATCATGACAGTAAGACTGTATAACTAATTCAAAGATTTTTTTTATTATTAAATAGTATTTTTGACCAAGTAGATATTTCATCTAATGAAAAACCTCTTAAATATTATATCCCTTATTACAAACTCAAAATATATTATTTTCAGTCAGCAGAAGTTATTTTAACAGAAAACATTGATCAGAGAATTTCAAATATTTTGAGATTTAGAGAAGATCCCTAATCGCACTATAATCTGTTCTTCCTTTTTTTTACAATTCAACATGTACTCTTACACATAATGCGTATTCATGATTAAAATTTCAGGTGTGACTGGAATTGTCAGCCATAATGATGCACAATTGGGAATCAATAAGGAGCTCAGAAGCCAGTGCTCCAGATGACCTTTGTGTGCCTCAGCCAATGATATTTTGAGTTCAAAGGTCCCCAAAGACATGAGCTCATCAGCCAGAGTGTGAATGACACTCACAGCAATTGGAGCTCCAGCTGAAAAAAACACTCAAATATACCAAAAATGACAACAATTTTCAACATGAGCTGCATGCACTGACATGGCTGAAAGAGTCATTTCACCACAATCATTCTGAAGAAGTGTTGAGAAGGATAATAAAAAATTAATAAAAAATCTACAAAACATCTTTAAAAACACGAAAAATAAACTTTAATCAGATTTATCTTGGATTTTTCTGACTTGCTGGTAAGTCACAACATTTTTGCACAAATTTTCTTAAATTAAGCTAACATATTTTAGTGTTTAAAACAGATTAAGTAGATAAAAGACAAAGAACTCTGTGAGAAGAAGCATTATTCCAATGTCTAGGTTTGATCAATCTAAGTTTGTACCATTTTGTTATCACAAAAAAGTGCATTTTTTAATGCACTTTAAAAAAAAAGACAAAATAATACAAGCTTGATACCTGTTCCTAAATATGTTCCAGATTGTTTCCAAGAAACTTTATTTTATGTCATTGGAGATTGGAAATGTTTAAAGTAACAATACATTGATATTTTGGTATGTTTACATATATAACAAATTAGAGCCAGAAGGTTATAGGCTGGTACCAGGAAAAATATGGACATAAATAATTCAGTTCTCCAGTAGAGTATGCAGACCAGCTTGATAAACCCTAATGAGCTGAAACATCTGTCTGCCCGGGGCACATTATGACCCCTATAGCCCCTTTCCATTCAACAAAGCACCTATGCCCAACCTTTCTGCCACTGCCTCATTTCCTCACCTCCAGGCATCCTCCTTCCATCTCTGTTGTAGAGAGTGAGGCTTAAACATTTTCCCTGTGTGTGGGTGAACACCCTGGAGTCAGCTCCATCTGCCATCCCCCCTCAGGGCGTCAGCCAGGTGCTGGGCATGCTATCACTCCAGCCACGCAACAACAGCAATGCCTGCTAGGCTCGGCTTTGCTGCGCCAACTGTTGATCATCATGTCCACTTATTCCCACTCATTTACCCAGAAAATGACATGTGAACTCAGAATATGTTTTAATTTTACAGGAAGGATGTTGAAAATGTCTGTCTGTTTCTGCTGGGTTTCCTGCAGATCTCCATGGCTGCTCCCCCTAGAGAGACAGTCAGAGGAGTCACAGAGCCTTGGTTAATTAGCCGCAACATGAGGATTAAACACGCACAAAGACAAAGTGAGGTAAAGAAAATGTTTAATGAGGACTATTTATATAAATGTTTATTTACAGAAGCGGTCAGTGCTGTTCTCATAAATCATACAAGGTGGTGTCAGAAACAGGACTGAACAGGTGATGAAAGTATGAATTAAATTTTCTAGGTTTAGGAGGAATTCCACCATTTTTTACAGAAGGGTAGGAAGTTAGAAACGTAATTTTTTTCTCTTGCTCCTGCATTCACACAAAGCTCAACTTTTATATTTTTAACCCTATCAAGTCTCCCTATTGCTTGAAAGTGATTAAACATATTAGTATTACAATATAAGTCTTTAAATAATGATGAGCTGGTTTACAGCTTACGTAATCCCAATTGATCTTGTGGAATGTGGTAATGGAAAAAATAAATACTGTACAATGAAAACATCACCCTATAGCTCTTTGCTCATCTTGTGCTGTATTACTTATTATTTTTCCTGACAAACTGGGAAACTTTCACAGATTATTTGTATTAATATTATTATCGTTGTTGTAGCATTTTGATTCTTCACTACCTTTTATTTCACCTCCTATATGAAAACAAGCTGGAAACAAAAATACCTTGTTTTCTCTGGATAATCAGTCGTCAATGTTACATGTCATTATTGTATCTGCAATAAACATTTGTTTCTGTCTGATAGCTTCGTTTTTTCAGGGTTTCCGGTGTTTTATTTTTATTTTGGAATTACTTTCCTAAATTTGAATAACTGTTATCATTGTTTTTATTTCATTTTTATTTCCTCAGCTTTCTAAATTTACATCAATAGGAAAAAATTTGAATTGTTAAGAACATGTAGATTTATCAGAAATTCTGCTATGCATTTTTTTAGATGTGTTTTTTTTTTTTTTTTTAGTAAATAGATAGCGAGCCACAATCTTGTCTCAGCTCAGTTACTAAAGAAATACGAGTGTGCCACTTGCCTTGAGAGAGCACTAAACACACTTTATGGCTTTTTAATAATTGCCTTCTCAAAATTGTTATCATAACGCAGCCTCTTTTATGGGGATGAGGAAATCCCGTTTACTAGCTCTCAGGAGCACAGTGACAATCTCGGATGTGATGGGTTTCACCACCTGAGTGCCTGAGGTCTGCACCCCTCCTGCTGTTTGCCTTCTTTATGAGCCCTTATTCAGTAGCAAGCTGCACCCATTTAATTATAATAGATCCCCATGCAACCAGAAAGTCTCTCTGTATTGTTTTGCTCAGCGTTAAATTTCTGAGTCAAATTTTTACAAAAAGATATTAAACCGACTGAGCAGAGAATCAGTCACAAGCTCTCGAGCTTGCGCTCAAGGTCAGAGTGTACATCTGCACTAAAGGGGAGTGCATACATAATGTATACAATGTACTGCATTCATTACTAATTAGCTCTAACGAGAAAGGATGCCCCCTGATTTCTTCTGACTTTGCTCTCATTTGCATGAATATAATAGGGCACAGGAGAGTGCAAAGCCCAACGTCTGTCCTCCCTCAGGAGGGAGGAGGAGAGGTGTTGCTGGGATCTTTGTGCACAAGTGATAATTATTGGAGAGCTGTAATTCTGGGTCCCGGGCCATAATGTGGGGAACATGAAGTGGAAAAATAGGATTTCTGATTAAAAAGTAAATGAACCAAAGAAATTCTCCAATTGCATTTAGCTAGATTTATTTTCAAAGTGCAAATGCAATGTTTTTATATCTTCATAAATAGGAGAGAATGCTAGTTTCGAACACACTCTGACTGCAAAACATAAACAGTGTTATTGATTAAATGTAGATCAAATACAAATATTTGATATATATATATATCTATATATATAGATATATATATATAGATATATATATATATATATATATAAAGATATATATAAAGATATACAGTATCTATATATAGATATATCTATATATATTCTTTTTTTCACCTAAAAATGATCAATTAATGGTGATTGAATGATGGTGTTGATACGAAGGAGTGAAGTTGGGGGGGTTTGTCATATTTGGGTGTGGTGATACATTATTAACAAGGATGCGGGGCTTTAAGTGCCAAATGAATCTGTTTTTGTCTTTCCTGTTGGACAGCAGAATGAATGGTTGCCATCAGTGGTGCAGTAAAATGTCATGCATTCATTTAGACAAGTGTTATTGCTGCATTGGAGCAATACAGTTTTGGCAACGCAGGCCAGCCTGGTGGGTGTTGAAGCGACGTAATTATCTCTGATTCCTGTGATGGTGGTGATTGCTAAAACAGCCGAGTGGTCCCAGATCACAGCAGGTGAGGTTGTCAGATTGCCAGCTGGTGGCCTCGTGTCGCTGGATGTGAGTGTGCATGAGTGCACCAGTGCATATAATTGTTTGTGATGACAGTGGCTCACTGGCGGTAACTTGTGCAAATGAAAATAGGTGGATTAAAAGCACTCTTGATTGGTAGTGCTTCAGAGACTTCAGAGAACATCTAAACCTAAATCTATTAAATTAAAAATTAGAATTGCAGTGAAAAGTGCTCTAACAAGGGGGGCGAAAACCAATGAATGCCCCACTTTTCAGACTCAATTTGCAAAATATCTAGAATACTAGGTTTTATTTACCTTTGACATCATATATTTATGCTACTTTGTGTTGGTTTGTTACATAAACCCCAATGAAATGCATCGATATTTGTGGTTGTGACAGAATAAGTTCAAGATTTGTGACTACTTTTTAAAGGTGCCATATTTTTATCCTTTTTTTTTTACACTTATGTAGGCAGATTCACTTATAAAGGTGCTTGATATTCTTCAAACAGATTGGAGTTGACAGATCCAATGTGGCAGAGATTAAATCAAGTCAAGCAGGCAGTTTTTTGTTTTTTTTTATCTTTTAAAATGTCCACCCTTCGTTCGTCCTGGAAACACTGACAGGCTACAAATTCACTAACACACATCTGTTGTGTTTCAAATGGGTGACAACACGCATAAGGAATGCTAATGTGACTGGAATACATTTATCAGTCTGACATTAAAAGCAACTAAATGCTCTGCTCATTTCCAGAGCCACAGAAGAAACTTTGAACATGTAAGATCTTCAGTAGCATTAGTGAGACAGAGGATGTGACAGATGTTTGCCAAGAGATACGGCTTTTATTGAAGTACTCACACAGCTCAAACTGTGTGAGATATTGCAGCTTTTTTTCCCCTCAATTCCCAATGTCAGTTCTTCCTCAATAATAACTGAATCTGGATAACTGTTGGGGAAAAAAATACCAGTGGCTGCATTTATTGTAGAATCTGCACAAATGCTGAAAATATCAGCTTTTTTAATAAAGCGGACACACTAAACATCTAAAAAAAAAAAAAAAAAAGTTCTTATTTCATCATGTTTCCTCTTTCCAGTCAGATGGAGATTCAGGAGATCTGTTCCCACTCCTCATGCTGGTAAAGACGCAGTTTGAGATGATCAACACTCACTCAGCTGACTAATGAGGTGGATTCAGTGCAGGGCAGAGGGCTGGGCTCAACGTCTTTGTTCGACAGGCCTGAAGCTCCATTCCTTCCCCGGCACATCCCAGGGGAGGCCTCGCAGACTGCCTAATTGAATCAAGTACACATGGTGCCTCCCCCTTCCCACATCGGCCCCACCCCTTACGAGAAGAGCCGAGAGGAGTGCTTCAGCTTTGAAGCTTTTGTTCTCCTCAGCACCATGGACAGCTCCAGGGGGTTTCAATGCTGCAACTGGTTGCCTGGTGCTGCATGGAGAGTCAGATGATCACTGCAACATCTTACCAACTGCTCTGTCTGAAATCCAGAGTCCAATAAAAAAAAATAATAATAATAATAAGAGAGAGATGAAGGAGTTTGGAAACCATAAATCAGTTGTTTAGCTTTGGTTAGAACTAAGCTGCTTTCCTGTTGAATCTTGTGCTTGTTTGATCTGAGAGTAACATCCAAAACCCTATTAATCACACGTCAAAGGACAGGTGCCTCAGACACACAAATCAAACAAGCATCAGGAGAGAAAAAGACAGCTGTGTGACTGTGCATACCTTAGCGTTGGATTTATCCTGCAGCTGCGTCCCTCATCCCTCAAACATGCCTATCACAGTTCAGCACCCTCGGTTTAGAGACAAATCAAAGTTATGCTTTCAGGAAAAGTCAGGTCATTAGTAGGTCTACAGATGCGAGGAAATGGAGGACAATTTGCGAGGCAACCTTTTAAATTGAAAGAAATAGATCAGAGTCTGCAGAGATCGCTTCTCTGGGAAGCATGCTGCCTCCTCCAGTTAGCTCAGCTGATTTCAATGAATGTCATGTAGAATATATCAACATATGTATAATGTTGTAGGTGACCTTTTAAACCTGTTACTGAAGGGGTATCGAATGAGTAGAAAATTGAGAAACAAAACTGTGTGGTACACTGTTCCAAAAATGACAAGTTCAGAACTGTTTTCAGTATGCAAAAAAATACAGTAAAATACACTTAATAAAGGCAGTCAATAGGATAAATATATTTTATATATCTAGTACACCTAAAATAATTTTTATAGATCTGTGGAAAAACAATTATCCATTTAAATGTGTAGACCTTTTGTCATGCTAAAACCAAACCTTCTCAATATTTTTTTATGTCATTTTATTTTCTGATACTCCTACATACATTTCAATGTAACCAGTTATATCAGAAGTCATTTAGTCAGTGAGCAGAATTTACTTATTTACTTTATCATATTTATTTTCAGAAAAATAAGATAAGACTTTTCATTCTACAGATGTGTAAAGCTAATAAAGATATATTCCTAAAGACCGGGAGCTGTAATTGCAACAATGGAGACCCTGCAAAGAATTATTGGACCAGCATTTGTAGCAATTACAAAATGAAATCTAACAAAGTATTCACTTAGGACCTGAGTACAATTTTGCATTTTTTTCAGGTTCTTATTTGCATAAGCTTTTGAAAACCATGTATTATTTTCCTTCCACTTCACACATTGTAAATTACATTCATCAAGGTACATGGGTTCTTTTCCAAGAAACTATTACTACTCTTCATATCCAGCTTTTATTTTAAAGCTCTGCCTGGAATCCAACATTACAATGAGCATGAGTCGAAGATACCTAAGAGGGTAAAAGGCAATTGCAGGGAACATCTGGATTAGTTCAGGCATCATATATCCACCGCTAATGAAATTAGAAAGGAGTCTGGAGAGTACACCCAAGCACCACTCTCATGTTTATGAGCCACAGGAACTGCCATGCTTTCAATCTCGGATGAGTCTGTGTCTGCTGTGGAGTCAGGCTGTATAAGTGTTTCATCTGGAGCACATGATGGTAAGACAACCAAGGCAAACTGATATGGGATTGTCCTTCCTTCATCATGTTTAAGTTTGTCATGTCTGTTTTGTTATGTGGTTACTGAAATGCTGATAGGTGTAATTACAGGGCTAGTGCTCTGGCTGTAATGGTGTTAACCAGTATGAATGTCTTTCAGCTACTATGCAATCTCAAACTGATTGCTCCATCTTCTCAAAGAGCAGCGCCACGCCCATCCCGGCTGTCCACATGTCCTGCTGCTGAGGTCTTAATGCTCTGTGCGGTGAAGCAGCTGCTGAAAGATGGACAGCAAGATTGATAAAACATTGTGATCAGTCGACTTACTAATATTGCAAATCATGTTATTTACCTTCATTATGCACAATTGGCCTCCTTATGGCTGGAGGAGTTGTAACAGCTTTTTAACTGTATATCGATTGAAAATCTACATTGGCTTTCAAAGGTCTTTTCTCTGAAGGTGATCAATATCCACTCGGTTCAAATTTCAGATTCACTAGGCTTCCTTATATGGTATTGATTTGTGCAGTGAGTGCTCTGAAAAATATTTGATCACTTCTTTACCCCATCAGAATACATAAACATAACCCTGATTAGCAAGCAGGATTTACCTTTCAGGGCACGGATGTTGTGTCCTAAGGATAAAGAGTATAACCAAATTTTTTCCACATAAATGGTTTTTTTCCTACATTAACATAACTTGATGTATTTATTTCACCATTATTTCTCCATATCCCTTTGCAGTTTGGCTTTATGCTGCTGCATGGACCGTAATACCACTGAAATTATTCAAATAGTAGCAGGAAGCATGTGTGTTTTGTGTATTTTCATCAGCAGGGCTGTGAGACTCCCCACAGGCAGGACCCTGGGTTTAGAGACAGAGTAATTTATGCAGTCCTGCCTCAGCAGAGCTGCGGCGTACTGTAATTTTCAACCCCTCAGCCACCGGGCACTGTTGCTGTTTCAGAGTGTTGCAGACAGAAGGATGTGTCGAACTGGTGCTGAATAGTAATAGCTTTATGAACACTTTCCATACGCTGCAGCTGTGCAGTTCAGACTCAGCTCTGAAAATATCCCATAACACAGGCAATATATACTGAGTTCTTCTCACACATAAAAGATAGGCGTTAATCAGCAAACAGCAAATCAAATGGGACCACAGTGACATCTAGTGGCTTTGTGCCAGCACTGTCTGTATATTTGTCAGACTTTCACGTTCTCTGATTTAATTTACATTTCAGTTCAAAATTGTAAAGCATTTTCTTAAAATAATATAGAGAGAAAGAGAAGAGAGAGATTGTAATCCAGTAATGTGTGACAGCTCTCATCTCAAGCTAGCACTTTTCCATCGTGCTGTTTTGCTTTCAATCATTGTGTTTTGTCTGCAGCAAAAAGCAGAATCAGTGTTTTTTTTTCATTACTCAGACAAAATGAGTACAAATGTATATCAGCAGAGAAAACATCCAGCTTGCGTAATTCTCTGGATGAAATCCAACATAAGCCAAGGCGATGATGGCCTTGACTGACTGAAAGAAAGGAAAGAATGACTGAGGTGAACTGCTGAATGCAGATCATGAATGTGGGTGGTTCAGTCTGGCTTAGTACGAGAACTGAGTGCTTGAAAGACCTTGAATAGCGAGGGTCACTGCAGCCAAGGTCCTGTATATGCATGTTTTAAGCACCTTTCAGCTGAGTGCATATTTAGAATCTGTTTTCTTCTAACATGTTGTGCCTCTTCAGTTTAATGAACCTCACACATTTTACCAGGAATTAGAATTGCTAAACTCTGCATACAGTGTAAATACAGTAAACACATGATGCTCCGCAGTCTTACTTCTTGCTAATTCCCCCCGTTGTTTATTCCATTCTCCTGTACTCTTCTGATAAGAGAGAAGAAGAAAAGTGGGAAGCTATTTCCCCTCGGTCTGCCAGTCGCAGGTTGGGCTGGGCTTCTCTATTTGAAGCTCCTGTATCTCCCCACCACAGCTGTGTGGAGCAGATTTAGAGCTGTTCTCATATTCCCACCTCAGCTAAAACGTGTAACCTCACGTTTCTTCCCTGTGAATGTCGATTTGCTTTCCCAATGAAGCTGTTCCAGACGTGTTCAGCTATTGTCTGGGCTGTCCTGCATCAGCTCAGTTCCAGTTAACGCTCCATTACGAGCTCATCCACGCAACGCTGCCTTTCAAAAAACCTTTCTATACAGCCAACCCCATAGTCATTAAGGATCAGAGAAATAGCCTGTACAAAAAAGGGTTGGGGGGTTCAGTGCTTCTACTATGTCACTTTATCTGATTTTAGAAATTTAAATTAGCTTCTCGTAGCCATTGCCTTTGCACTCCTTGGTCAGTAAAAGGCTAATGTAAGTATTTTCCATCTAATAGACCCCTGACTAATACCATTATTCCCTCAGCTCATGATAAATTATCTTTCAGACACAAATATTGAGGCAATGTTTGAAGTATGGATGCTGACCTATGCTCTAAATACCGTTTTTCTTTGCAATAATGTGAATACGTCAGTAATTCACATTGCAACCATATATTTAATGTAGTTTTTTGGATTTAATATAACTAGCCAACATACAGTCTTATCTAATAAAGTAGATTATGCATTCTTGTCTGCGACAGACTGGCGACCTGTCCAGGGTGTACCCTGCCTCTCGCCTGGAACAGTTAGCTGGAGATAGGCACCAGCACCCCTCCTGAAACCACTAGGGACAAGGGTGTTAGAAAATGAATGAATGAATGAATGAATGAATGAATGAATGAATGAATGAATGAATGAATGGATGGATGGATGGATGGATGGATGGATGGATGGATGGATGGATGGATGGATGGATGGATTGTGAGATATATTTCTCAGGGGAAGCTAAATGTAAATTGACTTTTTTTTCTGCTTTTTGCATAAAAATGATATAAAAACACTTGTCTATTCTTTCTCGAACATCACACAGGCATTTGCAACTTTTTCGTCTATCATAAAATCTCAATTAAAATAACAGTTTGATGTTGAAATTTGGCAAAAGTTGAAAAACTGATACAGCCTACTTGCTTATCAAGTCAAGGTGTTCCGAATATATTTCCTCCTGACATAATCTGGACTGGGATTTGGTGTCGCTGTCTAAGCATTCAAATCACAGTTCACTCTGTGACCTCAGCCTATATGGCTGGTTGTTGACATTATTGCATCACTTGGCATCTTTCCATTTAAATTCGATCTCAGTGACAGAGCTGCCAAAATGTGAATGATGCATCACACGACAGGCTTGCTCGCTGCTCTCTCAATCTTCATGCCCTTTTCACAGCACCAGACAGGATGTAGCATGACTTTAATTTAAAACAAAGATGCGCAAGTCACATGAATTAACATATTCTTGTTATGATTTTTCCTACTATATGTACTTTCTTGCCATATTCGCTGCCTGACCTTCTAAAAAGTTTGTTTGTCTCTGTCACTCAGGTTTGGATCTTTTGGTGTGCGGGAAACGATAGCATTTTTACTGTTTCACTAAAGTATTCAACACCAAGCTGGCTTTGATAAATGTCACCCGCTGTGTTAGTCATTAAGCCATGGTTGTATAGCATTTCGGAAAGGTCACGTTGAGCCAGCAGGGAAAAGCAGTCACTGACACTTGCTGTGTTGCTGCTGACAGCAGTCTGGATACCAGCCTGTAGTCAGTATGGCTCAAAGGTTGAAATGGATTGCTTCATTTTCCCCAAGAGTCTGACAGGGGTGCTCTGCATGTTTATGACTCAAGAAACCCAAGGAATGCAGAAGTTATTGAAAAGGTAGCATTTTGTTTTGCTTAACAAAGTTTACTTTGGGTATGTTGATGTCCCAACACCTCATCCCCAACAAAAACTAAAATAAAAATAACATTTTAAAATATTTATTCTTTCTTTTAGCATTATTAAGGAATCACAGTTATTGTTGTTCATTCAGAACTGCGTGAAGAGAGCAAAGTTCAAGCTGGAAACCAGTAGATCTACCACCACTCTGCTCTACCACCTGAGTCCACTGCCTTGCCAAACTACATTGGGACAATATTTACTTCTTCTTGAAATTTTTCACATTGTTTTTCATTTCTACAGTTTTGTTTGGCTCGGGCAGATTACTTTATAGACGACTGGATGTGTATAACCTTCAAAAACATACAAACTTTGCAAATCTAGAAATGGAAATCTTTGTCTATTCTTGAAGTCACCGAGTGAATTGTGCTCTGAATGCTCAGACAGCGACACCAAATCCCAGTCCAGATTCTGTCAGGAGAAAAGATTGGAAGGAGACCAATCTTTTCCTTGCACATAATTCTAAATTTTATAGTACTGTATTGGAAACAATTATTTGCTTGCCCAAATTCCAGTGACATGCTGGAATTTGGGCAACAAATTCCAGCTGACTATGTGATGGAAAACATAGTCATCCAGCACATGTCATGACTATGTTTTTATCTAAACCATACCAGCTAAGTTAGATCTGGCTGCATGTTTATGCTCATAGTTCTACTGGAATGTGAACCTGTCTTCTCAGTTTAAGTTGCTTCTTTTTTCTTTTATTTTTTTACAGGTTTTCTTCCAGGATTGCAATGTACTAAACTCTGTCCATTATCCTATCTCCTCAGACCACTTTGCCTACCCCTTCAACTTACTTTTCTAAGGCAGATAATGGCATTGGTCTTTTATTATGAGATCTTAAGCTCAAATTTAGAAATATGTCCCTGTTTCTGTTTGCTACCCAAGCACACATCATTATTCTTAGAGCCAACCGCAGATGCATGTGGCCTGTTTGTTTATGGTGGAGGGCACTTTCATAACAGCCTTACAGTAATTGACAGATGTTGATTTATAGTTAATCCTTGGCTTTGCTCTCACTGTGAACCTTACAGGAAGCAACATTGGCTGTCAGCCCTATGTGTCCTTGAGTCAAAGCCTTGAACTGTCCTTGATATGCACCTTCCTCCATCGCTCTGCTCTCTCTTCCTCAATCCCTCGCTCTGTCCATACTGCAGTTTTAAAAACCCTTACACCCACACAAAAGCTCATTATAGAAGTAATGTCATTCTGCTGACAGGGCACAGATATGATTACATAGTGGGCCAAATGTAATTCTTTCTTGTGAGCTTTGTAAATTAAATTTTCAGGCCACCAGATTTACCACAACAAGTTTAAACGGAGTGTTGGCTAATTCAGTTGTATTGCATCTAATCTAGTTATTACTAATTTGTCTTCTGTAGAAATGATGAGAAAATTTTCCAAAACAATGAATTTTTCTAATTTTTCTAAATGAAAACCAATGAAGCATCGTTTTCATTATTTTGTGTGTAAAATGAAAATTTTATAAACAAACTGAAAAAGAAGTAAAAGTGTGCCACATGTCATGTAAAAGAATAATTTTTCAATCCAGCTGAAAGAAAGGGGGAGATATGATGTCAAATCATTTCTGTTTGTTTTATCGTTGTCAAATTTTACTGAACTATGTGAAGAGCTTGCTGTAGCACTTCAGTTAGTAGACACTTTTGAAAGATGATTTATACTAAAAACTGCAAGAAATCACAGTAAACAAAAAGAAAAATACAACGGCACCCACTAAAAATAATTGATCCAATGCCTTATGATGATGAAATAAGATTCGTATGAATGTCAAAGTTTGTTTTCTCAAGAGCTGATTCTATCTTGATTAAATAAGTCAAACAGCAAAATAAATTAAAAACTGAAAATTTTCCATCTAGAGACATTATATCACAGGTTAGTTTGATTTTTCAAAAAAAGCTCTACTTGTACAACTATTTTTTGTCAAGAAAACTGCAGGAGCACTCTTGTAGGAAAGAAGCTCATTTACACCAAATGTATGTGCTGAATGTCACAGTTCAGCCAAGTAAACTAGAGAATCTCAGTTTTTTCTTTTCTGTTGCTGCCAATTTCAAGTCCTTTACACCTTTTTTCTCTGTGTCCATTAGCACAGCTACATTATTTCTGCTTGGCTTGTCATGTGCAGCTGGTGGCATGGGACACTGCTGGACGCACGGCAGCTTTGAGCTTTGACTTAGACGGAAAAATAAAAAATAAAAAAAGCAAAGTGTGGGTCAGATGAAGGACTGACTGGAAAAACTAAAAGGAGGTGTCCAGGAAAGGTGGAGGTGGCGAAAGCTCCTGGGAACTGTCTTCCTCTAGCAGACCAAATTAAGCTGAAGTGGAGCAGCAGGCTCAGAGCAGTTCCTCCAATGAAGAAGCCCATTTGCTACATTTTGTAGGTTGTGAGCTGAATCCTGATGATAGGACAGAAGAGTCACACTGTGCCTCTGAGACCCTCAGACTCCCCAGTCCCATCCTGTGGATCACTCATCCAAGCCCCATCTCCACTACTGAATCTCCAGCCAAATCTCCAGAGATCTTATGTGTAAAAGGTCAGAAGCTTTCCGAACATGAGCACTAGCAGCCAAACACAACATATGAATATGAATTATTTTGCACCCAAGACAGCGTGAATTTGTTGAGCAGTCTCATGCATGATAATGTGATATTAGAAGTGCTGAAAGTGTTTATACTAACACGTTTCCTCTTGTTGGATTAGAGGAGATTATGTCTTCTAGTAGAGCACATAGCTGAAAGCATCCAGTGAATTATTTATCATGAATTAAACAGTCGTTTAGAGTAAAAAGAAAATGAGTAGAGTTTTATCTGGGAATCTGCAGCACATGCACCCTCTTTATGTTGGAGATGTTACCATTATTGTCTTGTTTTTAAGTACACATTTACATTTCTTAAAACATTCAGCAGGATTTGAAAACCTAAAGAGGATGAGATTTTCACACCTTCATAGTTTCACCTATTTATGCATCCACTCCATATGTTGCAGTGAGTGACCTTTTTCAAAAAGTGATCACTATTATTTAAAGTAAGATGAAATGAGATGATCAATATCTTATCTGCTCAGTCAATCAGTGAGGCAATTCCCGCTGTCAGGTTGAGTTAGTGATCAGTTACGAGAGGAGGTGGATGATGCTGATGATACTAAGGGAGGCATGTATAAAAAGCAGGTTGTGGAATAGATTAACGTTTCTTTGACTGATTGCGCTCTGCAAGCTGATGAGGCTGATTCTTAAATTGGGGGTGTTTATGCAGATAATGGCATTTTCCCCAGCTCTATTATTGTTTTCTAATTTCATGTATTTATGTAGAGTAGCTCACACTTTAATAAGAGTATCATTTCAGTGAAAGTGCACTTCTCAAACATTGCAATAATGACACGGCATGGAACACAATCTTCTTCTTCTGTACAGGTCGTCTTGCACAACTGACTGCATGCAAGACAGAGAGGGCGCTTGAATGTCTTTACAACATTCAGCTGAAAGAGAATCTCGAGTTCCCACTGACATGCAATGAGATTCCAATTCTTATTTGTAAGACATAAAAGGACTTTCCAGCTGTCCTCCCCATTTTGCCCGTGGGAGCCCCCCAGCAGAGACACGTTCTCATCTATAGTCATGATTGTCACCCTGTCGCTGCCCTTTCAATTAGATGCTCAATTTCATCCCTCTGTCCCATGGGAGTCACAACAACACCATTTCAGATTGGAATCTCCTCATTGTCACGCCACTCAAACAGAGGTGGACTCTGTTCTTAGCATCTATTCATTCTGACATTTTTCAGCAAGATAGAGGAGCATGTGATAGAGCAGGGAACAATGATCGGCTTGATACAGCCTGATGGCATAACTATGGGTTGTAAAGAGAAGTGGTGGGACAGCAAATCTTTTAAAACAGCACACACTAGACTCTAATCATTTCTTTTATCTTAAACATAGATGATGGAGTTAAATGACATGAATTTAAGAGAAAATATGTACAGTTGGGAGTTTTAATATATGTTTGCCATTATTAAGGATATAAATGATCCTATTTAAAATCAGACTGCTGAAGCAATTAGGAACAACAAAATGCATTTAGTCTTGTATTTATTCAAAAAGCCAAGACAGCTTTTTATGTCTGTCACCAGGGCAGAGAGCAAAAAACAAAAACCAGAGCAAGCTTCTTATAGACACAGTTTCACATGTCAGCAACCTATTCAGAGAGGAAAAAACCCCTCTGCAGATGCCTGGTCCACTTCTTCTTTCCACGAAAGACAAAGTTCGGACAGTTTGGACATAGATCAAATATAACATTTTCCTTCATCAAACAGAAAGTATTCACACCCCAGAGGTCAAGCTTAAAGTTCTCCACTACACCAAACTGTTTTGTGGTGTTATGACAATTTAGAGCAACTATTGTCTTAATCCTTACCAAATGGTCTTTCATGTAGAATTCGCTTTTGTAAGCGCAACTTACTCTCTGGCTGTAGCAACCATAACAAAAGTTCAGAATCAGTTTGCAGATGTCCTTCTCTTCAGGAGTAATAATGTCTGGGCTAACGATAACATAAATAAATACAGTTGCTGATTTAAATACTATGTTTAAATATAGGACAATCATCTGCAACTCTTTGTCTTCTGGTCCTAGAGATCAGCTCTTAATAGGGAATCTATTAATCAGATGGTAAGGGTACTGTATCTGTGTGGTGCATTATCATGAATTACCATTTTAAGGTTGTATGAATCTTGTATGAAGCTTAAACACAGCATTTCCACTCGGGGCATCATTATAGTCATGGTACAGCCAAAACGCTACAGTGTAAGCATCCATCATGGTCTAACATATTCAAATATCATACTGTGTATTGCCCTCTGTATTGGAATTTGGTGACAGTGATGGTCTTTGCAATGTAAATATTGTCATACTCACAAAACCATATGATCTCAAAACCAGTTTGAGATGAGCTTTACGACAATGTGTATAAAACAACATCAAGAAGTTGAATTTCCTTAATGGTCCAACATAAGACGGAGCTGAGAGACATCTAGTGGTGAATTCGAAGTATTACATCTAGCCAGGTCCCTAAGTTTATTGGTCAGCAACTGTGTTAGACTGGCACAAATAAAGGAATCTGGTTTGTATTGTTTACTGGATTTGATTAGGCACAAAGGTTTACAGGAAAAAAACAGTACACAGAGTTTATGTAGTTGTATTTGTATCTATGTATGTTCAGTATATTATAATGTCCTCAGTTACATATTTGTCTTCTGTTGTGGTTTTCTATTATGATACATATTACTTTGCTCATCTTATGACATAATATGTAGCATTGTCTATTATTGTTTATATTAGTAATATTTTTGGCAGAATTGATGATATTTAATGTCAAATTTAAACAAAAAGCTTAAAATCACCTTTCATGTTTTTGCTGTCAAATCAACTACAATAGTGATAATTGCTATCCACTGATGAATAAAGATATCGGAAATTTCTCATAACTCTGTGACTTGAAACAAATTAAATATCTGCAACGTTTAAAAGAACAGACAAAATAATGAAGACACAGCTGATGCCTTAAGCAAAAAAACAACCAGCTTTTATCATGACTCTTGTCTCTGGTGAAACAAAACGTTACAAACTAGTGAAAAGTTAACAGTTGAAAGCATCATGCTGACTGGAAATCCTTGTGAGTGTCTGGCTGTTCTTAAGCAGACGGTGCTGTTTTGCGATAAGGCAGCTCTTTTAGGCCATGGACCCTGATAAACTCATTGAACATAACAACTCTTATCTTCTGAAGGCCAGTTTGTGGCCTTCACTGAAAGGAAGCTCATGAAGGTCTCTTTACTGACATTAAAACCAACAGACTGCATTTAAGTCCCATCTCCAAGGGAATCCAGTCGATTTTAAGTCGAGTTGATGTAACTTTGGATCGTTTAGAGCGCTGACATTTCAATACCTCTAAATGCAAAGAGTGATTAAAATATGAGGAAAATATTTGTGGGAAAACTTTCTGTTTTTGGTTTAAATGTAATCAATAAAAACAAAAACAATGGCGGACAGGAAACTCTCCTGTCTTTGAGCTGCAGATTGAGTGATTCCACACTTTTTACATTACATTTGTCTCCTATTATAAGTGAATTATTGCAGGAACAACTGTAGCATCACCAGTAACAGTCATTCTGGGAAAGTTATAGGGAATATGAACTGGAGAAGATAAAAAGTCAGAATCGGCAGAGAGTCCCTTTATAATAGCAAATTAGAGAAAACTTCTTTATGTAAAAATAAGACTTTAAGTGAAATGTTTTGATAATAATGTATACTGATATGATGCCACAATATGCAGTTTGGAGGATGAAGAAAGCAGCAAAGAAACTTAGTTTTTTAATCTTTTGTCTTTAAGTAAGACTTTGAATAAGATGCCCTTAAATTACAGTTGTATTCAGATATTTTTGTTGTTGTTAAGTTCATTGTCTTCCTCTCTATATAAATATATTTACTGAGCTTCAGGCAGAGCAGAATTATAAAGTTGGGAAAGAAATGCAGGCGAACTGTATAAGAAACTAGAACATTCTTCAAAGTGAAAGAATGTACCCATCTCAGTATGCAAATAAATCTCATGTAACTAGTAATTTATTCTAATATCAGTAAATGCCTGAAAAGGCTAAAGTGTTTCACAGCAAAAATTAAACAGTGTATCAGTTTTGCTATTTATTCCTTATCGGCTTGAACAAATATACATAAATATATTACAGGAATGAGATGGAATCCAGTTTTTGCTTACACAGACCAAAAAATCCATTGTTAAATCAAAGTATTTACTAAGCTATGTACAGCAAATATGACTACTGAACCTCTGAGGTGACATTTTTATCTTTTTCATAAGGAATTTAAGACGTTTAAGACTGCAATACTCTTGGAAGCCCATAAAAGGGGCTATTGAAAAGAGAACAGCTTCACATGCATCAGAAATGTCCTAAATGCTTTACTGACTGACTTGCAGAGGTTTCAGAGTTAATATTATAGGCTTATCTGGCAAGAGAATAAGCTCAAACATACTCTGTACTTCCAAATTGCGCTGCTTCTCAATTCGGAAGTTTTCAAGCATCTGCAAAAGAGAAAGAAAATACAAAGCAGTAAATACAACCTGTTCTGCATAATGAGGTAAAACTGCTTTTTACTTTTCTGCATGGCTCACATGGATAAGAAAGATCTGCATCTCCGTCTCAGCTATCCTGCGTCCCAGACACTGACGGGGACCAAAGCCGAAGCCCAGGCTTCTGAAGTACTGCGTTTCAGTCCTCAGCCAGCGAGACGGAAGGTACTGCTCTGGACGGAAGAACACCTTTGGGTCCCTGCCCATCGCATAAAGCCCTAACTGGACCAAAGTCTAAACACAAAGACACACTGACAAAACGAAACTGTTGCAATAAAAATGCTCAAAATGATTGAATGTATAAGTGCTCCTTACCCCAGCTGGAATGTGATAGTTTTGAATAATTATGTCTTCAGCTATGTATCTTTGCAGGCTTACTGCAACTGGATGCAATCTGAAAAGTAGGTAAAATAAAATTAGATAGGGTGATTGAAAGTTTTTTTTAGCAAAATAATAATAGTTAAAGTACTTGGAAGAAATAAAATAAATGGAAAACGAACTGAACTTATATAGGGCTTTTCCAGTCATACGGTACACTCAGAGAGCTTTATGCTAGAGACACATTCAATCATTCGCACTCAAAAACACATTTATGCACTGATACACACATCAGTAGACAACTTGGGGTTAGTTGACTTACCCAGGGGCTCATCAACATATGATTGGACAAAGCTGGAATTGAACCTACCCTACCAATTGTAAGACAACCACTCTACCCAATGATCCACAGAAAAAAAGGTTGAAACATTTTAAATATTCAGACCTGTCAAACCTTTTATTTATTTTTTTTCTTTTTTTTACCTGAGTGTCTCTTTAAGAGCGCCTTTGACCAAAGGAATCCTCTTCAGCATGTCCAGCATGTCCCCCTGGCTTGCAGTCCGAGCCGCAGCAACCTCTGCCCTCAGCTCCT
Organism: Xiphophorus hellerii; assembly: GCF_003331165.1. Classification (NCBI taxonomy): domain Eukaryota; kingdom Metazoa; phylum Chordata; class Actinopteri; order Cyprinodontiformes; family Poeciliidae; genus Xiphophorus; species Xiphophorus hellerii. The sequence goes on along the minus strand of NC_045673.1, from coordinate 8,782,656 downwards.
CCTGGAGGTTTGGGTGTCTGGCTAATTCATACAGCGTCCACAGGAGCGTTATGGAAGTCTACGGAATAAAAACTAAATTGTTTTTCTTACTGTAGCAATAAGGACACTGTGTCCATCTTTTTTTTTTTGTCTTACAGTGTCCACTCCTCCAGCCATTAATTCAGTCACACTGGCCTTGATGTCTTCAATGGACAGCTTGTCCAACAGAAGCAAACTGGCCAACACTCCTGGGTATTCCTTGGATGCTCCTGTTTCCTGACGCAGCTGCCTGTAGATGTTCTGGATGCAGCGGTCAGCTGATACACCAAAATTAGATATAGAAATATAAAGAAAAAAGAACTACACAGTAAAATAAACTTTGCAATTGAAAAGACTATTAATGATATGATGATATATCACCTTGGTTAAATATTCCATCCCACGCCTCTACGTGGTCCCGCCACACCTTTGCTCCGACCTGCCTCAGCAGAGCAGGAGGAATGTACAGCATGGGGGAAGTGGTCTTGAACATGAGTGTGATGCAGTCTATAAAGCGCTGAGCTTCAGGGTCAATGTAATCCAGCATCAGGCCCAGCCGCTCCCCGTACAGCACTGAGCTCACCGCTGAGTAGGACAGAATTCAAATTAGATAAAGTGTTTGTGGAAAACAACAAGTTGAACTGAAAATGAGCTTACACTCTAGAGCGTATTTGAAAAGTTCTTGAGACAAGTCTGTGGTCCATTTGTTCTGGCCACTTCGTTTAATTTTTTTGTGAACTCTGGCCACAAAATCCTGGCCCACATCGTCCAGCAGTGGCACAAAGTTTTCTAGCATCTTCAGGGAAATCACCTCCTTGTTAAGAATCACACGGTTGTTTCTCCAGTCTTCACCATTCCTATCGAACGAACATATGCTGAATTAAAGCTCAGAGCATTTTGAAAAATAATGCCTGACCTTGCAGATATGACAGCAAAAATTCTTACTTTAGGAGAACCCCATATTTGCGGTTCCTGTAGTCTCTGTATGACGTCCATGCTTCAACTTTCAGCCTTTTAGGATAATGGCCCTCTGCTTTAAAGAGAATTGCAGCATCCTCTGGTTTGATGATATTTACACTTTCATAATAACCTATTTTCTCCCTGTTTTACAAAAAACAAGAATGAAAAAATAAAACTGCAGCAGTTGCTTGTTGTTGGATTACATGACCTTGTGGAGCAAAACTCTCAACTACTTTTAATCAACATTTCGCCTGAAGTCAGAGAAAGGTTTTTTTCCTACAAGAGCAGACTAATGTATAAATATTTTACCTGTAAATGGGTCCAAATGTGTTGAAGTTCTGCAGCATGATACGGTGAAGGTTTCTAAAGCCGTCCAGTTTCCAGAAGTTGTACAGGTTGACCACCCCGTTCTTCCAGAGTCCAGGAATCTCACTGAACGGCCGAACGACGCTGCTGCTCTCCGGGTACGCCTGCCGGATCACCGGCATGCTGCTGCTCCTGCGAACGCCCGAGGCGACCGGCTCCTCCATGCAGGACAGGGGCAGCGCCACGGGGCTCCGCCACATACTCAACCTGGCCATCTCAGCAACAAAACGCTCACAATTCCCAACAGCTTCTCTGGCTCACTTGCTGCCTCCCTCTCAAACAAGGCTGCAGGAGGCTGGTCCACAAAGTCAGCCCTCCTTTTTGTACTGATCAAGGCTCTTCCGTACTAAATAACAGAACACACCAACAGTACACTGTGTCAAACGATGACACTGTGCAAGAGCAGCAAAATAATTTATGATTTGAAAGATTTTTTTTTAAGTTGAATTAAAAGAAATTTATATAGTAAAAAAATTATTTTATGTATGTTGTCGAGAAGCAAAAAACAAAAACGCAGTTTTAGTTTTTAATAACTTTAATCAAAACATATTGAATTTACATGTAAAATTTAAGCATATATCTAACAGCAAAACAAAGTTACAGTGGAAGCTACTTTTTAAGCTGCTTAATGAGTTCTTCCAGCTTCATGGCCGTCTTGATGTCTCCCTGCACCTTGAGCTTGCCGCTGGTGTATGCGGCAAACGGTCGCAGCCTCCCTTGGAACATGTCCACGAGGTCGCAATCGCTCATGCTCAAAGTCACATCAGGCTCTCGACACAAGAACCCTGACCCAGCTGCGCCACTACCTGCAACACACACACAAAAAATACAAGTTTAGGAGCTTTTACTTACGGTAGATAGAAATCACAATAAACTGAACCGTACTGCATTGGAAATTGGATCGAATTGGAAAATATGCCAACTGAATTGAACTGATAACATATTTCTGTTTATGTTTTCCTCATGTAAAAGTTCCTATAGATAACATTTGTTTTTAATTGGTGCTTTGAGTGTAAACTAAATTGAAATGAATTACTTAACTATCTAAATTAATACCTCCACGTCTACACATCCTCAACCATAAGGAAATGGGGGCTATATTCTGGTTGCTTGCACAAAACATACGCAGTGCTGCAATAAGACGACTCCAAACTCACTCAAAAACTAAATAATGCCGTTTGAGAACGAGATATTGGATGTGAATCCTAGATGTTATTTCAATATATCCAACCAGGGAAATTGAAATTTATTCATCTTTGAATTAAATAAATGGATAAAACTATTTGCTGTTATAGAGAACCACAAATGAAGCCAAGACCTAAACACAACTAGTCACTTGAGATGGACATGATGCCTTTTTAAAGTTAGGTATTAAGAAACATTAAGTTACATTTGTGGATTTGTGATCCACAATGTGGAAAATGCAAAATGTATCTTCACCTCTAACACCTTTGCTCCCAACTTTATCTGTCCACTTGCTTATGATCAAATCCCCATTATTTTGCAGGTTTCGCATTTCACTTTAGGCTTTATATGTTTCTACTTTTGAATGCTAAACATTTTCTATAAGTTAAACTTGGTATAGTAGCTTTATTTTTAGACCGACATGGTTTATGGAAGCTTTCCATTTCAAAGTTCCATACTTTTCCAGATTCAAATTTCTATATCATTTTTCAAACAGTTTGTATAAACACACTAATCTGAGGTTGGTCATTCAGCTCTTTTTTTTCAAATCTATGTATATTGGTTGGTCATTTATCTCTTTTTTTTTCAAATCTAATATATATATATACATATACAGTATATATATAGACAGAGAGATAGAGAGACAGAGGGAGAGAGACACATGTGAGACAGAAATGGGTCATGTTATTTAAATACAAATAAATATTAAAACACACACATCGAGTCCCCATGGATAGGAAAATAAATTTTGAGTTTTTTCAACTCATTTGTCATGCACAACTTATCCAGACTAAAGAGTCATATTCCATTTTCAATAAAACATGGCAACCCTGAATAAATTAAGTTTCATATTCGGTTCTAAGCTCTAAGCTGCTCACCTTGAGTTAAATCCAGGTAGTACTGATGCTGCTGTCCATCAGCAGTGCTGATCTCAAACTGGAAACAAGCCCTAATCTGTTGGACCAAAGTCTCAGAGAGGATCATCTGGACTCCACTGAGCAACTCCTCAACAGAACCTGGTGTGACCACGGCAACTTCAGCCTCACTACTGAGCTCATTCATTAATGTCAGACTGTCCTCTGAAAAGAAGAAGCTCGCATTAAAACAGCTACAACAATAGAATTTACACATAAAAAATATAAACATAAAAAAAGAAACATCAGAATGTTTAATCTTACCCTGTTTAGGATGTGAACTTCCACTGTGACTAAGAAAGTGCATGGCCAGCTGCTGAATGGAGTCAGTGAGGCCTCCGAGTCCAGGTGCAGACGGTAGAGAAGCAGGTGTGGTAAGGGGTGCAGCTTGGCCTTCTTCTGGGGCTTTGAGTAGAGAACCAAAGGTAAGTTCCACCCGATCAACTTCGAGCCCCCATGGATGAGTCATCTCATTTATGTCCATCTGTGGAGAATAGAAACACATTTCAGAACAGGATTAACCAATTCCATAAGGATCGAGTCCAAGATTATATAAATAGCAAACACATAAAACTTTTGAGACAAGGTTGGGTAATATAAAATACCTTAAAAAAAAATTATTTGAACCCTTACAAATTTGATCTGTTTTTGTTTTTTCGTCACGCAAACCAGACTGTATGTGAACTTACACCAAGATATTCCTCTAGTTTCAGTCTCTCAGTTTGAATTTCCCTGATGGTCTTCTTGGACAGGCTGTGGGTCAAAGCGTTCTGCGCAGTCATCCTGGTGGAGGCATTCAGGTCCTGGACCGACACCACTGACATGACTGGGTTCCAGATCCTGAACTGGATGTCTGCTCCCACTAACAACACGCCACCATCCCGAGTAATCACCTAATGGGGCAGAGTTACACTTTACATTTGAAGTCAAGAAAAATAGGCCATATACTGTAAGTTGTATCTTTGTTTCTAATATTATTTATATTATTATGCACAGACAAGTTTTTTCATGGAAAAACATTTCCTGGTGCTATTTTTGATTATGAACATATCCTCTGGAGTAATGGAATATATTCTGACCTTTTGGTTGAATAAGGGGCGATTACAGTCTATTTATCAGATTTTATGTTAGCCATAAAAACAAGTAAAACATAAATCAAAAAATATTGGCTGAAAATGTCATGGCAATATGTTGAACATATACAAATTTTATTATTTAACATGTTTCTTTTTGTAAGTTTAAGGACTTAAATTAATCCAGATTGTAGTATTTTAAGCTAAAATAAATATAATTGTAATTGATCTTCGTATCTTTTGAATGTTTTTTTTTTATTCGTGTTCAGATAAAAACTTCTGTTTAGACGTAAAATATATTACAATCAGAAGATGGTTTGTCGTTATTCACTCAGTAAGATCAAAATTACAGCAAATTACACAGTTGGTTGAAACATAAAAAAAGATTGATTGATATAAATCTCATAGTACTTGATGGTTTTCTACAGTACACGCATCGTAATTATGATTATAAAAACACAGATAGGGCTGAGATTTTCAACTCAGTGAGACATAAATTTACTGAGATTTCCAGAACTTTGATAAAGATCTAAACGAGTTAAAAAAAAATAAAAAGACAAAGCAGAGATAAAGTAGATATTGGATTTGACTTTTCTTTTATTCAACATGTTGAGTAAAAACAACCTTGTTTGGACATAGTTACATTCTTTGACATGTTGAACACCAATTCAAACAGCTCATTTATATCAGAGATCTTCTGCTTAGGTTTACCTGACATGGGGGGGTGTTAAAGGCTCGGGTTCTCAGGTCCACTTTCTGCCACTGATCAATGAGGGGCAGCACCAGCACAACCCCGGGGCCTTTAGGGGGACAAACCCGACCCAGACGGAACACTACTACCCTCTGGTAGTTAGGGACAGTCTGCGTGTAGAATGAGTCCATCTTGGTCAAATTCAACTGATAACAAATGGGTCGAGATACTGATGAGGCGTGGTGGAAAGTAAAATTACCTTTAGAACAAACCATCCTGTTACTGGGAAGGCTATGAAGGTGCAGATGTAAACGAGGAAGATCACAATCAGGTTGCAGATCCAAGACACCCATCCCTGAGAGGCGTCTTAAAGAAAAGCATCATCAGAAACGCTGTACACTATAAAACAGCACTAATTAAAAAAAAAAACATCCAACAGCTAACAGTAGCTAAAATCTTACCAGTAAAGTCGTTTGCAGAGATATTTGGGATATAATCAAAGGAAAGTCCTTTATGATAGCTTGGCTGTGAAAAGCTGTGAGAGTTCACAAACAAACCATGAGTCTTCTGGGAGCTTGAATCCCTCTGCGGAAGCAGCTGATATGACCTGCCGAACATTACCCCGGAAAAATACGACTTATTTCACCATTAAAGCCACAACATGATACTTTTCTGTTCATTAGAAGCCGCCTGGTTGAAGAAAACCAATTCGTTTTAACAGAATTAGCATGGTACTTTGGTATAACTAGCCACTGTCTTCTTCTGGGAGTTAACGGTCGTACCCATCTGTTAATGTGCTCACCACTGCCACCTAATGTTTATGTTTCTCAAATGAAGCTTGCACACCAGGAAGAAGTTGAATTTTTGGTTTTTTTTGCTGCACAGATGTCATTGTTTGCACATTTTTTGAAAAAAATCTAAAGTTTCAGAACCTCCATAAAAATAACACTTTTGACACATAAATAAAATGTTTACAGGAAATGAAAAATACTTGTTTTGGCGTTTCTCGTATGCTCCAAACATCTCTTTAATGTTATTTGTGACTTTTTGTTACAAAGTCACAAATGACACAAATGACTTACAAAGTCATTTACAAATGTAACTTAGACAAATGTAAGTCAAAGGTCAAAAGGGATGCATCCATCCCATTTTCACCTTTTTTCATGTTACAGCTGTGATAAACTAATACACAAAAAAATTACAAATGTAAAGTGAAAGAAAAAGAATACACGGTTTGGTGTGCATTTGTTAACCTACCATGATTTTTTCTTCCAGTTGTATATTGACTATGTAAGAGCAAAGAACTCACATTACATTTAGGCAAATGAGACAAATAAACACATAATTTCAAATTTTATTGGAGAAAAAGACATTCGCAACATGAAAAAAGGATACATTTGGGGAAACTTCTATTTAGGCTTGTTTAGCTTTTGAACATATCACACAGTAACTTCTCCATGGGTGTGTTGCCAATTGTCCTGTGAAAGAACAGCTGCTCTATCTTACGTGGACTCAAGAAGTGGAGAGATGGCAGCAGAAGTAACAGCCTCCCAAACCTTGTTGAGCAAGAGCAAAAAAAATTTTATTTTTTCCCTTTTTTATTTTCAAACATGCCTGAAGATCTTTGTAATATTTTAAAGATACAGTTTGTCACCTTGAAGCATTGTTGGGGTACACCAATTGAATGTGCTGACTCAATAGCAAGTGGGACTGATCCTGCAAGTTTTCAACCTGGCTGGCATCTTTGAGGTTGCGTGTCTCTGTGCCAGGTAATCAAAATGCAAAGATGAGTTGGATTATCAAATTTACAGAATACACAGTGGTTTTGTACTGTAGTTAGGGTTTTATTTACCTGGCTTGAACAAAACTATTGCTTTAAGACAGGCAAATTCAGTAGGGTCGACAACCAGAGCCTTGAAGCGACTGAATACATCTTCAAGAATCTGCGTCTCAGATGAGACAAGGTTGGTCTTAACTTCATGAGTGGGGGAAAGTTCTGGAGACAGAATTAAACATCTATCGATAGGTAGAGACATCTGAATGGCACACAGAAGGAACATCTCACTCCAAGCTTCTTCCAGCAGAATCACCTTAAGATTTTACAGAAATGTATAATATTAGAAGACAGAAACCAAAAACCTAGAGCAGGGGTCTGAAACTCTATCCCTCAAGTGCCACTGTAACTTTTGAATGCATCCCTGTTCCAACTCACCTGCATCAAATGAATGGTTAATGATTATACCTTTGCAAAACTCGCTGACATGCCAAAGAAGTAATCCAACCTCTTGACTCAAGTGTGTTGGAACAGGGAAGCATCCAAAGGTTGCAGGAGAGTGGCACTGAGGAACATGGAGTTACAGTCCCCTGACCTACAATCTATCTCACCTGGTCTCGAAATGGCAAAAGAGCAAAAATGGGCAAATTCTTTGCCCACTTCACAGACATGAAGAGAAGTCGAGCTGCTGTTTCGTCAAAACTTTCTGAAAAGCTGGAGAGGGATGTAAGCCTGGTGCGGTCTAATGAAGAGTTGTCCTTCTCTGCATCGTTTGTTGTCACATCAATATTTTCTTCATCTATGAGCAAAAAATAATGCAAAAAACAGAATCAGGTAGATGTCGAGATTAATACATATATAGTATATACTGTATATCGCTTCCCACTGTATCAGTAATTCCTCCATTTTTTCAATGACCTTACCATCCTCTGGCTCCAGTTTGGTACAAGTTTCTGCTGTCAGCAAGCTGACCATGAAGCAGTGAGTCTTTTGGTTGCAGCAGGGTTGTACAGATGCAGAACTGGGATCAGGCAAGGTGACCAGAGGTCTAAATCTAATAGATGAGTAGAGGCTGGAAGTGGTGAGCTCCTGTGTGGTAACGAGGTCTTCCCTCTTGGCCTCCACATCTATGGAATCGAGACTGACATGTGTAGTGATTCGAGGCTGACGCTCACTCTGAACTGCTGCCAAAGACAAAATGAAAGATGTATTGTTTCAAGAGAAGTTAAAATAATATACTGAAGGAGTAAAATCAACTCACAACAAAATATCTTACCATCTTTGTTCATTCCAGCTTGGAGACACTTCTTCAGTCGGCAGGCTTGGCACTGATTCCTATGAGCTTTGTCAACAGGACATCTGCCTGTCCCAGCCTGACACCTGTGAGGTTAATAAAAACGCATGCATATGTCTTAAAATAACTGTTTTAGAAAATACTTTATATTCATTTGGACTTATTTATTACTGTCCTTGCAATACAACATTTATTGCGTGACCCCTCACTCACCTGTAGATGAGTCTTCTTCGTACACTGCGTTTAAAGAAGCCACTGCAGCCATTGCAGGCATATATGCCATAGTGTTTGCCGCTGCTTGAATCAGAGCAGACTTTGCAAAGTGAGGCGTGACCTTTAAGAGGACTTTTATCTGCACAGAATAAATGGCCAAAGGGAATCTTTTAAACAAATGCTTAATCTTTAGAAATATTACATGTACAGTATATATTTGTTAAGTTTGTTATGAAGCCTTGCAGCAACTAGTAATTGTAATCATGGACAAAATCGTAATGCAAGGTATAATGTTATAACTTAGGCTGTTTCAAACGTATTAAAGACAGTAATGTAATGTGGTCGTAGAGCTAATGATCCGATATATTCAACAGAGAATTGTGACAACCTTGTGGAAGGATACCCTAATTTTTTTACCCATGTCTATCAGCTTAATAGCTAGTTCCATCAAAGGACATATTTGTAAACTTCTGAATTTAAGAAAGTTAATATAAAATTCTGTCACTAGCAAATAGTTTTTGGCAATCCTGTTGACTCAAAACTACTTTCTACTACATCTCATAGAGTTTTATATTTACTGAACATGTTTCTCGTTATAATGCAAATAATAACTCAATTGTTTGTAAGTCATGGAGAAAAAAATGAATTCATACCTTGTTGAATTCCATCTAGGCTCTGTTTTGTGAAGTTGCTGGAGTCATCCTGTGAAAAAAGATCTACTTTAATCACCTGATCTTCCATTATTTATTGTACCACTATACTTGAATATGGAAATTAAATCTTTTAGAAGAAGAACAGACAAATCAAAATCAATCAAGGAATAGAAAAACACAAAAAGCCTGTTTTTTTTGTTAATAAAAGCACCCAACACAAACAGCTTCCTGTGTCTGATGTAATGTCGGGTCACTGCCAGATCTGCCAGACTGTGAGAACTTGAGTCGTCTGGGGGCTTTCATGAGGAGTAAAAGAAGATTAACACCAGTCGCTGTGTAAGCAAATACCAATGTGTCATCCTCTTAATCTTTACTGTGCTAAAGATTGGTGTGGTCTTTCCAGAGTAGTCAACAATGGTGAACCAATGTTGCAACAAGTACTGAAAACACTTCTTTCAAAAGAGGAGCTGAACTATTTCCCTTTAGCAAAAAAAAGACTGGTTTTTAAGCATCAAAATAAGATGCAGAATGTAATATTTTTAAAGGTCTTCTGAGTCAAAGACTAAGTGGAGGCAAAATCAATCTTGCAATTAATTATGGATAGAGAAAATATGCATTAGAGAATATTAATATCAAAGACATATCACTAATGTGGAAAACATGCCATTGCAACAGTGCACTTTTTTTAAGTTCAAGTTTAAACGGTCCAAATGAGGATAGTTTAAACTTACAACTTCTGATTTAGTTTTACACTGGATTTTTATCATAGTCCTGAATCTGATTTTCCTGGTGTATCTAACCAGCTCAACAGTCCACATGTAGGTAGGACTAACATGCTGCAACCATCAGCAAAGGGCTACTTTCAGGTTTAACTATTGAGGATAGCGGTCACGTTCCTTCACACCTGAGTCCTGTGACTCTTATGAAGATACATGTCAATCATCTTTAGCAGCGGGCCACCATGAGCCAAGTGATTATGTATTTAGTGGAAAAATTTTATCACAATAGATCCCTGCAGGTGAATCAACACACATCACTGGAAAAACCCTTGCTCATTCCCTTGTTATTTCTTCATTCTTATATTTATAGCTCATTATTTATTCACCGCTTGTATTTAAATGTGTTTTTACATTGTGCACACCTATAGCATTTTGGGCCTAGAGTAAAATCCTGCACATGAATGAAGTTTAGAAGAGATTATGTGCAAGACATAACTTTGTTGTCCTTGAGAAGATGCCCTTGAATGCTAGTTTGCAAACCTCTGCATCAGTCTAAGCAGCTTTTGGGTGTAATCCCCTTTCAGCTATTGTCAAAGAGTGAGCTTAACTTTTCGAGTTGTTACCTTTCTCTTCATGCATATGGAGCAGGTGGAGTAAGGTTGCTGAAGCAAAACTGATTCTTGTATTGATTAATTATTTTTATTTTAATGTATGACTTTGGAAAAGGCAAAAATGAATGGTAATAGTTTTTCTGTCATAAATAAACTTTGGTTAGTCTGTGGTCAGCAATTCCTGACTTCCAGCCGAACATCATTCATAACCTCCCACTGCCCTCACCCCTCCTCCAGAACAGATAAAGTAGAAGGACTGAGGTGTCAGCACTCTGGCTTTTAGGGATTGTTGTCTCTTGCCATCTGCTGTCATTCACTGTAATCCGTCTGATGGCTAAACAGTCAACATTTTCTGCAAAACCAAACCATAGACCATGCGTATAGTTTGTTTTGAAATAAAAAAAGACCAAGAAAGTTTAGTTGTAATAGCAAAATGATGAATCTGGACTTAAAAGCTCCATGCAGCTAGTCTCCTAATTGCCAGCATGCGTTTCGGTCTTTACAGGGACACAGACATTGTCAGATCCTGACATGAAATTGGCTATTGATGAGTAAAGCCATATGAGTCGGAGGTGCTCTCTGTGTGGCATATTATGAGTTTACAAATCACAAGAAATGCAATAGTAAGAAGAATAGTAAGGGGTCAAATTATTTGTCAGTTAAAGTTTGCATAATATTATTTTCACTGGTCAAAGTAGTAAGAAAAACCAAAGAAAACAAAACAGTGTTTCTTTATGCCCAAAAGCATTTCAACAGGATTTTAAGGATTAAAATATAATGTGACTCTTTCAAAAAAAACTAAAGAGTTATAAGAAGACTAATAAGACTAAGGTGTTGTGTTGTTGTTCTTCTTTGTCAAAAATTATATGGGTTTATTGACTCAGCTTCATCCAAATATTATGAGTAACCCCATGGCAATTTACAAGGTTTGCTTTTAGATCCCCACCCTCTTAATCTTGTTTTATTGCACTACAACTGGGAGGAAACATTTTATTACCTTCACAGCTATGTCAATGAAGCTATTTTAAACCATAGTTTCATTCCAAATACTTAAAACTTCAACTGCCTAAGAAGGCAAGTTCACATGACACAGCTGTTAAAGTGTAAGGTTTGCTGTCTGTGCATTCTGGAATTGATTAAAGCACTTATATTTTTCTTTAATCATACAGGTTCTCCAGATTCCTCGTGTACTTCTGTTTGCAGTCATTCCACAAGTCTGTCTCTCAATCTTATTTATGACTTAAATTGCATCACCTCAGTTCTGCACTCTGTAAAATATTCCATTCTTGTGGTCTAATAAAAATTATTATTTAATACACTTGGTTTATCTCCTTTTTTTACCTTAATTCTTTTATACTTTAAAAAATGATGCATTTTGTATAAGCTAAAGGGTTTTCTATGAAATTGACATCCCATTATTTTTATAGAATTGAAGAAGGAATTAAATTTAATTAGAAAGAACACAATAGGGACAAAAATCTTATATGATCTGCACACTATGTATTTTATTGCAGTTCAAGAAATAACCTTAGTAAATTTCAATAAAGCTAAAAAATACCTTTACATTTTTTATGTAAAATCGGGTACCCAAAAAATAATGTGTCAAGTATTGCATTTTCCTTGTATTTTCTTTCATCTCTTTCTTTTTTCTTCTTCTCTTTTTACTAATGATTAAAAAGGTTGCATGCAAAATCATCCTTTAAACACTTTGATACTCATGTTTGCAGTGGCCAACATAAAGAGGTTCAGCTTGGATTCCACGTCTAAACAGGAAGTGAAGCAGAAACAACAGAATGTAACAGGCAGACATTATAAAAAGCATGGTAGTGTCCTGCTAAAGGGCAGTAAGTGGTAGAAAGGCGGACATGCTAAAGTACCTTAGGAGCTTGCATCGAAATTCCTGTAGTCGTGGAAATGCTCTTTCCACACAGGAGGTTTGCCTCTCATTGCTCCACAGTCTCTCAGCTGCAGCACTTGCTCTTGGCCTGTTCATTTTGATCATTAAAGACAAGAATTAAAGATATTCTTGTCAAACAAGCACACTTTTCAATATTATTTTATTTTTGAAGAGATGTTTGGATCTTACACACCAGAGACGTGGGGATAGGTTGGTAGCATCTACATATTCCCCCCACAGACAGACTTCTCCCCCGATCACTAAACTCTTCTGCTTCTCAGTACCTGTTCAGATAAAAAAAAAAAAATACAAATGAAAATAAAAGATTCTTACTCTTGAGACTGAATAAATAATGACAAATGAAAACAGAATGTTCACAAAAGTCTATTTTTTGTTCTATAAAATTTGGGGTTTGCTGCCACCTAGGTGGTTTGACAATCAATGGAACATCAATGAAAAAATTGGTTGTCTGAAATTGAGAACTATTTCCACAACCTGAACAACTCACAGCGCCCCTGTTTTTTCACTGACCTTTGAAGGCTAGTGGCCACACATTATAGTAGCGGGCCCAGTTGTGTGTGGGTCCAGGCTGGTCCAGATACCACGGAGAGGCCAGAATCACCCTGAGTCCAGCTTTAACAACCCTGCGTACTTCACAAAGGTAACAGCCCTGTTTCCACACCTCCACCACTGACAAAAACCTGCGCTGCAACACAAAACAACTCACCATTAGATGTACACACAGTTTCAGTGGTACATTACCTTCCACATCATCCACACTTGTATGGCGTCCTTCATCTTTTACCTTTAAAAATAATAGCCGCTGTTGTTTGTATGACAGTCATGGAGAAATTTAATTCTTTAGTTTTATTTTGACCACATTTATATACAATGATCACATTTATAATTCAATCAAACATCCACAACATTTTGGTTTCATTTCAGTCAAAGGGATTTTCAACTTTTCAAAAGTCTACATAGACTGTGCATGAATGTCACATAAAATTAGGACCTTCTAATAACTCGCACAATAACTGCAAAAGATAAGCACCAGCCTCCCACAGTCCTGCAAGGATACATTGGTACAGATAATGGATGGATTTGTTTTTTTAATTTTTGATTATAAATTATGAACTTCTAAAGACATTCTGTGTCACAGACGTGTAATTTTCAATAAACAGTACATATATCTGTTGGTGCATCCTTACTCGTTCATGGTAGTCAAAAACATCTTGCCACACAATGGATGTCTTCCTGAGTACTGATGTGATGTTCACAATTCTGTTAATAAATGTGGACATATTAATCTTTTTATAGATTTGATTTGCATGTAGACTTCAACCCAAAATCTCCCCTCTACTGCCTTACTTTTCAATGTAGAATGCTTCCAGTTTAGAAAAGTCCAATCCAAAACCCATCTTGTACATGAATGCACGGATGTAAGGATTTGATCTCCTACAAAAAAGCAGTGGGAAGTATTTCCTTTCATGTTGTTACGCTCAGTGATGACTTGCAGCTTTTTGACAGCTGAAAACTACTTCAGATGAATATTAAGTTTGTGTTTCTCTTCTTTGCATTGACTTACTTTTAATTTTCAAACCTACCAGCAAGAAAAGTCAACCTCATCTCCTCCTAAGTGGATGTAGGGGTCAGGAAACACAGAGGCCACTTCCTTCAAAAGTGACAACATGAACTGATATGTGGAGGGTAGTGTTGGATTAACAGGTCCAAAAGTCCCTGAAGGAGTGCCCCCTCTGTAGCAGGGAGTCAACAACTCAGACTGACCTGAGACATAAATCCTTTAGTAAATATATATATACATACAAATATACATAAAATAAATAGTTATCACATTAAATGGCTGGTGGAGCAAATCAATGCACATACTAAATATTGACATTTTTTAGCACTTTTAGAGTATTTTGGGTGGTTTGAGGTTTATCTTAAAAACGAGACCATCAGTGTGAACACACAATACTTATCAAAGCTTTGTGCTTCAAAAACCTACCACTGTGATATTCACGAATGAGATCTGGAGGACTGGTTCACTGCTTGTTTGTTTTAAATGTTGTTTATTTTGCTTTGAAATTCTACCTTTTCCCCAAGATTTTGTGTGGCCTGGTGAATCAAACTCCGGAAGGACTCTTATTCCTCGCATCCTGGCATATGAGATCACCCTTCTCACATCTGACTGTGTGTAGACGTGAGTCACTGGATGGAAAGCCCCCTGTATCAGAGCCAGAAGTTTTTGGTTGTAGGGAGGACTTTCCAGCACTCATGACTTATGAAGCAGGGGGCTACAAATATTCACTATGGAAAACCATAATTGAATGTGGTTTAATGTTTATTTCATTTTTTTTCTTAAAATGCATTGTCTTTAAATACAACTTAACAGCTGTTCCAAATCACATACCTTATTGGAAAGGTCTGGGAATTTGTGGCTTTGGTAAGGGAATGATGGATCGTCAACAAGGTGCCAGTGAAATACATTGAACTTACTGTAGGCCATTGCATCCTAGAAAAGAAAAAAAAAAGCCATGTATGATCAACTGAACAGAAATATGGGCTAAGATGATATGTGATTGTTACCAGAGTTTTTAAAATGGCCTGCACTGGTAAGTAGTGGCGTGAAGTGTCCAGTAAAATTCCTCTATAGTTAAATTGTGGGTAGTCCTCAATCTCAGTCTTGTTAATATAATACTGAAAAACAAAAAACATAAAAACTAATAACTAAAAGCTAAGTCATCATTGCATAATGATGGATATCATTTATAAACCTGAGCTTTAGTATTTGAGAAACTCTGACTTACTGAGCCAAAATCATCTTGATACACCAACTGACTGAAGGTTTCAAGACCTGTGCTTGATCAGAAAAAAACACACATTAAAAACTCTGTTTTAAATATGCATATAAGATGGACATTCACATTCTAAAAACTACTGAGTTATTTCTTTAGCCTAAATATTAAGTTTGTAGGTTAAATTTGTTTTGAATGCCAATACAGAGTTTACATAGTCACTTACATAGTCCTATTAAGCTAGAGCTGAAAAGATGGGTTACTTTTGATGCTAATATGACTTGTTCAGCAATAAACAAGTCGGGGTTTTAGTTTTAAAAAGTCTTTAGTAGCTCTAATTTGTCACTTTAATCCATTTGTATTTACTTGGAACAATACTCTAGCCAGGGGTGCCCAAAGTCGGTCCTGCATTTTTTAGTTTTCTCCCTAGTTTAACTCACCTGGATCAAATGATGGCTCGTTAGAAGGCCTAAGAAGAACATTGACATGCTGAAAAGGTTGTTACTACCACCAGGGAGAGAACTAAAACGTGCAGGATGCCGGCCCTCGAGGGACCCCTGCTCTAGGCAAAGCCCATAAACTATCCAGTCTCTGATCCTGGACTTGCTGAGCAAAATAACTGAAATTTTGTTGTTTTTCACCAAGTTTTTAGAGTGCAAGATAACAGTTATTGATAACATTAGTTAACTGCCATTATGTCCATTATAATAAGGTACTTTCTAATTCTTTAAAAATGTAGTGATAGTAATTACCTCTTAGAGAACCCCACACAGTTTCTGCATTCAGAGATGCTTGCCCAGCAAAGACACTCAATTTGTCTAAAACACAAATGGGAAAAAGTTCTCAGTGATAGCTTTTACCGTTTGGGTTTTGTAAATTTAATACCTCATTATGTATCTTTAATCTTACATCTCTCTGAAGAGTCTTGATTTGGGTAACCCTCACAGTCATGACGATCAAGACTAATTGTGAGAGTGAATACCTCATTCTCACTGAGTTGTAGAGTGTCATTCCCTGTGAAAAATGAGTGTAAATATAGATCAATGACATTTTACTAAAATGTACAAATGTTCCAACCAAAGTATTGTTAGACAACACAAGGGTAAAGCTGGCCCATTGTCATTGAATGTGTTTGTGGTAACAGGCATTGGCTGGCCTACAGCTGAGCTGCTGTTTTTACAAAACCCATTCATCTACTTTAAAAGGCACAACTGACAAACAAAACATTCATAACAAAACTACTAAGCAATTCACAGTTGTAAATAAGTTTTAAATATGTTATCACCAGAATGTCTTCCCTTAGGTTCATGATAAAACACATAAGAATTGTTTACCAACAGTGAGTTGTTTTAACAGCTATTTAAAAATAATAATTGTGTAGCTACACTAAAAGTGATCAGGTTGGCTTCTAAATGCAAATAAAGTGAAAAATATGTATTTTCTTAAGTACACTTACCATAAGAGTATCCTGGAAATAAAATGGAAAAATATCTCTTGAATGCTGCATCCAGAACAGAACAGCTGTGCTTTGTATCCAAGTATCTTCTGTATCCAAAACTGAAAGATTGGGGCTTCAGTTGGTATCTTTCTGGAGAGGGGATAAATATTTGTGGCAATGGCCACACACTCTCTGCTGTGTTTAAGCCGAGATGAATTATGATCAGTAGCAGGAAATTATATTTTATCAGAGTGCAGTGTCCAGGATTTACTGAGCACATGACTTTCATATTCGACTTTTCACCTTCTGCCCAACTGAGTTAGTCAGGTGCATAGGAGCATGTAGTCAGGTGAGGTAAACAACAGGCAGCTTACCACTATGCCTACTAATATACATAATAATAGTGGTACTACTACTACCAGGGGTGCCTTGCTAACATTTTCAAAGGGGTGTCCAAATGGGGGCCACCAACACACAAAGGCTTAAAAGTTCAGGAGTTTTATTATACTATTGGCCTATTTACAACTAAGAAGGTAATTTAACAAATACACAAATAAATAAATAAACAAAATATTTATTTTTGGCCTAGTAATAGTAATAATATGTTAGAAGGATTATGTCCATTCTGCACAATGCATTAGTTATTTATTTATCAGTTTATTTATTGAATCTTGGGCATAGAAACAAAAGTAAAAGTCAAACCTATTACTCATATGGATGGTTTACTGAAGTTTTACTATTAAAATTTTATTGGAACACAATAGTGAGGTTTAAAACACAAATGTAGAGCTTTTTTAACATTAAGTATGCGAGTGAGACATTGCCAACATTTGGAACAATTTTTACTTATTTATTATACTGTTTGGCTAACCTAGGTTCGATATTGAGAAAGAAAGACATTAAATTTCTTTTCACATTTTATTTTCTAGTTTGTCTGACGTAAGGCCGTCGTCAGTTGGTGACGCTGCCTCTCTTTGTTGGCTTAGCAGCGGCGACGTTTTGTTGTTATTTTCGCTGCAGCTGAAAAACAGGCTCGGATAATTTTGGTTTTCGTATTGTTCCGCAATCTACATCTGGCGTTTTCGACCTCAAGGTGTGCTCGTCGTAAGCCGGTAAACACCCTAGGAATGGACTCAGACGAGGGCTATAACTATGAATACGACGACGAAGACGAATGTAGCGAGGACAGCGGCGAAGTGGAGCCCGAGGACGACACCCTGGATATCGGTGAGGTGGAATTGGTCGATCCTGTGGTGGCCGGCGGGGAGCGAGACGAGGGTGGCGAGACTGGTGTAGGTGGTCACGGTCCTGGTGAAGAAGAGGAGGAGGACTATCGTTTCGAGGTTTTGACTGCCGAGCAGATCCTCCAGCATATGGTGGAGTGTATCAGGGAGGTCAACGAGGTCATACAGGTAGGTATTTTGGTATACCATCGTCAGGAAAGACCGGGGTCCAGGATTTTATCAAGCGTTTACAGGCCACGGACGTTAGCTTATCGGCTAGCCTTGTAGGAGTAGTTAACTTACTGGAAGGTGACAGTTTCACAAGACTAACACGTGTTGAAATTCGTTTTTAACGATGGCAAGTTTTTGTTACTAGTGTGTATTTAGGATGAATGTGGATATGTTGAAATGTCACTAAATATACACATTTAAACTGAAGTTTTGTTACAGGAAGTAGTCTAATCCCCATTGAGAAGTTGGCAGCTACCTTTGCTAAGCTAATGTTAGCTTTCTTGCTACTTAGCCATCTTCTTAAGCTATGCTAGCAGCAGTATTCTGAAAAAGCCCAACGTCTTTGGTTGTTGACTTAGTGTACGTTAGGTGTGACTTTTGACGACAGAACGGTTGAAGTTAACTAATCAATTCAAGTTCGACTTCTATAAATATAGTGCAACTAGACTAACGTTAACGTATTTTGACGTTTGTCCAAAGGCTAGTTGGACATTGTGTAATGTAGCAAATGACAAGCTATGTTAGTTACAGAATAGCGACCAAGCATTTTGTCCGAACTTCGATGTGATGAAATACTGTTTAAGAATTGAATTTTAATAAGCCTTTTGACTTAACAACTCATTCCATTCGCAATAGCTTGTCAGAGATGTACGGTGTAGCACAGAGCCAACTGAGGCCTCCATTTCCTCTCTCGTAGGCATAGAATTAAAAAACAAAAAAGAAAAAATAGTCCTATTAAGTTACCACTTAGTTCTCTGTGATATAGCATGAACCATCATTCCGAAATATGATTTCGAAGAAGCTTGAAAGTCGAAAATATATAAATTCTTCCCATACAAAACGGTTGCTTTGAACTTGTTCCAATTTTAAAAACTGACTGTGGTTCTGTGTTTTTGAGTAGTAAATATACAAGTTTTGTAGGTTGTTTGAAGTCTGACATTGTTGGAGGTTCTTCGTGTGTCAGTGTAATTGCTTTGAATTACACAATATAAAAGCTAATGGAAAGAAATACAAAATTATCTCAGGTAGATAGATTTTAAGCGTTGCATTTAAAATCCTGCAAGGTTCTTCAGGGACCACCATTACATAAATGTTTAAGTTGATAGTAAAGTTAATAGTTAAGAAGATTGTGCATTAGTCTTAACTTTTGTTTGAGAGATTGTTGAATCTCATTCTTAAATATTTTGTTCAAAACACTGACAAAGAAGAAGGTTTTTGAATATGCTCTAGTTAATCTGGGTTCAGATGCCTTATACCTGAAAAACCTAATTTGATGTTTTTGTGGTTATTTAATACAAAATCAAACCAGGATAAAGTCAGTGACTGAACCTGTTGTTTTTGTTGTACTTGGTAATTTAATTCTGACTTTGTGCTGGTTAGATCTGTTTTCTGTTAATTCACATTAGGATTCTGGTAATTTAATCACTTTGCTATCCTATATTCTTGCAGTTTTAGTTGTTGTCATACTTAACCGTTTGGGGTAGGAAATAGTGCCATCCACAGTGGAATATGTTCTACCATCAACGGCTCAATTCATAGACACATTAGGATTTTTAGTGCCGTGTCTGAAAATTACAGATTTTACAGCAATTTCCAATAATATTCTTTATAGGGTGTTGTAAGGAAATGTGGCAATGTGACTCAAATAAACAATATTTCCCAACAGGAGTTTGCTCAATTATGTTGGTTTAATCAACGATCAAATGCTCTCATAAAAGTCAAGTTTTATTACCTGGTGGATATCGGGTAGAATACAAAGTTTTTCAAAAACAATGTACACTTAAATTATAAGTGGGAGCCTAGTGTTTTTGTGACTATTGTTCTCCATAATTAAATAAATACTTGTCTCCATATATATGTCATTTTCAAAAGTCTTTTGGATTTTCAATATCAAAGGTATGTCTACATAGTACCTAGTTAAAGCTAATATTGCACAATCTTTCCAGCTTTATTTTTACACAATTTTTCCTTTTTTGTTTACTACTTGTGTAACTTGCCAGTCACAAACCTATTTGAAAATACAGAAAATCGCTTAATGCAGTCAAATTGAGACTGTTGTAAATGCATTCAAGAGATTTTTCAAATGAGCTGTTTTACTTTTTTAAATAAAACTTTAAGCTTTTTCAGGCTATGTTCACACTTCAGGCCTCAACGTTCAATTCCAATTTTTTTGTGAAACCTGATGGGTTTTTTTGTTTTGTTTTTGTGTGGTAGTACATATTTCCAAATATATGTGACTTGTATGTGATCTCCTAAAGTGAACAACAGACAACCTAAAAGTGTCCTGCATGCACAATAGAGGACTCAGAAACATAACACACAGTGAGCATTCTCAGTGTTTGCGGAAGTAAACATGAATGGTAATGGTGGAGCATATATTAAGATTTTAAAGTGTTGTCCAACCAGAGCCAGCACATCAACAACTTGATCCTCATTATCCTCTGCCATGGTTGTTGTTTTTCTCTCCGTTTGCCTGTATTAGGATGCACAGTAGTGACATTTATCGAGAATCAATTACATACAGGTAGGATGAATGCGACCTGGCCGCACAGACATAGGTCACATTTGAAAATATTAGATGCATATCAGATTTAGGACCATATATGCAAGTAGCCTATGTGGCATTTATAAAAATCTGACCTGTGTTGTTCAGACTGTCATGGAAATATCAGATACAGGTTACATTAGGGCAAAAAAATCTTATTTGGGTCACTTCAGGCTGCAGTGTGAACATAATCTTGATGACAACCACTGTGGCATGATGACAACCACATCATGCCTGACGTTTTAGGCAAATCAGTGCACTCTTTTGGTGAGTAAAGACAGTTTAGACCACAGTTTACTAAGCTTACATGTTAATGTTGGTTTAAAAAGTCTTAAGTATTCTCTCCATGATATTGCATCAAGTCAACCCCATAATCAAATGGTTGAATGTGATCATGTTGAAAAGTAGCACAGGATTCATTACAAATAAAACAGTTGTCCACTACGGGGCGGTCTTGTTATGGTTTAATTTCTCCCAAACACTAAGATAAATTAGATTAAAAAAAAAACACATTTAGTTAGCCATTTTAATAATTTTATACATTTGTGAATACACTAATATTCTCAAACTGTGAATTTTACTGATTGTAAAACTTGGAAACAGGAAAGAACAGTAAAAAGTTAATTGAGCTGACTCATTTTGCAGTTTAAGTTGGTGTAGTGGTTTTTCCCACAGATGTTGTGCTTCATGAAATACTTTTTCTCTTTTGGCAATGTATTGATCACATGAAGTTTGTAGTTGATTCATGAGGAGATGAGACTATCTTTGTTTTAGATTGCCCACTGGTTTCACATGATGCTTCCTTGATCATTAATCCTACTCTGTTGTGTCAGAAAGGACTTTTTGTTTGGTTTTCAGAAGCTGTTATTCGAAAGGCAGAGAAATGTGAGAGCCACTGAGTGCTTACTGAATGAACAGAATTCAACCTGCAACAAAGTTGCCATTGTCCTTACCTGGTACTATAAAGACAGTAGACTCAGGATAACTCTCTGGATTTACATAAGACACAATCCCTGTGTCGATCCTTGCTCCCTCCAGAGCAAAATGATGACATTAAAAAGTCAAAGAAACAATCTTTGGACTTATTTTTAAGTCACATTGCTGCTTCTCTATGCATATTTATGCCTACAAACTGCTCTCTATGTTTGACAAAGCAACTGCAGTTTGAATAGAAATGAAACAAATTTTGATAAAGATCAACAGGTCCCCTTATAGAAGTGGACCCATTGGATAACATGTAAGCATATTGGGGGGGAAGTTAAGTTGTTAACCTATGATTGTATTAAACAGGGAATGTGATGAAGCATTTTTAGAAATATTAATCTTTGATATTGTGAAATGACATCGCTGCAAATGTTTTTCTTCTACAACTTCTGATTTTAACCTTGCTTTGGCAAAATTAATTTGTATGATAACTTCCTTGAACAATAGAAAAATTTAAGTGTAAATTGGAATTTTAATTTCTCACCATTTTTCCCTTCTAGAACCCTGCAACAATAACACGCATTCTCCTCAGCCACTTCAACTGGGATAAAGAAAAGCTCATGGAAAGGTAGGAATCTCTGGATTATTTTGACCATTTGGTGATGGGATTTTAATTGGTACTATTAGTACTACTATTAATTGGTACTTAGCCAAAATAAAAATAATTTAAAAAAAAATAACAGAGGCACTTCCTCAGCCTGGTAAAGGCCAAACCCTTGCTCTATGCTATTTTCTTTGTACATGGGGTCTGGACCCTCAGCTGTTGGAAAAACAATTGCTTGCTAAAGACGTGGACTTTTTGAAATTTAAAGATCTACCCAATCCCTGACGTTTGATCGTCATGTATGTAATGCGTCAGTTTGACTGAAGCTTACCGGAAATTGTGGGCGCTGTAAACAGCCATCCCTCACTGTGAAGAGAGAAGTGACAAGTCGAAGAAGATGGCTGTTATATTTGGAAGAGTGGCCAACACGGAGTGAACAGCTTCATTCACTTATTCTGCTGCTATTACCAAACTACAGTCAGCCTAAAATGGCACAGAAAATCAATATTATTGCTCACAAATCCTCCCTCTGTTTGCTGACTAGCCTGATTGGAATTCAACCAGAGAAATCAAGCTCAGCGGGAGAAATCCCAGACAGAACACTGAAGGAACACGAGAATTGAGCAGAATTGCATAGGATTGCAATAGCCAGGCCAGCTCTTCTTGGATCTTGATTGTTTACATGCTTCTTAACTCTGCCTTTTGTTTGCTTAAATATTGCAGATACTTTGATGGAAACCTCGACAAGCTTTTCTCTGAGTGTCATGTCATCAACCCCAGCAAGAAGCCTCGGATCCGTCCTCCAATCAACACTAGATCATCGGCACAAGACATGCCTTGTCAGATCTGCTACCTAAACTTCCCCAACTCGGTGAGTTGCATGGTTAGATCAGCATTATGCTGGATGAGCTGGATCTTCAGCCGTAGATGGCAATTATGTTAAATGTCGTATTTAAAAATGTATTCCCTAACCTTACAGTTTTTTAGAGAAGGTGAATTTTTCTTTCATAATGTAACAATATCTCAATATTACAGGGAGAAGTAGCATAGCCAAGAAGAAAAAATATGTAAATCTCATCCAGAAATTGATTTTCAGAAAAGCTTGAAAGCAACTCTTGAAATTACAAAACATAAATCTGGAATTGGATGCCAAAAAAACTTAAAACATAAAGTTAAAGGTTATCGATCAACCATTTTATTTTATGATTACTGTTTTTTTTTCTTTGGGTTCTTAAGTTGCTAATTGTTCCAGATTTGAAAACATCTGTAGATTCTAAAAGGTACTTTCTTACTAATATGAGGTTTTCAAGTTTTTAAGCTGTTCAGCAGACCATGATTGTAGATGTCATTACATTGTTTTAGATTTCAATTGTCCAAAGAAAATAATATATGATGGCGTTGGGGAGTATCAAAGGATCGCAGTGATTTATTTTTGTACCATCAAACATGTTGTCTTTTCTCTGTAGCGCCCTGGACCGCATACTTTTTGGTATGAAGCACATAGAACAAAATTAAACCAACCATCTATGTCATTGACAGTTGGTTCTCTGCTTTGTAAACTAATGGACTGCCAGTTTCAACCTTAAGCTAATACAGTTTTTTAAAATTCTAATTTTGGAGCTACAAACAGCCCATCTATGAAGCAGCCAATTGGCTGCCTCTTCCCAAGCAGCTTGTTTCACAAATGAACCTGCTAAGTCAGCTTGACAAACTTCTACTGCTATTCCATGAAGAGCACAAAGAAACATTCTGTTAAATTGGCAAGCTTATTTGAGGTTTCTCCTTTATAAAGAGGAGGGCTGAAAATCACAGTAAAGCAATCCTAATCAGTTTCATCAGAGGGGATGGCAGTAAAACAAGGATTTATTTAACTTTATTTAACACCCTCCAACAACATTTTCTTGTTGAAATTTTGTTTAGATTTTTTAAATTGAGACTAATTATCCCTGCATTAAACGTGTCAGTGTGGCAACATGTTCTCGTTTAAAATAAGACAAAAAACACATCAGTGATGTTAAAGATTCAAGGAAGATTCATGAAACTTCGTTTGGCAACAGGTCAAAAATGTGCTTAAAGACTTAAAAAAAGGGCTGCTCTTCTGAAATAAACTGCAATAAAAGGCTGACTGACTTAAACAGTAGCAGATTGTGAGTCAACGTGTTCTCTCCTCCCATACACTGACTTGTTGCAGCTCTATGTATGGAATAAAACTGCTTTACTCCAGTTTTTATGTATATTTATTTCTTCAGTTATTAGCCGTTTCCTTACAGTGGAATGCATTTAAATCTTCTTTACAGTGTTTGTTTAATTTTTAATGGTGTATTGTGAATAAGAACAAATTGTACTATTTCTTAAAAATAGTAAAATTACTCAACACTGAAAGGCAACACCCTCACTTGAAGATATTCAAATATTCCTTCCTTTGTACTTTCACTAAGGGGAAAAAAACTATTCTGGAAGTAAAATTTACATTGAGCATTGTAGTATTAGTCATGAATACACATTATTCTCAAGTCATTTTATTGTCTGTAATTTGAAAAGTTAATATTGATGACAAGGGTTGTATGTTTAAAGTGTTGGATGATGTTTGTTTCAGTACTTTACCGGTCTGGAGTGTGGACACAAGTTCTGCATGCAGTGCTGGGGAGATTATTTGACTACCAAAATCATAGAGGAAGGAATGGGACAGGTACATTTCAAGATTCGTTTGTGGAGATGTACTAGTCAGGTTTTCTTGCCAGTAACAATTTTATCATTAGTTTTTTACTAAATAATTTCAACATTTTTATTATACCTGACACAATGATTCTGATTTTCAGCAGTTTTGCTTTTTGGTTCTAAGGACAAGAAAGCATAAAAGAGAAAAGAAAATGTAGCACAGCTTCTTTGATGAAGGCAATAGTTCTGAACCAAACAGAAAATAAATGGTCCATTAAATTTTCCTTATTTAATGGACCCAAGTATATATACCTAACCTGTTTCTGATGGGGTTTTTTTTATCTTAAGATGTCTATTGAAGTCTGTTATTTGTTTATGGGGCAAAAGTAGAGGGACTTCTAAGATTTTTTGCATTTAATTGATTTTTTTTGTCTGTGTTTGATCCACCGATCACCAGTTAAAGCCAATCAATAGAAAATTGTTCAATTCTTATGTTTGACTGTTTTATAGGTGCATTTAAGGCAACACACATACATATATATATATATATATATTTATTTTTACATAAAAGCTCATTATTGCTTTAACGCTTTTGGAATATAAGTGGGCTTCTTTGTCTTAGATTGGTCATTCACATCTAATATTGTGTCAGGAAGACAAATTAACATAAAATAATCATTATAAAGACTGTTCTTAGCTGAACAAGGAGCTAGCTAAAAACAGTAAAATTTGCACTGTTACATTTGGTGTCGCTCTTGATGTCTGAAAAAGGCTTTATTTTTTTCAATAACCAACTAATGATTTTATTTCTATTCTTTTTTCTCAGACGATTTCATGCCCTGCTCATAGTTGTGACATTTTGGTTGATGACAACACAGTCATGTGAGTATGTTTGTACATGTATTTGTTTTATTTTTTGGTCTGTAATGATCATCAGAAAATGACGCTGATAATCTCTTTCACTAAAAACAATTTTGTGATGCTCAATGTAAAGTAGGGCTGAAACGATTCCTCGTTATTAAAATTCCTCAAGGAAAATTTATCTGCTTTGAAGCTTCGTTAATTTATGTATTATTATGTAGCTGCACCGTGTTCCGGCCGAGTTATTACTTGCGTTGCGCAGAGCTCTCACTTCCGCCTATGAGTTATTGACGAAAGCTAAGCAGTTAGCAGCCAGTTAACGTCCAGTTTTCAAGTTCGGCCTGGGAGGATTTTAGTGATAGGTGATAATGTCCGGGTCTTTGTCGTTTTTCGGGGGACCAATAAGCATCCTTAAAATGACTGGCGCGATGCTTGTAATACGGCAGCTTTTGTCCTCCTGGAGCTGCTGCCTAGTGGCCGGTGTTCAGAGCGGGGAAGAGGTGTATTTATACAGGTGAGCGGATAGACTGAAGAAGGCAAGTGGCTGCACATTAGATGATTAACGTAAGTGTAGCTTTATGGACAAACCGGAAAATTAATTTCATATCATCCCGGTCTCAACAAATGCGTGGCGGAGCACACTGTGACGGCACGTAGCTGGTAGATGTTTCAGTGTGTGACGAATGAAGGTATCAAATACCGTCGCCAACATAAACACAAAAGCTATAAATGGCTGGGTAAGGTGAGAGTTCATCTATTAAATTGACTGAAGATAATACATAAACAAAAAGCTGGACTATAGGCATTTTTTTATAAGCGTATTTGTGAGCCTGCCTTTTTATTATTAAATTGAATACAACTTCAGATTCTTGTATAACTTTTCTTCTGGTTAACTTCGACAGCGAGCTATTATTGTTACAGGTCAATTTTCTAAACTACAGAAAAGTTATTGTTAGGGAAGCTCAAATGTGAAAAAATGGACTGATGTTGATATGCGATAGTAATACTGCTGCTGTGTTAGATTTACCAATGTTTTATTTTAGCTTTTGTTTTATTCGATTTCTCGATTAATTGTAAGAATAATCAATAGATTACTTGATTACTAAAATATTCGTTTACAACAACCCTAATGCAAAGTTACTCTGATTCATCCCAATATTAAAATCAGCAAGGTAGTTTTCACTGTTAAAACTTTATATTTTGTACATAATTATTATACATATCAAATATTATATTCTTCAATGTATTTTAATCCAACTTGTTTTTTAGTGAGGGTCATTGAAGTGTGATATCATCTGTTTTTTTCTGAAAAATATTTTTTCCCCTCATCTTGAGTCTTTCAGTGATTTATGACTTGTCTTTGGTGGATCTCCAGGTCTTTTAATGCTGCCAAGATTCCAGATCTTCTTTGTGTCAATTTAAATTTAAAATTATTAAATCAACTGTGCAACCACTTCTGCAAGAGGAGAAAACAATTATTATATTTACTGTATAACTTATGTGTTAAGGTCTTAAAAAGCAACTACAAAAATCTCTGCTTGCAAATGTGCATATATATATATAATTTTTTTTTCTAATGAAGGCTAATAATTGATTTTCAATGTTTCCACAGGCGCCTCATAACAGATTCAAAAGTAAAGTTGAAGTACCAGCATTTAATCACGAATAGTTTTGTAGAGGTAAGCTTTGTTGCTTGATAGGAAATTCAAAAACGTTTATGCTGAGCTTTGCAGTTCGACTTGTAGGTTGAATCTGAATCTGAGAAGAAGAAACCTGAAACAACTAGTACTTTAATTATAACATGTCTATAGAGCTGCATGAATGTCAGTTTAGCACACAGTAAAAACAGCTCTGCTGCACACCGCTTAAGGAGAATGTTATTACTTGTTATTACATGTCAATAAGTAATAACAAGTAGTGAGCCCACACATATTTAAGGGTTTGGTTGACTTAAAGTAAATGTAGAATTATTTAACCCTACGGTCCTTCATTTATGAGCACAAACAAATGTGTCAAGACCTAAACTTGACTGTGGAAAATGTTACCTATTGCAATCACATGATACTTCTATGTTTGTAAATTCTTCAGCATTTACATTCTGTATACATGTTTTGTTTTTCTCTTTGACAAATAAACTTGTAAATCTTCATGGTGCTAGTTAACTGCATGGCTGTGTTTATGCAGATCTCTACATAGCTAAGCATAGGTCTATCCTCTGTAGAGTGCTTTGAAAAAAGTTAGAATGTAATTGACAACCTGTGGGTCTACTAACTGAAAAAATGAAAAACATGTTTCTTATTACTCGTTAAAGTGCAATCGACTGTTAAAGTGGTGCCCTGCACCAGACTGCCATCACGTTGTCAAAGTCCAGTATCCAGATGCCAAGCCGGTGAGATGCAAGTGTGGCCGTCAGTTCTGGTAAGATCAGTAAACTCTCACAGAAAGTAGACTTTCTATGTTAATTGGAGGTTGGTTTGATTTGCAGTGCTGTTATTACAGTTTCAACTGTGGAGAGAACTGGCATGATCCTGTGAAGTGTAAGGTAAGCTGAATGGAAAAATGAAAATATGTAGGATTCTGGTAGTTATGGGAAGCAATATTGTTCCCTTTTCAATTTTAAAAATTTTTTTTTTTTTTAGTGGCTGAGAAAATGGATTAAGAAATGTGATGATGACAGTGAGACTTCCAACTGGATTGCAGCAAATACCAAGGTATGACATTCATCAGACTCCCTGATATGGATAACATTTGATTTCTCTGTTCTTCAGTTTAATAACAGAACACAATGTTCACCTCAACTCTACAGGAGTGTCCAAAATGTCATGTGACCATTGAGAAGGACGGTGGCTGCAACCACATGGTCTGTCGCAACCAGAACTGTAAAGCGGAGTTCTGTTGGGTCTGCCTAGGTCCATGGGAACCTCATGGCTCTGCCTGGTGAGAACTAAAGGCTTATTTTTTTTCATGTTACTTTTTATGCAAAAAATGTTGCTTTCAAGTAAATAAACTAAATGCGACTCCCGGTAAGACGGTAGAAAATGAATACATTTAAATGTTTCGAGATGTGAAACCACAGCTGGTACATATTTGATCATCAGTTTTTGTAACGGTGTATCATTTATTAGATACATTCAGCAGTCTCAGTACAAAGAGTCCAGAATCTAAAATATTCTGGCTTCTCTCACACACTTACCTTAGAGTTCAAACCTTGGTAATAAAAATGTCTAGAGGTCTGTCTGAAATACTCTTTAAACACTACTGACCTGTTTGACCTTACAGGTACAACTGCAACCGCTATAATGAAGACGATGCCAAGGCAGCCAGAGATGCTCAAGAGGTAATTAAATCTACATTTGCCCTCAAAAATTGTGAAACATACGTTAACTTAGAAAGGTTTATTACATAAATGCATCAATTTAATTCATGTTTTAGTGCAGAATTATTCTTTGTTTTACTCCTGCATGTTTAATTTTCAGAGAATTTTATGGTAAACAAGTACTATTAGGATTTTATAGTTTGTAACAAAATTTCTTTTATGAAACACCAGCAGAGATTCCAAGGCTGACATTCATGCTGCTGATACAACACACACAGTTTTTGCCTTTTACAGTTTTCAGGGTTTCTTTGCAGTATGGGAAATTATGACATTTAAGTTCTTCTCAATTCAGGATAAGTATGGAATGGCATTTTCCAGATTTTGTTCCCTGTCCTACGGTCTAAAAATGGTCAATCTATCTTCTTTGCCTCCTTCTTTCCCTCTCTCCCTTCCCCTACTTTGCTCCTTCCACATTTTTTCTTTCTTTCTTGTTTTTTTCTTTTCCTTTCTTTTTTCTTTTTTCTACTTTGCTTGTTTATCTCTGATTTTTGCAGGTTCCATTCTTACTGCAATAATGTTTTGTATCTATATGTCAGAAATTGAGAGTTCAGGAAATTTGAAATGTGAAAACTGTACAGTTGGGTAAATCCAGTATCCAGTATTTGGGTGTGTTTGTGAGCTTAATCCTGTTGGCCTTACTGTCTGTGCAGCGCTCCAGGGCAGCCTTGCAGAGGTACCTGTTCTACTGCAACCGCTACATGAACCACATGCAGAGTCTGCGCTTTGAGCACAAGCTCTATGCTCAGGTTAAGCAGAAGATGGAGGAGATGCAGCAGCACAACATGTCTTGGATTGAAGTGCAGTTCCTGAAGAAGGCTGTAGATGTGCTCTGCCAGTGCCGCTCCACACTCATGTTCACTTACGTCTTTGCCTTCTACCTCAAGAAGAACAACCAGTCCATTATTTTTGAGGTAAGATGGCTGAAAGTGTTGCTTAATGCTAAAGCTGCCAATCCACCAAAGTGTAAAGTCATACAAATCCAAAGCACACAAGAGCCAAATCTATCTTTATTGGTATGAACTAGATATACATTTTTAAAAAGTATTACTGAGGATGACATTCATTACTTCTGTTTCCCCAGAACAACCAGGCAGATCTGGAAAATGCCACTGAGGTGCTCTCTGGATACTTGGAGCGGGATATTTCCCAGGATTCCTTGCAGGACATCAAGCAGAAAGTACAAGATAAGTACAGGTAAGTGAAGTAGTGTTCCAGTAAGAAGTTTACATACTCTTTGGCTTTTAATTACACATTTGAACCTTTGTTGTATGGAGTAAATAGTATTGGGTAGCACTTGTATTAAGTGATTTGTAAAAGAATTAGCTGCCCAAGATAGTGGATATTCTCAAATCAACACAGTCAAAATTATACAGTATATACTGTCAACATATTTCTGGTATAGTTCTGGATTTTCTTTTACCATTTTTCTTAGCAGAATTTGTATTTAAATCAGTTGATTCACTTATGCTATTCAGAATCCATAATGCAAGCCTTCAAATGTAGTTTTGTTGTATGTTTGGGATCATTGTCCTGTTCCAACAACTGGTCTGTCCAAGTACCAACCATCTGATACAATCTATCCATTCAGTTGGAAGGGAAGTATTTGGAAAGTTCATGACTATTTCAGGAACCAGCAAGGATCATAAAATGGATGCTGCTAAAATGCCAATGTAATGGTTAGGAGAGAAGATAGTAACATCATGGACTGAGAGGCTTCCAGCCAAGACACCAGGGAAAAATCAACACCTTCAATCTTGACTGAAGTTTTCCACTTCCTGTATGGAAAAGTATTTCTGCTAGAGAAACGTTTTATTGTCAGACAAGACGAGGACTGAGCTATGTAGCCACAATAATAGGAAGTATGTTTGTGGTAATCAAGGTGAGACCACCTCCAAATTCTGCCACCTCAATTGAAATCGTTAGCTGTATAGTTGGCACTTGAGTAACAATCCCAAGCACACATCAAACGGCTGAATATTAATCTTCTGTAATGACTCTGACCAAAAGCTAACAAAATCTTATGGATTATGCTTAAAAAATTGGTCCATGTATGGGGAAAAAACAAATTTGAAGCCACATTTATCCCTTGTTGATGGCTGTGTTTGCCCCGCAACTTGCCATGTTATATTTATCCAAGTGAGAGTGCATGTATATATTTGAACATGTATT
Organism: Xiphophorus hellerii; assembly: GCF_003331165.1. Classification (NCBI taxonomy): domain Eukaryota; kingdom Metazoa; phylum Chordata; class Actinopteri; order Cyprinodontiformes; family Poeciliidae; genus Xiphophorus; species Xiphophorus hellerii. The sequence continues at coordinate 8,751,461 of NC_045673.1, read as the reverse complement.
TCCTCTTTTATGCTCAATAGTTTTTCAAATGTTTGTTTGAAGTTATTTATTGAAACATCGTCATATTCCAGGGAAAACAACGGTAAAAATGGACAATTAAAAGCCTAAAATTATTGTGACATTTGTACCCATGAGTGGATGTACATCTCTGACCAGAACTCTCACTTCCTGTAAATATGCTATGTTGGACTTCTCTGAAATTCTGCTGAAATTCTCCTGTGTCTGTAGATACTGTGAGAGCAGGCGAAGAGTGCTGCTACAGCACGTACATGAAGGCTATGAGAAGGACCTGTGGGAGTACATCGAGGATTGAGGACACGTCCCAATGCAACGGACTATTGAGTATCTTGACAAACTAGAGCGCTGATGCAATTAAACAGGGCAGCACGGGCCTTCTGCCGCCTCTCCTCTGGCAACCAACCATTTTTGCATCATTTTTTTTCTTTTTCCTGGATTTCTTTAACAAAAAAAAATCTTAAAATAAATTATATTTAAAGAAAGTGTAGAGTAATACAGAGAAAGTGTACTACAGTATTGTTAGCAACAGAGTGGAGTCTACAGGAAGCAGAAAAATCCATCATAAACAAATACATCCTTTGGGTCTGTATTGTAACCCTCCTCTAAACTATCTTTTCTTCGTTTTTTTTTTTTGTGAATCTTTTCTGTTTTGATTTTTGACTTTTGTTTTCAATTTTTTTTTTCCATAAGTGTGAAAAAAATGTTTTCAACACAGCTTTAATTGTCCTGGCCATGTCTGCAATATTTGGTGAAATCCTCGTTTGGATGGCTGAATATTGATGGGCTGATTGCAAAGGGGGCAAAGACATTTCAGGGGGGGAGAAAAAAAAAAACACAAAAAGAACAAAAAACAGCAAGTCTGTATTTTTTCAAATTGTAAATAGTCCATATGCATGGAAGTTAAAGAGCAAGAGTGGCACGTGTTTGCATAATTTTGAAATATTTATTCTTTACCTGATCTTGAAAAAGATGTACTTTTCCCATTTAGGTTGAGTCCGTTTACGCCTCCCATTAACAGTGGGAGTTTGGAAGCATTGGCAATAAGGCATTCATCCTGTCGTCATCAGTCTGCTCAGATCACTGGACAAAAGTTCCTCATCAGGTTAGTCTGTAAGGAAACTCCAAGAAACCTTCTAGGTGATCAAAAAAATGACTCTGAAAGTACAGTCAAGGTAAAAGGAAAAAAAAAAGTGGAAAAGATTTTACAGGTAAAAGGTAGTAACGAACCAGCCCCATGCCCCTCTGCGCTTATTTGTTGCGCTATCATAATTCTTTTTAGAGACATTTCTAATTATTTGCAAGAGCCAAAATGAGTGACATTCACTCTTTTTTTTTTTTTTTTTTTTTTTTGTTTTATTTTCTTTGTTCCTGACGTGGCTTGAGTTAGTCCTGTTAAGTCAGCTTGCACCTTGTGGACTGAGAGGAGTTGGTAGAATGTACTGACAGTTTTTTTAGTTCTAACTGGGCTTGATCACTCTCAAAGTCTGCCAGGCATTTACGTCACCCTTGTAGGTAACTTCTCAACAGGCCGATAGTTGCCCGATCACTTTGAAGAGATCTTTTGCCTTGCAGTAAGACGGAACCTTGCTTTAAACCAAGCTACACAGACGGACTTCAGTGTTCTGTAAAGAGATGCAAATTTAAGGGCAAATCTCTAAAGGTTGCAGGGGTGTTTTGTAAAGCTGGTATACTTTTGCATAAGTCAGTGTTTTTCTTTTGTTTTGTTTGTTGTTTTTCTGTTTTTGTACATGGGTTGAGGTTTCAGCAGTGAAATGTCAGTGCCCCTCCAGGTTTTGCATCGTTCTGTGTGGCAGCTGCCCTGATTGTCAAGCTCTCTGTTTGTAGATGCTCGTTCATGTCTCTGCAATGTGGCAATCTTCACAAGATTGGCTGGAGGGGACATGATCGTTCCAGGCACTGATGCAAGTTGGAAAGATGACACCAAAGTGTCAGCCATCGTTAAAATACATCCTTCGCCCTAGTTTCAGATCTTTGGGCAATTGTCTCCCAAAATGCTTCTTATGTGTTTCAAGTTATTATTTTATCCTAGCAAATTATAAACTGTACTGTTTATTTGAATAAATGTCATGAGAAATCTGATTTACGGGAGTGATGTGTGAGTCATTAGAGTAGGCCTGGTGTCAAGCAGTGTAATTAGCCAGATATCAGGAGAAATGCACAGATGAGGCTTTTGAATGGCTGATACCGATTTCTTGCTTTCTTTGAGGTCTTTAGACTTTTTTTTTTTTTTTTTTCTATAAGCACTTCAACAAAAAAAGAACAAAATGTACTGCTGGTTCTGTGATGGAGGTAGTAGTTTTGAATCCAACTGAAAATGAAATATAAGATTAACAATATTTATGCATCAAAACTGTTCTAATTTTTATTTGACTAAAAATTAATCAATACATTTTATTTGATGCTTTTAGAGGCAGAAAATGGTCGGACTTCTTAGTTTTGATTCATTTAATGAATGGAAAAATGAACCTGTTGAGGAGGGATCTGAAGAGAATTGTTCAGGTGATTGTTGCACCTCTAACCCATCGCACTTTTCTCTACACTACAGACCTTTGCAGCGCTTTGTCTTCCAAATAGGTGTGGAATCAATTTGGAAACTTTAATCTTGAGTTTTGGTCTAAATGATAAAAGTTGACTCTTTTTGTCACCAAGTTTACATTCAGTTTGTTTCTTTTGTTGTTTTTGAGCATCCAGAAGTTGTTTTTGTCAAAGATGACACAAGATGAATGGACACAAATTGCTTTTCTCAAAGTTGTCTTGCATTAACTTCAGCTCCAGCTGTAATCGCTATCCTAACCCGCTCTTCAGGGGCTCACTCTGTTTTCACTGTCTGCTAGAAGTTTTTGACCATTTCAGATTTTAAGTTTTGGAGTAACAGAAGCAGCTACTTGCATTAAACCGAGACATCCAAAAACTTTTAATACTTTTCTACATACCTTTCCTTTATGCTATTAAAGGTGTTTTATTTCCTAATAGTGTAAAATGTGAGGGGAAATTAGATGTTTGTTTTTGGAGAAAAAAATATTAAAGTGCATAATGTTGCAAACAGTCGTCTTGCATGAGTGGTTGATTGTGGACATTTTGTTTGACATCCGCTAGCCTTTGGCTGCATATCAATAAAATAGAATTTTCTCAATAGGTTTACTAATTTCAGTAATTCAACTTAAGTGTGAAACTCAGATTCATTGCACAAACTGAGATATTTTTGCTTATTTAGGAGATTGTCAAAGCTTCTTCAAGCTAACAGAATCTCCAAAGTTAGATTTTTGTAATGGGACTATTACACAAGAATGACTTCAAAAATAAACGTATTTTAATACAAAAATGTCATTGCCAGGTAATGACCTAAACAGGCAGGACTGCTGACTCGACAGTTGTCCGGCAGTCAGTCAATGACACCCTTCATAGGGTCACAAAACATCCCTGCTCAATAAGCTGGCTGTTTGGCGAGAAGGATCTAATTATATTAATGGAAAGCTTAGTGGAAGAAAAGTGATATAAAAAGTCTCACAAGCAACTGGGATACCAGTAGCCTCAGGATGATGAAACAAAGCAAATGGTGTCTTGAAAAGATACAGAACGTGTGGACTGCAGCTGGATTTAAAGTTTCAAGACCCGCTACACACTGATGCATCCATAACAGCTGAAAGCTTCTGTTAAAGCAGCAGAAGGCTTAACAGACTGATGATCTCTTTGTCACACTACATTGATGCAGTAATTCATACAAAAGGAGCCAAGGCCAGGCAGATACTGAGTGGATGCACTGTGCAGTCCAGTGAAGTATGAATCAGGTGTTTCACTTTTTGAATTAAAGAAAAAAATACTTTAATATTCTAATTCAAGATGCTCCTGTACAGGGTTAGCACATGGTGGCTCTGACTGCAGGTTATCCAGGCAAACTGTGGTAGAAGAGAAAGCGTGCAACAGTATGAACTTCCACAGGATGGTGACAAACGCCTTTTTTCCAGCAACAAAGTTCTGCCTTTCCACAAGTTCACACTCCTATTGCCAGACATACCAGATTCAGAGTGAGTCAGGCATTAGGAGAATACAGGTGCATTTGGCCAAATGGAATAGATTCCCCATTACCAGACTTTTTCCATGTTCTGAACAGATGATGTATCTGTTAATTCGATAAATATCTGGCAGTATGTGAAATTGACTTTGAATAAAAAATGCAACACACTTTCAGTATAAAAACATTTATTTTTAAAGACCTTAAGAAGGTTCAACCTATTCACTCTCCAAGAATCTTGTGGAAAAAAATTATAAAAAATGTAAAAAGTATCTGAAGTTCAGTCATAGATGAATGTCAGAATATTGAGTTCAATATACTTCCATTCAAAAATCTCAGTAAGATTCCCAGTTATTTGGAAAAACAAAAAAAGCAGCTTCATATAAAGTACCTTAATGCCTGTTGAGCTTCATTTGCTCCAAAAAATGTCACTTTGAAAACTAATTACTGCAAATTAAGTCTTGTAAACATACACACACGTGGCATTGTATTCAAAAAATTTTTTTAAAAGGAGCATATTATCTTTTTTAAAAAAAAAAAGGAACAGTTACATACATGATGGTGGAAATTTGTAATTTCTGAGTAAACTCCTTACAGCCACTGTGTCAAAGACAAAATGTCATTTACAAAGAAAAACAAGAAAAAGCATTGTTGGAGGAAGTTTGCATGGCTTCCCCTCATCCAGTCCAGCATCATTTTTACTTCGTCGTTGCACTCTGTGACCCACGACCCTTCAGAAAAAGAAAGCTTGAGGAATGTTTAGTCTTCTATTTTAAGCCAGCCCTTCTTGTAATCTATGAGCAGTTCCAGGTAGTACTTCCATTCCGGCTCGCTGTCGTACCTCACCTCGAATACCGTCTTCAGAGGGTTGGTGTGAGCCTCGTGGATACGCAGCACCTCTCCTCGGTACCACACCTCTGATTTGTCGTCTTCCTCATACAAGTGCCTGATCCTCTTCCCCACCAAGTCCGGGTAGTAGAACCTCATGGCCCTCCGGGCCGTCTGGACGGCCGAGCGCAGAACCCACCGCCGCCTGTGCTGGGCGCTGTGGCAGGCCGACAAATAGGGACAGTATTTGATCTTAAGCAGAGACCTTTGTTTAATTTTAGAGGGACTTCTGAGGGACCTTCCAGGATGACAGAAGCTTCCTTTTCCCTTCCACCTGCGCAGTGCGTTAGGCATCCTGTGTTGGCTGCTCTCTCCACTTACACCCTCTCCAACTTCAGTCTGCGATGACGAAGGCTCAGCAGTCGCCCCGGACTGCGACACGGCTTCGTAGCAAGCCCTTTTTCTGTTTATCCCCGCGCTGAGCATCTTCCTCAGTTTGAGAATCATGCCAGAGCAGTTCTTGGATTGGACAGAATGTCCCGAAGGCCGATTGTCGGTCAACAGACTGGAGGAGCTCTCAGTTTCAGCATCGCTATGAGACGGAGACAGCTCGTCCAGCGTTAGTGGACATGTCCAGGAATTGTCAGCTGATTGTGTAGCAGCTGTAAGATCTTCCTCTGCAGCCACGTGATCAGAGTCTTCATTCTCTATATGATGGGATCCAGGAGTTTTAGTTATGAGTGATTTCAGATCCTCTTTGTCTGCTGCCTGCCCCGCACCACCTGCCCCTTCCTCATCGGAAACCAGAAACGTATGCCTCGAATTGCTCTTTACTCTGCATTTGGTTTTGCTCTGGCTAGGAGACGACTCGTTCTCCTCTTCCTTCACGCGTGTCTGCTGGTGCGACTCCGATGGAGAGGCCGGGGAGGCAAGAGCATCACAAGGATTGGTGGCGTTTGACACTTCATGGCCCCCATCTTGCTCTTTATGATAAGGATCCATATTTAGTCCTGCAACACAAATATCATTACATTTAGAAGCTGGTTTGAGCAACTGATGGCACCTACAGGAATACACAGTGCAGATGTATCTCAGTAAATCACAATATCATCAAATGGTTCATTTATTTCAGTGCAATAAAACAACTCATCTATTAACGACATTTAGTTTCTATACATTTTGATAATTATGGCTCACAGCTAATGCAAACCCATGATATGATTTCTCTGAAAATTAGATTACTACACAAGACCATGAAATAAAGAGAAAAATTATTCCTTTAAAACAGAAACGCTGCAATGTGGCCAGCACAACTATTGAGAACACTGCTGACTTAACAGATATCCAGCTGACAGTCATTAACACTCTCCACAAAAGTTTGGTGCTATAGAAACTCATCACGTACATTACAATAATGTATGTGATGAAAACATTGTCAACCATAAGTGAAGTTAGCAGTCCTCTCTAAGATTGTGCAAGCCTCAACATTTTGACCTTAAAGATGATTTTATTCTTCCCTACATAATATTCTATTTTTCTAAGAAAAAAAAGTTTTTATTAGCTATAAGCCATAATAAACAAAAGTAGAGGTTTGAAATACCTCACTGTGTTCAAATAATGTGCACATTTTATTTTTAAAATGTAATTACTGTAACAAATCATTTTGATGATATTATAACACGTTTGGAAAAAATCAGGTTGCTTACTAAAAAGGGAAAGAGAGTCAAAGCAGGTTATAGCATTAATTTAGTGCTCAGAAGAACCACCGGACAGCGATTTGGAAAAGGGAACTTTTAGAAGGGATTCAAAGGTAAACAAATATAATGAGTACATTTTTTTCCAGGTTTCCCAAGCGAGATTTCCTTGAAAGGCAGACAGTTTAATGTTAGAAAGGAACCTCGTCAGCACACAGAAACAATAGGAAACTGATGTCAGCTGATAAATGGGAGTCGGAGAAACGTCTACCTGTGATCCTCCACCACAAAACATTCTGACAGAACAGACAGACAAGGGAGAAAAAGAAGGCCGTCAGAGTGAATGTGAAGGCTTGGAACAAACTCGGCTGCTATAGGGGATGCAATCAGTCAGGGACTAAAACAACAGTGAGGGCAAGAGCAGGACAGGAGCAAAGATCATTTACTGAACTTAAGTGCCTCCAAGCCATGTGAACTGAAAAGTGTCAGCAGTGGACAGAAGTTCAGGACAGGTTCAGGAAAAATAACCACGTCTTGTAACCTTGAATTCCCTTTAAAGACCTACTTGAGTACTACATGTGTTGCTAAAATTGAACTATTAAGGTAAGCGGGGCAGCACAATCTTTAGAATTGAAGGTGTGAATTTTACTTACTGCCATCTCACCCTACCAAAATATACTGCCTCATGGTGTTATGTGGAAGACAAACACAAAGTAGTGCATAGTTGTGAAGGTTTTCAAATTTGTTTCCCGAATAATCTGAAAAATGTGGCGTCAATTTGGATTTAATCCCCTATGATTTCGCTAAATGACATCCAGTTCTCAGAGGTTTCTTAAGGAAACTAGCAGACATTGAACATGTCACAGAATACTGTTCAATCTGTCATCTGAAAATGGAAACAATATGGCACAACTCCAAACCCACCAAAACACAGCTGTCCACCTAAATCGGACAAGGAGAGCATTAATGAGAGAAGCAGCCAAGAGAACCATTGTAACTCGACACCTGGAAGAGTCCAGGTGTGGAGGGGGAATATCTGTAAACTCATCTACCTTAAGTTAGGACAGTATGTTTGGTCTTTATGGATGACAGGCAAGAAGAAAAATCATTCTTAAAGCCATAAGAAGTTCCATTTGTATTTAGTCTCAAGCTGCAGAGGGCACAGCAAACATGAGAAAGAAGGCACTCTGTTCAGATGAGATCATAAACTGAATTTTTTCAACTATATGCAAAATGCTGTGTGGTGTAAAACTAACAGCACATGATCCCAAACAAACCATCTCTGCTGTGAAACAAGGGCTGTGGCTGCTTCCTGTCGTGCTTTTGCTTTTCTTGCTGGTCAGAGTTGATAGGGGTGTACTGAGCTAAATACGGGACAATTCTCGAAAGAGACTTGTGAAAAGCTGCAGTGCAGAAGTCCACATTACAGCAGCACTACGACCTGGTACACCCAGAACTACGGTAGAGGACAATTCTAGTTAGTCTATGCCTAGACAAAATCTTAAGCTTCTGTTGCAATATCTTCTAAAATCCCTGTTGGCAGAAACTTGCCGTTGAATCTGACTGAACTTGGGCTTTTTTGCAAAAATGAATGAGCAAAACGTTTATCAACTGGATGTTCAAACTTAGTAAGATACACCCAGGATGACTTCTCATATTTTAATTTGTAAAAATATAAAAGAAAACAAACAACAACATGAATGTTCTTCCTTTAACAACATAATTATGCACCACTTTGTGTATCTCACATAGAAATTCAGTAAAGAGCATTAAAGTTTGTGGCTGAAACGTGAAGATTAAGTGATTTGAAAAGGAGAGACAAGCTAATTTCTGTGACTACTCTGGTTACGTCATGCGCCAACCTCCCTCGCTTTTTTTTTTTGAGGTCAGCTAACAAATTCCCAAATGATTTCATTTTTCTATAATCAGCCAAGCTTGCCACCCTTCCCCCTCCAGGCCTCTACCAGTAAAGTCATGCAACTTCTTGTGATTTGCTGCTGAAAGTTAGCAGAAGGACCTTCTGCTATATGATCATGGGAAAGCAAAGAGTGGTTAATTTAAGGTCGAAATTAAAAACAGAAAGGTACATATATACCTGGACTCTCTTTTGGACATCAGGTGAAGGTGATTCTGTAAAAAAATAAACGAATTTTATATTGCATAATTGTTTTTAATTTTGCTTCATTCTTCACAAAAAAGGGGCCACCAGTGAAAATTTGATTAGATGAATTAAAAATAATGAATTAAAAAAAATAAAAAAAAGACAGACGGTAGGGATGGCTACAAAACAGAACTGCAGCTCGCAGGTCATTAAAAGGGGATTTCCAAAAATCTGCAAGCGAATACTGAGTTTACGTTCTTTATTTGTAAAGAGAAAGTTCTTCTAATACATGCAAAAAGAATGTTGCCAAAGCCCTTTAAAACCTTTAAAAAATGCTGTGTAAAAGGTATGTGAAGGATAATTCTTAAGATTTCACTGGACCAAGTTACTCAATTTTCCATTTTATGTTATAATCTTCACAAACTGTTTTCAGAAGTCTGTTTGAGCTGAATTCAGTGTTTTGTTGAGTTATTTAACGGTATATTAAAAGGTCCAAAGATCATTCTTGTTTTCTGCCCTTTATCCTACATTCAGCTTTTTTATAGGATTATCTAAATCATGTTGCTTTATTTATCATGGAAAAAGACATTTCAATTTGTTTTAAGAGTTTTACATTGACAGCAGCAGTTAGCTACAAATAAAAAGATGATGATGATCATCTCTGTAGCCATGCAATAATTTTATTCCCATAAAAAAAATAGGTACAAGAACAGTACTTCATAAATGCCATGAAGAGATAATGTTGTTACAGTCACTGAAAGAAAAAGAAATGATAAAACACAAATTCAAATGAAATTTGTGGAAAGTACAAATAATTTAAGTTAAAAAGGGGTAATATGTCCAAAAAACTTGTAATATAAAAACCTTATCCTATTTTATAGTATGTTTTTAAAAACATGACATTATTTGCAGCATCCTGTTTTTAGAGTTCATGGTTCATTATAGTCAAAGTGCTCCACAAAAGTGTTCATTCCCCTTTAAGAAGTACTTCCACATTTTAGCAGTCCCCTGTACAACGTGAGGAAAAACTGCAGAGTGGTCTTTTCATGGCTTTTTTGCTATTCCTCAGCAATCTCTCACAGTCTTCTATAGAGGTCATGTTTGTTAACTTTATGAGTAATATTTGTCCTGTCAGTAGAATTACTATGTTCACACGAGGAACTCTGCATCTCCTCCAGAGTTACCACGGGCCACTTAGCTCCTTCTCTTGTTAATGCCATCTTACCAGATCTGCCTGTTTAGATGGATGATATTGTCCTTTTAAACTTGTGTTTAAGAGATACTCATTTTCAGATTATTTATAAAACAACTATGTCAGATGTTTAACGTTGGTATCGTTTTATCTCCATCCCTGGCCTATCTGCTGTGTTCCTTTATTTTCATGATGCTCTTTGTTCTTAATGTTCCCTATCAAAACTTTTGAGTCCTCCATTGAACAAATGGATTTATATTAATATTATTTTACATAAAAGAGGTCAGATTAAATTACAAGCAGGTCAATTTACTCCTAGCTTTCTGAAGGGAATTTATTGCTCTGAATTTTATTTAAGAGTAAAAAGCACATCTGCCTTCCAGTTTTCAGATTTCTATTAAGAACTATGCATAACTTTCATTCTACATTACAGCTATGCCCTACTTTGTGTTTTTCTATCCCATCAAAACCCAATAAATAGAAAGGTTTTTAATGTAACATGAGTACATGCTCAAAGTTCCAGGGGTTATTATACACTTGTTTGCTTCTTTAAATATATATTTTATGTTGCAACAACTGGAATTCCAAAGTTATGGTTGAGCTGTGGTTTGCCAAACCCACCCACTTAATAGGTAACACTTCTGCCAAAGCCTCAAAATTAAGCATAAAACATTCAGCAGTTCATTCCCTGTCTAAGTCATGATCATTGTAATACTTTGTGTCCAGTATGTCCTGATGAGTAATTAAGAAGAATTTCCTTACCAAAGCAGTTGTTACAATGTTTAGTAGGGAAGAACTGGAGAAATGATCCCAAACAAAGCAGGAAGTCTCTAACTCAACAACAGCAATCTATTTGCAGTGGGTCCTTAATAAATGACCCATTTAAACAAGTCTGCAGGGAGAATGTACTCACCCAGATGCTTGCAGACGTCCGTGTAGTACAGCAGGTTGACCATCTCTGTGTAAATGTCCGGCAGGTGTTTGAGGGACATCAGCCTCCTGAGCTTGGAGGAACAAGCTCGCTTATGAAGCTGGATGAGGATCTTTTCTTCAGAGAGCGTTGTGGGCCGCAGCTCCACCTTGTGCTCCTGCAGAACCTTGTCGACGAAGCAGCTCTGGACTGTTGAAAACAGCAGCTCCTTCACAACCAGCATGGGGAGAAACACCGTGCCCGTCCGCATCACATGCGGAAAAGGACAGCGCTTCTGAGCTGTGTACTCCCTCAGCCTCTTCAGGACCTCCTGGAGGGCTGCTTTGATCTCCTTGTTGATCCACACCTCTCTCACCTTTGCGCCCAAGAGGCAGGGCACTCTCTGAACCTTGCTTAAATGAGAAGAAGGCTCAGATATTTCCAGCTGAGACAGCCAGTTTTTGAGGTCTTCCTCTGAAGAGGCAGATACAGATTTGGATATCAAGCTGCAGAGAGACTGATGCAATTCTAAGAAGTGCTTGCGTACTGGGGATTGGGGCTCTTCTTTAGCTGTGAGCACAGTTATGGGCTGTGGGGGTGGAATTTGCTTTGCAGGTAGAGCAATCTTGCAGTGCTTGCCATCAGGAATGATAATATTGTAAGTGGAAAGTTTAAGACAATGAGGAGGAATGCTTTTAAAACTGACTTTCCCTGGAGGCAACAACGCGCTGGCTTGTGATTGTAATGCAACTGCCTGTTTTTTTGTCGTCTCATCCGGATTATCCAGGCCTACTTGTACAATCAATTCAGCAGGTTTCAACTCATCTGAAGTCGTATTTTCACTTGCAAATAAAGACTTATTTTCTAGTTCATTGGATTCACATTTATCTTTTGATGCCACAGGCACACTGACAGATGATCCAATATCCTCAGGCTCGTTCATCATCTCCACTTTGCTGTGACGCTTTTGACTCTCTGTAGAGGTGTCGGCATCTGGTGAATCTGCTTTTTCCACTTTAATCATTTTAGCTTCCACAAATGACTCATCAGCTGACGTTTCTGATGAGCATTTAGACTCCAGGCAGATGACAGACTCCTGATTATTTTGAACCAACCTGTTCTCTTTGGTATTTTGTTTGAGCTTATTGTGCTTCCCAGAAGTCTGGCTGATTTTCTGAGTTACTCTTCCTGGAAACGAAACTCCAGATTCCTGCAGGTGCGGCTGGCAAGGTGCCAAGCTGAATACATTGTCAATAACTGGCATAGGAGGAGAGTCAGTTTTATTACTTGCCTTAGCTTTCACCGTTTCCACCTTTTGTCGTTTGTTGTTGGTGCATTCCACCTCATACACATCCTCATCTTTTATTCTGACTGGGTGAGATGAGTGAGAAACACTCCTCTTTAGGCACTTTTTATAGTCACTGGTTCCTGCGTCGGACACTGGCCCATTGTGCTTGCTTCCTGTTTTAACAGTGGGGGAGTAGATAATTTTTCTGACATTATTGGGCACAGCTGCATGGGTTCTTTCTGAGCTGTGGCAGGGTGACGGGGGCAGCCACGGTGCTGGGGAAACTGGAAGGCTTTTTGACTGTTTTACTTGAGCTTCACCACGGGAATGGTCTATGATCCTATCAGTGTTACTGGCAGGTTGTGGATGGACTGCTGGGTCTATGTGCAGGCTGGTGAACGGTTGGAAAAACCTGCTAACTTGTATTCTGGATGGCGAGACAGCAGATGGGTTTAAACATCTGGCAGGACTGCTTTTGTTCACCCGTATGAATGACGACGCACCGTGAAGGTGGTCAATGTGCACAGCGGTGTTGGGTTTCTCTTTGGCTGTAGGGACATCCATGTGTTGGCTGGATGAGGAAGCATTAATGTGACTTGGATGAAACGCAGGCAATGAATTTTGCCTTTTTAAAGGGGCTTTGATTTGGCCTGCATTCAAGTGAAATCTTGGAACTGTATACGATGGATAGTCATAACCCTGTATAAAGGAATGATTTGGCGACATTTCAGTGCAAGACAGAGGAATATCAGTGTGATGCGACGGAGGAACTCCATAATGCTCTCGGGGGCTTGGGATTGAGTGTTTATATAGGAGAGGGCCATCTTCTCCCTGCTTACTACCACTCTCCTTCCTCTGTGTCCTGTTTTCTGCCTCTCCGTTTGTCTGGGAGTAGTAAAACCCTGGGTGCTGTGCTAGCTGGCCATATTTGGACATGGGAGAACATTCCTGATAAACCTCTGAGGTCATATGTTCATATGTGGGGCGGGGGGCGTACAGGCCAGGGGTAGCCTGCGGGGGAGGTCTGCAGCTGCCTACTGCTGGGCTCTCTGAAAGAACTAAACAGTGTGCGAGTTGGGGTGCAGGAGTAGCCGCTGTAGCTTGGCTCAATGACAGAGGGCAGTGTCCTTACCCTGCCCGGAGTGTAGGCCTCCACAGTTGCCCTCTTCAGCTGCTCTGCACTGCATTCGAACTGCAAGTCTTTCTGCTGCAGCATTGCATCTTTTCTCTGAATAGGAAGCTTTTCAAGGTAGTGGCCATTGGTTTGCATCCACTCGTGTTCGTAGACAGTGTTTGGTATCCTAGGAGAGATGTGCTCCATGCCGTATCGGTGTCCTATCACACAGCCCAGTTCAGTACAGCAGGGACTAAGTCCATAAACTGGTTTGGGGATCGCCAGGTAAACAGAACTTTGAGATGGGGAGGGGGCATTCTCACCTCCTGGTTTTGGTTTTCTAATAACTCCAGAGGGAGCAGTTGTCGAATTGTTTATCTCAGGACTTTTAGTGTAAACTGTAAAACCCTTCTTAACTGGGAGGTGATGACCTGCCTCTGAAGAAATGCCGTCTTTCCTGTATGCCATGTGGTTCTGTATCATTCCAGAGAGATTACTCACAGGACTTCGGTCATCCATTGGAGATGTCTTCGAGTGGCTCCAAGGAGGGGTGAATCCATCCCTCTCCTTTATTCTGGGCTCATAAGTAAAATAGGCTCCATTGTACTGCAGAGTCTGTTTACCCAGGAAACCAGACATGGCTTGCGGTTTTGAGAGTCCGCTGGATGCTGCCGTTCCGTTAAATAAGGGCATCGTTCTCCGAAACACTGGGTCTGAAAGGGTCTGCATCGATTCGCGGCTCATCGTCTGGCGATCTTGTTGCGATTAATTGATATGACTCCAAACCTGAGAAAATATATGAAAATAATGTAGGATTTCAATATTTACAATAAAACATGAATTTCAAAATATTACAATATTAAAAACTAACATTCTCTATAGGAATAATCATCAAAAGCAAGTTTAGAATAGATTTATAAAAAAAAAACACAGATGGATTTCAAGGTTTTATTTCAGTTCATTTTGATATTCATGAACTTACAGACAAATGAACAAATCTCAGCCACTTTAATCTTAGGGGCTGGATCATTACTAGACCCAGATACTCAAAGGAACGATACAGGAAGTAATTTCTCCCTGTTGCCATCAGGCTCTATCAATCATCATTACTGCTGTTAATCAAATTTCCCTTTTGGGATTAATAACATTTATCCATCTAGAGCCCAAAATGTAGTGATGATATATAAAAATCTTACAAGCCCAGTAAAAAAGAATTAAATTCAGAAATGTTAAGTTATGGTCATGTTATTGCCAGCACCACAAGGGAAAGACTGATAAACTCACAGTTATCCAGCAGTCAGGCAATGTCAACTGCTACGTTAATAAGCTTTACTCAAGCATTTATTGGGAAAGTTGAGTGGAAGAAAAAAAGTGCACAAGTAACAAGGATAACAGTAGTTTTGAGAGGTTTGTGGAGCTAAGCTCTGTCAAAAGTTTTGGATGGATTCAGAAGGTGTAGACTGTAGGAGGAGTCAGAGCTTGAAGAGCCACATCACGTGCATGTATCCAGGACAAGAGCTACAATCATTACATTGTTTGTTTTAAGCCACGCCTGAACCAGAGATGGCATCAAAATACTTTTACCTTGCCCAGGGTGATAAAGGACCCCACAATTGCTCAGTAGTCAAAAGTGTTTTGTCAGATTAAATTCAATTTTACAATTTCTTTTTTAGAAATCAGATTCCCACAGCCTGGAGGAAGTGTGGAGAGACAAAGAATCCATGCTGCTTGAAATCCAGTGTGAAGTTTCCAATCATTGATGACTTTTGGAGCCATGCCATGTGGTTGTCTGCCCAAATTGTTTTATTGAGCCACCAGTAAATTTTAACACTGCTGCATGCTTGCCTCTACCAACAAGCTTTATCAAAACACAGACACAATTTTTCGACATGACTGTGCAAACGAACCAGAACTTTGTTTGATGAGAATGGCATCCCTGCATTTGGCAGACCAAACTACACAGAAGATCTGAAAGCTGGTGTCAAAGCCGCCTGCGCTTCCTTAATACTTCACAGCCTGATCGCCTCCATGCTTTGCTCCATTGAACAGTAATTAATGCAATACACATCTCAAGGTTTGGATGCATATACTACAGTATATGGGCATATCTGTCAGCAGGACAGCACTTCCTTTTTATTGGTCTTATGCAATTCTGTTATTTTTTGCAAAACTATAGTTTTGGTTTTAATTAGCTGCAAGCTATAATCATCAAAACTTGATAAAAATGTACAGTTGAAATACATACAAGTGTGATAAATCTCACTTTTTGAATTGAATTACTGAAATAAATTAGCCTTTCAAACTTATTGACATGTATCGATGTGCACCTGTATTTGCAGCTGATACAGCCATCTTGAACATTCTCCCACTTTGGAAGTATAGACAACTAGAAGAAATATGGCCAGTTTGTGCACATAACAGAGTTGTCATTAGATAAAAACTGCTTGAGGACATTTCGCAACCTTGACGAATCTTGTGGTTTATCACACAGATCACACCAACTCTTATCAGCTAATTCACAGAAACGGTGGAAACACTGTGCAACAAGTGGCAGTAAAGTTACAATCTGAGGAATGCTTGAGGATGATTTATTTACCACTTTTGCAAGGACTGCAGTGACTGAGAAACAGAGAATGGGAGCAATTTCCTAAACAGCGTGTTGATTTGGTTGGATGATATTTCACTTCAAGCGTGGGAATTATGACACGATGGAATTCCTGAAATTACTTTTAAAACATGCTTCACTTGTTATCAGCTTGTTTTGGTTGTTTCAAATGCCCGAATCACTTGTTGCTGTCAGGTGGGAACATTTCGCCAAAGCAGAATGTGTTCCCAAATCTGGCATGCATGCCTTGTCTTGTGTTTACAACCTATTACAGCAAAACAGCAGAGAGGACTTTGTGTTTCTATTCTGCATTTTGTTGCCACAAAACTTGCAAGAGACGCAACAGTTCCTTTTTTTCTGCACTTCTTTAATGTCGAGGTGGAACTGACTCAGATCCTTTTACTGATCTTCTGCTTACTGCATTTAAAAAAATTGAAATAATTATCCTTAGTCTGAACAACAGTTGAAAGTGCATATCATTTAGCTTGATGTCTAGTGGGTCAAGTGTTAGCAGCAGGAAATCACCAGCAGATAAAGTTAATAAAGTGATTAACATTTTATTACTCTTGTTAGACGGATTTATAAACTACCCAACTTTAGTGGCATGTTTTATATTTTACAGTACAAATCATTTACAGCCCATCTAAATCATTACCCCCAAAAAATCCATGGTAGCCATGAGGTCTGACAACATTTCAAAAAACAAACAAAAGCACAAGTAAAAGATAAACGAAACTGCATTTTAAAAAAAAAACATTGCTGCACTTTCAGCATTGTCGCTGGGTTTGCGCCCCACGGTCCACTTCTGTGTAGAAAGTTAAAAATACAGAAGTAGCTCTTCTCCCCTTTCTTGTTTCCTCTTCAGCCCTGTCAGAGGAGCTGTGAGTCACAAAGTGCTGCAAGTACCATGAGGGAGGGAACATTGTGATCTCTCAAATCACTTTAAAGAGAATAGGCTTCAGGTCAAATCAGGGTTAGTTCACATCATTTCTGGTAAATACATTAAATGAGGCTTACTGGGTATTTGACAAATTGTCAGACTATTTGCAGGCCACATATTTCGCTGATTTCCTTCTCATAAAAATAATTCATATCTTTTGTCTATTTAATCATGACTAATGGGGATAGCAACAACGCTGCATGGTGTTCTCAGTTTTGATTAATTTACTGAAGAGGGGGAAAAACTATTGTTTTTCTGTATTTGACCCACTGATCATTAATTTGAGCCAATTAGACATTAACAAGTGCAGTCCCTGGGCATGTCATTGGTGCCTATCTATACATCAGTGTTACTGGTTTATTTGCAATGCTTGTATATCAACCAATATTTGGGGTCACAAGAGCCTACATAAATAAAATTAGCCACTGAGAAGTGAGAAGTTTATTTTTTTTTTCAAATTTTGATTCAAAATATTGAATCAGAAAGTGTAACATTTATACGGTGCTTTTTCTATAACAGTAAAAGTTAACTATATTTTAATATAAATGATCAGAATTACACATTACTTACTTTACCATGCATTCAATACAATTGTTTAATTCAATCAAACATCCAAATATAATCATTCACCGCTTAATCCTTGAGGAGGTCTGCAATCAGTCTGAAGTTTCTACTCTTTAAAACTTCTTTGTTTTAGTCAGGCCTCAGTTTAAGGTAATCTCAATAGGTTTCAGATTTGAACTTTGACTAGGCCATTCCAAAACCTGCATGGATTTATTTATTTAATTAATTGTTTATTGTTTTTGAGCCAGTCAGGGGTGGATCATTTGTGTTTCAGAAAATTCTCTTTTGTTCTTGAGTGGCTTTGAACCTATCACATTCTGATGACCTAATATGTTTCTTCAGGATTTCCTAAAAGACAGTAAAACTCATGGCTAGCCCAACACCATCACACTACAAACACCATGTAGAGCTGTCAGTTTGAAGTCAATGTTATGAAAAGCTGTGTTGACTTTATGTAATGGAATGGACAATTTTCAGATTTTTTTCCCCAAAGATCTTGGGGATCATAAAAATGTTTTTTTGGGGAAATGCAATGTGTTTGTGTTCTGTTTGGTCACCAGTGGCTTTTCCTTGTAACTCTGCCATGGATGCCATTTTTGTGCAGTCTCTTTTTTTATTGTCGAGTTGTGAAAACTGACCTTAGCTGAGGTAAGTGAGATCTACAGTGTTGCAGATGATGTTTGGTTTGTTTTTCTGGGTTAGGGTTAGGGTAGCCTAGAATGAGGTTGTCAATGCACTCTTGGAGTAATTTTGGTAGGTTAGATACTCCTGGGAATTTTCATCAGTGTTCCATGTTTTCTCCCTTTGTGGATAAAGGCCCCAAAGCCTTAAAAATGACTTTGTAACCTTGAATGACTTTGTCGCTCATCTGTTCTTGCAATTCTTTAGGTCAGGGCCCGATGTGTTACCTTTTGAGAACTTTCACTTTCTTTCATATTGTCAGAGAGGTTCAATTTAACAGATTTGTTTTTAATTCTATAGGTCTGGCAGTAATCAGAAATGAATGGCTCTTGGGAAATTGAACTTGCCTTTCTGGGAAATGTGGTTAAGATCAGTTAATTCATGATTTTAAAAGTGAGGCGAATTTTTTAAAATTTTTTTAACTGGAATGAGATCCAGATTACATTGGAGGGACTACACATCCCTCAGGGTGAGCTTGTGTGGGTCACCAGGGGAGAGAGATGTTTGGGCTTCCCTCCTGAAGCTGTTAGATGAGGAAACCAGTAGATGGATGTACATATTATTGGAAAACTGCATGTTGCACTTGTTTAATTTAAATGATTTCTTTTATTTATCTCTTAAAAGTAACATTCAAAGTGTGGTTAAAAAAAAAAAGAGAGAGACTTTTTTTGACCCAACGGTAATACATATGGAGGCCAAGCAGTTTTTTAAAACTGTCATAGACCCTCTTTAGTCACAGCACAGCACACACCCCTGATGTGTTATGACCAGCTGTCAAACTGAAGCTACCGAAAATATCTGAAAATATGCGCTGAAGCAGCTCTATCAAATCCCATGATCACATATGCATCCGGAAAAAACCGTAGCCTATACAACCAAAATGAAGATGTACAGGATTAGACACAACATGGTTTCATCCAACCTCTTGCCTTACACTGGCCTGCAACGCTAACAGATGTTATCACTTCATCCTGTTGACACCTTTCACAGTGACAAAGAGAGAGAGAGAGAGAAAATGTGTGTGTGTATGTATATATATATATATTACATATATATATATATATATATATATATATATATATATATTTATATATATATTACACACACACACAGGGCGATGGCTTATCTGTAGAGAGAGGAGAAATGTGGTTTCTGTGCATGGAGGAGGAAGCAGCAGCAGCAGAAGAGCTGTTTTCGACGGACGGAAGGCGCGCGCTGTCAGGGGCGCAGGCTTGAAGTGTGTGTGTGCACGCGCGTGCGTCCCCGTGCGCTCACCCCCAACTCCCATGATCTGTAGGGCAAGGGTGATGGAGTGTGACTTCCGAAAGCAAACCGTCCACACTGACAGGCCACAAACCACGCGAGACCTTGAGAATGCACTGAAAACTTCACATCACTGTCGTTATTTATTCTTGCTGCTACATACCTAAGTTCGCGATAGGAGAAATGATTATTTCCGCCATGTAGTAAAAAGTGACTCAGTCTGAAACGGAACTTCATGTTGAGAGAGGGAAAAAAGTTGCCTCTCAGCTTTTCCTGGTATCCGGATGGTTTGCATGTTTTGAGGAATGAGTAAACACAGGCTCGTTGTCCCTGCCTGCCCCAACTGCCCCGGCTTAATTTGATAGAAGGAGGACGCAAATAATATGGAAATAATTGACGAGTTTTAGCTTTCGATCATTGTGCGGCTTATTTTCATACAGGCTGCTTTCAGAGCGCCGTCAGCCATGGTTAAATTAAAAAGAAGAAACCACACAGTGGCAAAAAAAAAAAAAAAAAAAAAACAGCGTTTCAACCGCTCAGGACGTGTGTCATTGCTTTGATTGTTTTAGGAGAATTGGATTAGAGATTGTGTTTTGCCTCTTCAAAAGTTTGCCATCACCCAGACTGAACAATTTAATATACAAAAACAAATAGTCTTACCTTTTCGCTTTCGTAAATAATCTCCCCATAAACTCCATGAAAGTCGATTTAATGATAATAAAATAGGGTCAGAAATCTCCAATCAGCTTATGTTGTTATTCAGCTCCAATGCGTTAAAATCCCACCAAGTAAGAACGGAGGCATGCCAAAAGGTTTGCGCAGCTGGCCCCAAATCCACGAGGCTTTTAGTGAAGTTAACAAAGTAGAGAAAAGACAAAAGGGTGGAGGATGGTCTTTGATCAATAGGCGGAGTTATACCCAGAGTCAAACCAGGGCTTGTTTTCCTCACATGGGATGTTTTCCCGCTGGTGACTCCTTCGCTTTTATTGGCTGTATATCCCTAATACCCGGCGGACAGCTGGCACCTAAACTGAAGTTGGGACTTCTGAATGTTTGTTCATTGACAGATCGCGCTCCTCTATTGGTGTCACGCCTCCCTCTGTCCTCAAATCCGACTTTCCTTATCCTTCGGGGAATCGCGGTCACCAGACGGAAGGGTAGTCGTCGCTTCCATTTAATTTTTTTTTTTTATTTTACCCCCGCTGACATTACAATCCGCCAAAATTCTGAAAAAAAAAAAGGTTCGTAAACCCGTGACCCCGAGGTTCTTCAAATGCACTTTATAATCAAATAGAGGCTCCTGCCGCTCTCTGTAGATAAGAGAAGAGACCTCACATTGCATGCTGCTGTGTGGGATGCAATACCCCATGCAATACTGAAAACTTTAAGCAAAGCAGACAGACGAAAAAGTTAATAAGTAATTCAAGAGATAAGGAACCAACTGTAACATTTTTACCTTTTTTTCCACAACTTATGGTTTATTAGAGGTGCAATCGTCAGTTTTAAATATTTGAAATTCAGATATGTATGAATAAAAATGGACAGTGAAGATACTCTATATGCCTAAGATTATATTAAAATTACTATTTTACTGTTTGTAGGCTAAAAATTTTAGGCTAAAATTTCTGTACATTTTATAATGCGAAAGGGTGCGAAAAAGCTTTAAAACCATAAAAATACATAGAAAGTCAGTATTTTTCATTTTGGATTTTTGTGTGAGAAACCAAAACAAAGATTAACCAATGTTAAGAAAGTAAGAAGAAGTAATTCATGGTTTTCAAAATGAAAATCTGTGTCCTGTTACAGCTAAACCTCTTTTGTGGTTACTGTTTAAAAATTGTTTTATTCATGTTCATTCTTTTCAAAGCTTCTCGGTCCCAGTCAGATTTTTAAAATCTTGACACAGACACTCAGTTGGATTAATAAGAACTAAGCCAGTCTAAGTTTTGAATATTCTTTCATTTCATTTTAGTTCTAACAGGCTGCCGTCATTATCCTGCATTTAGCTCCATGCATCTTCTTGTAAACAAGAAGGATTTTCTCTAAGGATTTTGCTTAGTGTTGTGATCAGTGTTGTGAATAAAAAATTAAAAGTTTAATTTTAAATTTTTGTCTTGTGGTAAGAAGGTCCTGCAAATCTCATGGCGTTTGTATGTTCTCCTTGTGCATATGTGGGTTATCTACACTCTAAAAACATGACTGTTTGGTTAATTGGTCTCTCCAAATTGTTTTTAGGTGTGTGTTTGCATGGCTATGTTGCACTTTGATGGTCTGGTGACCTGTCCAGAGTCTCGCCCAATGTCCACTGGAGATAGGCACCAGCCTCTGGATGGGCAGATGATTGTTTTATAGCCCAACAGTGATTTTCCATTCTCTTCAACTTTATCTCTGTTGGCTGGTATACCCTTGCTCTTCTTGATGTTGTTTGTTCACAAATGTACTCCAACTAATCTCCAAGGCCCCCAGAACCTCTTTGTCTTTAGTCTGATACAATGGGATTCTATTTACTAACTTTTGTTAATTATTTCTGAAGCAAACTTGCTAGACTGGATCTTAACCAGGGGTATTGTGGGGAAATGTGGCTCTGTATAATGTATAACAGTTTTTGAAAACAATGTGCAATTTCCTTTTATGCATTGACCTACTTCTTAAAATTCCAGTAAAATACATTAAAGTTGTGGCTATAGCACAAGAAAACATGTGAAAATTTAAAGAATATGAATTCTTAAACAAATCACTAGTTGTTTTTTTTGTTTTTGTTTTTTTAAAAAAGGCAGATTAATTGCACCACTATCTGATAAAGCAGCTCACTATGTCTTTTCCAAATATAATGTTTATTACAGTAACTAAATGTATGGGTGTGTTGCTGAAAAGATTACTGCATGGCATCTAAAAACCTGATGACATTTATAACCTAAAAGTGCAGCTATGCTTAACATCAGAGTTACTCTCAGTTTCAAAACACCTGCTAAAATAACATCCATGCGCCAAACCTGAAAGTTTGAGTTTATTTCACAGCAGAACCAACATTAACGTCTGTTCACCTATGCTAACATTTAAAATAGAAAGCATACTGTGAAAGTCTAAACCCTTTTGAAAGAAAGTTGTGTTTTCCCATTTGTTGAGCACATCTCAATGTAGTTAATGGTTGACTTTAGCTGACCAAAGTTAAAATCACGTCTGTCATTACTGCAAACAAACAGTGTTTTACCTGCTGTCACATGTCATCACCCGCTTTTCATTTCTTATCTGTGTGTCCAAAAATCTAAAGAAGCAACTTTGTCTCCTCATTCAGGTCAAAGAAGCTAAAATTAGTTTTCTTGTCTTGTTTGATTCTATATAAAATGACTGATGAGATGTTTTAAAAAGAGGCTGAATTATTCCACTGCTCACTTGATTTAACCATTAAATGAGTCAATTTACTGTTGCGCTTGCATCATGTCTTTTCCTTTTTCACCTGTGAGCCGGAGTCTAATTTATGTGTCCCACAGGGGCTGTCACAGTTTAGTCTAGACAAGTGGGTGGCTTGCATCGGTCCCAGTGGCTCTGTAGGTAGAAGATGGGGGGTTGTCTGATGTGCCAGGGGTTTTGTTTCCCCTGCCAAGCTTTTTCCCATCTCCCCTATTTCCAGTTACCATGGCATTAGAGCCTAAGGCTTACCAACACAAGGTATCTAGGGACAAATCTTCAAACATACAATGTAAAAAAAAAAAAAAAAAGCGCATACACTTGTCAGGCATATGGTGCAACTTTATCAAGAGATCAGAGATTTTGATTTTTGGATTTAAGGAGGCACCATATTTGAAACTTGTTCTGAAAAAGTGAATATGTGAAATATCAGAGATTCTGATTTTGTTTGTTTGTCAATTTTTGACCTACGTACCTTTCACAAAACCAATATTTGAGTTGTTTGTAATAGGTTGAAAAGTGTTCCTGTCCCAGTTTTTGGTTTTGTTTCTTCTTCTTGTGAACATTAATCATATTCTGGTGGAGAAAAGCAAACCAAATCCAAAAGCTCCATATTGCTGCTCATTTTCCTTACAGTGTAGCTACAGGGTTTGCGTATTTACTTTTTTATATTTGAACCAAAAACAGTAACTTTGCATTATCAGTATTTTTCTGTGCCTATATTGTCACATTTCCTATTGAAAACAGAAAAGTGCTGATAAACCACAGCAATTTCTACTTTCTCCTGACTGAATCCAGGATGTGTTTACCTTTTTCAATCCCTCCGAAGCCTTTAAAGAGAGTTGTGTTGACACAGGGAACAGAGCAGGTGATCTCTCAGGATGCAGTTTCTGATGAAATCCTTCTTTAGATTCCCAGAGGCCACAACAGCATGATGAGCCTGGAGACTGTTTGAGTTGCATCAGTCTCACAGGCTGCACGTATTCCTGAATGTGCACGCACACTGACACTTGACGTACTGATATAGTCAATCTGCTCTACAGATAAAGCAGCTTTTATCATAGTTTCTCAGTAGGAAATGGCCTTAAGTGATAAAAATCCAAATTTCCTGCTGCTTGTAGATGATTTGAACAAAATATGATTTTGTGATAACAGGAAAAAAAAATGTTTTGTGTTTTATTTTAAAATATTGAAATGTGGAAATTTGCTGACCATAAATAATATGTTCTGTTATTGTAAATTGAAGAAGTGTACATACTTTAGTGAGTTTAAAGATTTATTATCCATTCTTATTTTGAGTTCTTTCTAGAATGCCACATTTAAATAGCCTATCTCTTTCTTAATGAGCCCTTTGAGGTCCAAATGTCTTCTTTCTCTAAAATCACTAGTTTAGCTTCAAGAATACAGCATGTCTGAATTTCAGATATTCACTTTTCCAAAATAAGTTTCAGATATGGTGCACCAAGTTTTTTTTTTTAATGTTATCTCTTTACTATTTTTGCACACACTCTTTATTCACGATAAAGAAAAAAATGGCTGCCATTCTACCACCACTTTAAACCTTTTCAAAGGCATATTTGAGCTGTTTACCTCCTCTTTCAACAAAACAAACTCATCCTAAGGATGAGTCAACTAATTTAGCTTAGAGAGTACAATATGTTCAATTTCCAAGTACTGAAGTGGCAGAACGCGTTTCAGAAACAGTGCCTATTTAACATTGGATGCAGCCAGAAAGTTAATCTCTGTCTACTTTGCAGATTTTAAATCCTTACAAAGCAATATCTCTCCTGTTTCTGATTTTATTTCTGTACATATTGCAATGCTTAGGGTGCAAAAAAGAACTTTAAAATCATAAAAATAGAGAGCAAGTCGCTTTTGCAAGGCAATGGAGCAGCGTTTTCTAAAACTAATGTACTGCTGTCACTTTGTGTGTTGTAAAATACTGATAGTGAGGAAAAAATCATTAGAGCAGGACTACATTTGTCAAGTGATGCGATAAGCTGGTGTGCCGTAGGATACATCTTATAGATTTTTGAAATGCATTGTCAAGACATCCACTGATAAGATACGATAGCTGCAGTGAAAAACTGCTTTGTCTTTCAAACGTTGACCTTGGTTTTTTCACATCACCTCTGAATGCACTCCCTGTGAAATTTTTGTGATTCACCCCAAGTTGTAGGAACATTTTGTTCATTCCTATTCAACACACCTGCTGGCTTCCAACTCCCGCGACTCTGCCAAGGCCGCTCTGACACTCCCCTCCTCTGTAAATCCGGTTGATGTCATGTTTTTCTGGCCTCATTAACTGAATCTTACAGCAGCCAATAGCTGCAGGACAGGTTATGGCTCAGAGAGGAATGCTTTTCATTTAGAGAGCCACTCACACAGCTCCATGTGCCGCAACCTCAACAGCTCAACAGTAACAATAAACCCCCCCCCTCACCCATCCACCGCAGCTTATTTGCAAAGCAAATTTCCTCCAGCGCCCCTGGATTTGGTGAGAAGTAAGATAAACTGAGATAAAATATGACTATTGGAGCAGGAGTGGAACAAACACAACAAAACAAAAATAGTGCAACTCATGCGAAAAGACTTCACTTCTCAGGAATTAAGAACTTGTTTCGCAAGTACATGTAAATGATGACTCATGCTGCATGAGATCACGAGAATGTCGTTATTAATATTTATGTAAAAGGAATTAATTCACGCAGGATATATAACTGTAAAGGATGCAGTTACCCATTACAGGGATAACTGTATCTCTGTAAAGGATAAAAAGTGTAAAGGATTAATAATGTTTTGTGACATGACTGTACATTCTGAGTTTCCTTGCAAAAGTTTACTTCTAATTTTTTCATGTTTTGTCACATAGCAACCGCTAAGTTAAATATATATTATTGGAATTTAATGTGACAGGCCAACAGGAACTACGTAGCATAATTATGAATTGGAAAAAAGTCTCAGTCTAGGTTGAGGCTTTGTTTACTGAGGAATTGATTCAAACTATTTATTTTTTTGCATTTAGTAGCTGTCAAAGCAAATGAAGAGGCCATGATTAGGATAGAAAATCTCCAATAGAAACCTATATATAGAGAAAAACAGTTTCAACAGTTTGGAAAAAAAAAACTGGTTCAGAGAATAAAATCTTTTTAGCAGAAAAACAGTCCCACTTATGTAAAAATGCCTTTCTGTACAATTAGGAGAGGCCTTCATATGTATCAATGTTCACCTCAAGATGCAAAGTGTGGCGTGAGTAAACCTAGTGGGCAAACAGCACTGAAACTTGAGTCCTTAGACAGATGAAACCAACATCAGTCTGTTAACAGGATAAAGAGAGATGAACTGTATGTAAATTAAAAGAAAGGGTTTGTAAACTAAACCTTTCCGCCTCACCTGTAAAACACAGCAGGGCCAGTGTAGAGTCACAAGCAAGTCTAACATCACCAAGAGATAGGTCCGTCTACTGAGAGTAGCAATAGATAAGTGTGGATAGGTGTGGACTCAAGTCATGGGACTTAGAATTGAATCAGAATCATCACAAATGTTGTGACTTTAGACTCAACTTGATGATTTCATTAAGGAACTTGACTTTCACTCCAATGACTTATGATTTGACTTGGACTTGAAGCCTTTGATTTGAGAAGACTTAATATCCTAAGCCAAACAGGAAGTATGTCACAAAAGAAAAGCAGTCAGGTTGGGTTAATGAGACTATTCTGCTAAAATACACTTTATTTATTAAAGTATTCACATGACTTGTATTATTATGTGAATAAGTAAATACTCATAATCCCCAGAATTAAAATAATATATATTAATTTTCTGGCACACGTTAAACCATAAATATATTTCAGTTAGAAAAAACTGTTGGGTGAGAACTAAAGTGGAGAGGTTTCTTTTTGAAATTCAAACTGACACAAAAAGATGATGACTCATGCTTTATGTTATCTTAACTATGCATTTTGTTTTGCTCGTTAATTTATTAATGAGGTTGCAATGTTTGTATGTTCATTCTCTGTGCTTTTTTGCAACATCATAATCATGTCTTATAAAATTATTTTTTTTTAACGGTAGTATAAATAATATGAACAGATACTTCATTACCTAATGTCACTAAAACAACATTGTAAAAGGTTTCTACTGTTGCATTTGGTTAACATGAAAATGTATTTTTATTACATATTTTTTTATTATGAATGAGTTTGCTATAAAGAACATTCTAAATTTAATGGCTGTTTTGTTTATTGTGGTTAATATTTACTGCAAAAAGCAACATCAGCACAGGTTTTCAGACAATTTTGAAGCTAAACCAAAACACCTTTTAAAGTAATCTAAATCTCAAAGATACCATTGCACAGACTACATTTCATGTTTGGTCAAATTACTTATCCAAGACTCAAAAGTACAATTTTTTAACTTCAAGGATGCCTTGAGGCTTGGGTGAAAAGATTTAAGACCTACTTGCAACTTGCAATGCAACCTGCTTGGGCAGGTCCCTCCTTGTCAGATTAGGAAGTCAAACTTTAATCAGCTGAGTATGCCTGGTTTAGGAGCAAAAATAAATAAAAAAAACAAACTCAGGTATCAAGGCAGCTCCTGTAATCAAATAATATTGTTAAAAGTATTTTTTCTATGTGGAAAAAAAAAAAAAAATTGACTTTGTTGTCTTTTTTAAAATTAAATGCTAGTTTTCATGTATTAATGCAGTTAATTGGTGTGGTTAATCCTTTTTGGTCTTTACCTTTTAAAGCTCTCTTAATTTGACTTTGTGCACTTTGCAGTCTCTGATTTTGTTTTCTATAGAAAGTACTGCTGGTTCAGTTTTTATTAACTGGCATTAATCGATCAGCTGAATCTTACTGTGTTAGGTTATAATTAAACCTGGACTAGATGAATTGGACTTAACTGTCTCTGACTGGACTGCATTGGATGTATTTAAGCTAAATTCGTATTATTGCCACTCATCTTGCGTCCATTTTTTACTTCTACAGTTTAAAAGATGAAACCCAAGTTTTCACCATATCATTTAGAAATCTATAAAACTTGTCCCATATTAATACACAACTAAGAAAACTCCTTCAAGCCTTCTCTCTTGAAGGAAAAAAAAGCAAATGCCATTTTTAAGACAGCTAAAATAAACATGGTGGCATTAAGCAAATGTGTGTTAAGATTAAAGAGATAAAACAGAGGAATGGTTGCTACCATCAAAGTGTATTGAGAGACAGCTTCGTTTGCAGCACAGGCTAATGCTACAAGGTTGCAGTTGTCCAGAACACAAATAACCTCTAAGCTCTTGAGTAAATAAAGAAAATTTATTTATTTACCAGTGAAGTTTTGCTTCATTTCAGATCTGGTGGCAATATACAGAGTCTAAGCTTTATATGGTGCAGTTTTGTTTCATTTGTGGATATTGTGTCCGTCGTCTCTAGACAAACTCCAGACTTGTTCATGCACTTTGTTAGGAGATGAGGATGAGAGTTTTCACAGTCGTAAACATGTCTAAACCAACTGCAGTCTCTGGGTTTCTTCATTGTTGACCTTTGGTGCTTGTGTCAGTTGTAAAAAAAAAGTTGGTTAGAACAACCTGCTGTAAAAACAGAAGACATTCAGTAAAGCACATGGAGAAACTATAAAACCCCAGCATGTCTGAAATTGGACACAAACTTACCTTCAAAAAAAAAAAAAAAAAATTCAGGACTCTGCCTTTGCTAACGGCTTTATTTAGCAGGGATAAATGGCAGTAGTTGTCATTTATCATTGTTGCCCTCACTTCACTTATCAGAAGTAAAATCCTATGATTGCATCTTTAGTTATTCGATTTAGAAGCAACAACAGAATCGTGTTTATTAGGTAAATACTTAATTATTCAATAAACAAATGAAACAAAAACTGTTTAAATTGTATTATTTAAGTATTTTATCCAAATTTATTAAACTGTTGAATTTGCCTGCTGTGAGTGTCTAATCCATCTTAAAAAGTGTTCAATCCTTCAAGTTGAAATCATTTTAGAGCAGACATTTGGTTTCAGGCACACCTGAAACCAACATTTTTCAAGCTCTTAATAGATAATGCTATCTATTAAGAGCTTAGTTGCATAGTGTGAGCAGAGAACTGTCTAAAACATTTCAGAAAAGAGATCCCTACCTTACAGAATCAAAGTCAATAATATAAAAAGATACCAAAGTCACCAAAGGTTTCTAGAATTACAGTTGGAAGCATTAATCTCGAGCTGAAAAATAAATTTGCAGCGGCCAACTAGACGGGGCAGAAAAGGGAGGAAGCCGTCAAAGACTGACACCAAATTCCTGAGGAGCCAAGTGGGCAAAAACACCTCAAGTTGCTGCAAAAGACTTGCAGCAGCCACAGAAGTTTCAGTTTCCACAACAAGACACATACCAAATGCTGAAGGGCTCCATCCCTGAATGTTTATACTCACCACTAATGACTCAAAAGCACAAAA
This sequence comes from Xiphophorus hellerii, assembly GCF_003331165.1. Lineage (NCBI taxonomy): Eukaryota > Metazoa > Chordata > Actinopteri > Cyprinodontiformes > Poeciliidae > Xiphophorus > Xiphophorus hellerii. Next base: position 8,722,362 of record NC_045673.1, on the reverse strand, counting down.
CAAGTCAGATCCATTTTTTTCATAGCAATTTAAAAAAGACAAAAAGTTTTGGAATTTAATTGTGTGAACTTGAAACTCAAAATTGTTAATTTTCTATTGCACTGGAAACAAGTTATGAGGTTTAAGGTGCAATTCCTTTTCACATGGGACCAGGTTAGTTTGGATAGTGATCTCATCTCACTAAATAAAATCATGATTGGAAGTACTTTTTATATTTATTCGGGTTATTGTTGTCTGAATTTAAAATTTGTTTTATGATTGAAACATTTAAATGTAACAAAAACAACAAAACTGTAAACATCAAAATACTTGTTCATATTACTGTATGGCAATTTTATTTATAAAAAAAACAATTATTTCTTTCAAATCTCTAAACTAACAAAACTAAATCTCTAAAACAAAAATTACTTTTAGTTTTTAAAAAACAAACACGATGGATAAAACTTAACTTTAAGTGTATAATACTCCTGGAAGTTCATAGTGTATTGCTGTATGTATTACAGCTTTAAGTTTTAAACAAATACATTATGTATTTTTCTAAGATAAATGATTACATTTTTGTACAAATAGCAGAGGTTGACTAAACGTTAACGTGGGAGACATCCTGTAATAACTCAGTTGCTGCAGATAAAATATTCTGCTCTGAAAGGAACCGGTTTGAAGTTTGCGCTTGTGACAACACTCATTTCTTTCACATGGTGCACCTGCTGGCTGTAAATTCAAACCCTCCCTTCGTTAGTATGTCGTGGATGTTTTCTTCTGGCCTCATTACAAAGTCGCGCAGCAGCCAATAGCAGCAGGACAGGTTACGGCTCAGGGAAGGATGCTTCTCATTTAGGGAGCCACTCACATGGGTCCATGTGCAACAACCTTGACAGTTCAACAGTAACAAAGCCCCCTGGTTATTTGCCTTGCAAATTCCCTACCAGTCCCACTCAACTTGGCGAGAAGATTAATAAACCAAGATAAAACAAAACTGTCTGGAAAAAAACAACACTAAGCAAAAGCAGCATTGTCTCATGTGAGATTAAGAAGACATTTGTTTCAGAAAAGAGGTCAAGCAGTATGGAATTGGTGGCTAAAATAATTTAAATCTGATCTTATAAGGCAGTCTTGTATGGCATATAGTAATGTTGGTGAAAAGTAAACATATAGACTTTGTTATTACCCATTCCAGCATGAGGGTCTTTCTGGTTTATTACTAGAATGACAGTTATTGTTATTGTTCCTCCACACAGGATGTAAGCAAGCCATTGTCTGATTCCGTTCACCACTATCCACTAAATCATCTGAACAAACTCCAGATTGGTACATCTCAGTTTGTTGGGAGATCGAGGATTTTCATAACAATGAACAAGTGTAACACTGAAATGATCTTTGAGATTTTCTACCACTGTTGATCTTAGAAACAAAGAGTAATAAAAATCTGTTGGTGCACTTTTAGAAACCTGTTAGATATTCTAGTCATTTATGAAAATTAAAATTTGAAAAGCGTGACATGGACATTTGAAGACTGAAACCACTGATATCAATTCAAAGTCTTGCCACTGACGTTTAAATTTGATTTTGGTCTGGAATTGGACTGAACTATTATAACATATATACCTTTGATCCATTCCACTGTAGCTTTGGTTGCATCTTAAGGGTTGTTGTCCCACTGTAAGGCAAACCTCTGCTACTCTCAGGTTTTCTTCCAGGATTGTATTTTGCTCCATCCATCTTCCCTGTGCTGAGGGCACCTCAACACTGTTTCACCATGCTGATAATGTGATTTTCATTACACATTTTGACCTTATTTGGGTCACCACATGTTCCTGGTGACTCAAACAGGGCTTAACTGAAAATATAAACAATACATTTGGTGACTTTCTTTAAATATTGCTCCATAAAGGCTAGATTTATGAAGTACAAGAGTAATGGAAGTTCTGGCAGCAGATTTTCCTACCTTTGCTGTGAATTTCTACAGTGCCTTCAAAGTTATCATAAGCCTCTTGGCTGCTCCTCTGACTAATGCGCTCCTTGCTCAGCACTGTCTTGTTAGGTTTGCAGTTGTGCCATGCTTTTTCTACTTTTGCATGACAGACTGAGCAGAGCTCTGTGAGATGTGCAAAGCTCGGGATTTTAGAATCAAACTCTGCTTTAAACTTCTCCGCAGCTTCCTTCATGTCCTTGGTCTTCATGATGCGGTTTGTTCACTCATGTTCTTTAACAAACTTCATCATCCAGTAGAATTGCTGGATTTATACTAAAACTAAATTATACAAAGGTGGATTCCATTTAAACCAACATAGTCTTTAGACAAACAGTGTAATATTTAATCTTTCCCAATGAGAAATGGTTGTGTTCTGTCACATCCACATAACTGTTTTCAGTTTAGCTCTTTGTGAAGCCAACTTTATAGATTTAAAACCATGTTTCATGAAGTGGTGCTTGCCCTGTGGCTTTTAAAAAAAAGTTTATATGCATAAAAAAATTTACAAATTTAAATTGAAATGCCTATAGAAATCAATGCATTTAGTTAGAAATTCTGCAGTGAAGCAACAATAACATAACAAATGAACATGTTTAAAAGTTTGATTGAATGGCTTTTTATTGAAATTATTGTACTTCTGAAACAAAAACTTAAAAAAGATGAGTAGAGATGTCAGACGATCCCTGCATGGAAATTATCTCTTTGTAATATGGTTCCATTAAGTCCAGGTGACAGTGAGCAGTTAAAATACACATATTCAACTTTTGAGTTTTTACTGTGGTTGACTGACACTGGTTGCAAGTAAGCATAGAAGTATTTCTATCCAGAAAAACAGCTCCAACTAGATGCACGACTCAAGAACATTCTCTTCACCAGTGAAGAGTGAAAATATTAGTATTAGTTTGTATCAACCAGTTGATTTGTGCAAGAAACCTTCATGTTTTCTGTGACGATTCATCTGGTTTTGGAAGATACTGCCTGACAGCACTGACGATAGTCGATACCTCAGCCATGGCGCCTTTACCTACACCAAAAGAAGAAGAAAAAATTATTGATTGCATCAATGAGGAAAAGAAAAATCATTGATCTGAGTTTGTATAGTACATATTAAATTGTAGAACAAGTCTTTATGCAAAATCTCCATGATGAAGATACACAGTAAAAGGGGTTAGCCATGTGTTGCTGACCCCTTTTACGTTCATTTCTTATCAGTTTGTTTTTGTATTGTAATTAAGTTTGTATGAATTGTAGAGATAATCATGAAAACACAAAATGTTATTTGATTTGATTATGCAATTTTACTTAGATTGTTGTATTTACTTATTTTGAGATATACTTATTTAACTTTTCAATAGTTATATAGAACACAAACAAAAATAATAAAGAAAAAACAAAACAAAGCAAAAAAAAAAAAAAAACATTTACGGGCTCAGGAGTTCCAGTCAGGCATTAGCAACAGGATGTAGAACTTAGTGTCAGTACTGAACAGGTCAAGATTATATACATTGATAATATTATAGTACAAAGCTATTCAAGGATTGCGAAAATGTTCAGTCCGATGTCAAAATGGCTTCCCATGTTTTGATAAAAATGTCATCTATGTTGTGCAAGCGATGTTAGATAATCAAGAGACACTGTTCAGGATAATCTTCTGACATTACATTGTGGAGGATTTTTTTTTTCTATTTATTTTTGGTTCTGATCTTGTTTTGAGTCAGTTGATACTTATGAAACATGATAGATTATAACCCACAATCAAACCAAAATAACACAAAACGTGATCTTGAAACTATCCTGCAGCACAGTTTGCAACAAACTATCAAAACCAGAGAAATATCAAATGACCAAGAAGCAAAATGACCGGCACCCCAAGAAGCGATGCCTCTATTAGTTAAATCAATTATATACCTTTTCTATTTTTTGGAGTGCAAAAAATGGCATTAAGGAACATTGTGATACAAATTTACCCAAGCTGTACAAACTGTAATTAATCAAAGCAATCTTTAGCAACATTAGAAATGGATGAATGGAATGAAGAAAGCACAGAAAGTGTAACACATTGTACTTTGTAATCTATATATAGAATATGTGATAAAGCAGACAGGACTATGGTCCAATGATTAGTGATAATAAAAGCCTACTTTTTCCCAGCAGCTTCTAATGACCGGTGCATAGCAAGTCTTTTTTTATTTACTTCCGCCTTTTCAGTATCTTAATGATTAGCAGTTGTTCACTAACAACTGCTTTTGCTGTGTCATCCTGGCATTCTCTAAACAAAAGTATCATTGCCCTGACCTGCTTCAAGGCCTAGTTTACAAGCGATCAATGACAGATACCAGACAGTTTGTGCACCAAACACATTACTGTGTAGAAAGGCCTGGAAAATTAAGGCATCAGAAAAAAAGGTGAATTAACCTAAACGATGCATGAATCTGACATTTTAGCTGTTTTGATAAAAAGGTATATTTAGCGGCAAAGATACCTTAGTCACAGTTAAATCAGAAGAGCACTTTGGAACCGCGCTGGGTCATGTCAGGCCTGTGTCAAATTAAAGGTGCCTCTATTAGGTAACCTAACACATTGCAACAGGAACTATCTGAGGACATAAACCTCCTGAATGCACTCAGCAGGTTGATATGACCTCCCACACTGGTGGCATTTACCATTTCCTTTTGTTCAAGCAGTCTCTCACTCTGCGGTGACATTTTTTCCGGCAGTGGGGCCACCTAACAGGAAGTGTGTGTTTTTATTTTTATCAAAACATGGAAAATAACATATAGAATTTATGCTTTTATTTCAACACCATGTTCCTCTAACAATTTTAATTTTTTTTTAACTTTTCAGTATGTGTTTTAAAAGTAGCGACAGTCATACGGAAATGCACCAAATGCAGTTATTTTTGCAACTTTGTTTTGAAGAACACAAAGTTCCTGTTGTTTAACATTTCACTATGTTCTGATCATTTTCTGGGTCTTATCTGTGATAAGAGTTCAGACAGCAGTAAAAAAAAATAGCAGTTTTTTTCAAAACCTTTTTTACCTGAATACCAATAATCTTGATATGAAGAAGAAAAACCCTTCTACATTTTCATTTTGTTTTTTTAGGCCATGTTTCACTATGACCCCCATCTTTCTCTGACCTGATCAAGTGGCAAAATCTGTAAGTATATTGGGGAACATTCAACACCGTCCGAAATCACAACTAAATTTGTCACGACTGAATATACTTCAGAACTGAGTCATCCTAATTTCACTCTTCTAAGCTGCCATGATCCTTCGCACAAATACATTCACCGACAAGAATGTACAAGCCACTGCTGGGTTAAGACTACTAAAAGACGATGAATCATTTCCCTGCTGTTTATGTAATGAAGACTAGAAGTAAGTGAAGGACTCAGAACAGATAAAATCGTGTGTTCTCAGGAAACGTGGTAAAAAGGGATGATTAACGTGGTAAAAAGCTGGTGAAATATTATGAAATTCAATGCAATTCTGTTCACTTCAGCCCTGAGAGTCAGCAAACAAAAGAGATGAATAGGCTGTGAATGCTATATTGTGTGGATATAACTGGGATTGTTGAAAGAAATAAACAGGTATCTCTCAAGACAGTTTTATGTCTCTTAAGCTACAGCCGTTTTGCATAACCACAAAAGTTAAGGTCCATTTAACTGAAGTCAAGAAAACTCAACTGGAGTCAGAAAGTACCTGATCCCACATTTAACTGGGAATTAATCAAAGCGATAGGAAAAGTACAACAAGATATTTCAAAACGCATTCAAGAACAAATCCAAGATCAACATATATACGTGACAGATTTTACACCGAGAGAAGACTGGTCACTTTTACTGACCAAGACCCGTTTAAGGATAAATTTTTTCTGCAACTTGTTGCAGGTTTGCAGTGGCTTTTTGTTCTTTATCTTTTACTGTCCCATTGAAGCTTGCTCAAATTTTTTAGCAAGGATTCAATGGAATTTCAGCAGGAAGAGTAAAAAGCTTCTCTTTACTACAAATCCATTAGAACTACTCAACTGGTTCGTATCACTTTCCTGTTTCCTAATTTATTTACTAAAATGTATGTTGTTACACTCACAGCATGCGGAAGAAATTTATATTCTCTCTTTTTTTTGTTTTGTAGCTTCTTGAATCCATGTCTGTAGATTGCCTTGTAACCAATAAAATTATGTTTCCTGTAAAAATTTCTTTTTTGTTTGAAAAATGCTCCCAGGCACTTCTCTTCTTAAATTCATTGTGGAGAAAAAGGCAAGTGGGCTTTTTTAAAAATAAGTAACATTGCACAATTAAGTGGTTTTATGCTATGTGTATTTTGTGGTTTTACCTTGGGTCAAACATTTGTCATTTTTTCTTTCCACAATGCATGTTTTTGTAATTTTAGTTTTCACAACTACTTTTGACTTTTAGCTCAACAACAACTTTGATTCTTTTTTTTCTAATCTAGTAAGTCACAGACAATTTTTTACCTGCAGGATTCAGTTAGTGTTTTTAGAAGTATGTTATCTCATTTATTATATAGCTTAAGAACAGCAAAAACAACAAAGTATAAAAACCTACCTTCATCCCCACAAACTAGCTTCTTAGATATGCAGGGGATTTCCACATATCCAAACTCTTTTAGCCTGGATACCTGCTGGGCCGTAATAGGATGCATCCACATAGCTGTGTTCATAGCAGGACAGAAGAGGAGAGGTCGACTGGTGTCCCAGGCTCTTACCACACATGTCTGAAACAAAGAGATTCCAGTCAAACAACATTGTTTTAGAGAAATTTTATGACAGGATGTTGTTAGCAATTAGATTTTCCAAACAGAGAGAACATAATTTTACATTCTTACCAATAAGTTGTCACAGATGCCACTAGCTATCTTTCCAAGAGTGTTGGCATCGAGAGGGGCAATGATCAGCAGGTCTGCCCAGCGCCTCAGCTCAATGTGCAGCACAGGGTCGGATCTGTCTGTCCAAAGCTGAACAAGAGACAGAATGTCTGGCTATTCTTATTTTTTAACCTCTTCTCCAGAAGGCCAAAATTACATCCTGGTCTCTAAACCAGATCTTTGTGTCTGAATATCCAGAAATGCTGTTAGCTTTGACTATTAGCTAACAGCTAAGCTGTTAGCTTATGCAGCAAACATTTTTATTATCCTTTTACTTTACTTTGAAAGTTAAATGTGCTAAACTATTGTAAAAGAAATAGAAGCAGTAGCAATATAGCTGCTGCTCTACTTAAAACAGATAAGATTATACAGATAAGGTTATATGACTTTGTTGTAACAATCAAATTTATATATCATGACACAGTGGCATGGCATTTTTACTTGCACTTATACCATAAGAATCTCACTCCATGTATTTATGAAAAACATTAGGCTAGAATTGAACTCATCCATATATGTACTTTCTAATGCTTCCCACTTATCATTACCTCCCACTCATCCTTGTCAGTATAGATCTTTACTGAAACATCTGAAGGATTGTAGAAGTGTTTGGCATGCTCTGTGGTGATCACTCTTACATCCACCTGAGGACAAAATAAAAGAAAGACAGATATATACAGTGGGGAAAAATGATTGTAAATTCTCACCAATATACATCATTTCAGACTCACTAATTTGGAATATCATCCACAAAGTTAAAATCGAAAATCATACATTATACAGTATGAAGTGGTAAATTTTAAGCATACTTGTATGAATTGTGATGATTATTATTTACTTTGATGCAGTAATTGATGCAAAACCACTGCAGCCACATATTGAGAGCATGGACTGTAGAGTTCATGGACATGATTTTCAGTAGGCTGACATTTATGGATTTTATTTTTGAATTGGACTAATATTTCAACTTCCTTAGAAATCAAATTTTGGGGTTCCACTAGCTGCAAGTGATGATTATCATCAAAATTAACGCTTGAACTATATTACTGAGTTTATGTAATCTACATAATGCACAAATATATTACCGTTTAGATGATTTTACAGTTTGTATTATACTTTTATCTCATTACATGTAATAGTAGTGTACTTGAATTGTTGCTGTCTAATGTCTCCACCTCGCGGCAAAGGTAAGGTCTTGCAGTTGGATTAACAAAAAACGTGGGCTTGATGTTTTTTTAATGAAAATCAGGCTTTAATACGAACAAATCGGCTCACCCCGGGGAGCTGAAGAAGAGCGGAGACCAAAACTGGAAGTTTCAAAGCTGCGACGCTTCCTGTTACACCCACAAGAACACGAACCGTTCCGCAAGATTTCGACAAATCAGTCTTCAGAGACGTGACGAGATCGTCTGACTGCATATTAGCCGAGAATCACCAAAATGAGATTGGTTAGCTGCTGAGGACCTGTACCACTTCCGTAAATACACTTCTCCATCCAATCACAGGAGACCAAGCGAACGTGCACGAGTACGTCTCTAACGCGACAAATTGTGAGCGTGCATTAGCAGAATATTCTGGCGAAGACCTCACAGGAAGCTAGCATGCAGCAAGGGGACTTCATTCATTTCCTTCAGTGTTATTCAGTTTAAAATAAGCCTTTTCTGAACTTTGACATGACGCTGACACCTCTTGTTTACTGGGCTCAACGTCACGAGGAAATTTACCTGCGTGTAGAGCTGACAGACGCTCAGGTGAGTTCAACCCACCTGCTGTCCTGTTGGCAGCCCTCTTTGAGTTTTATTTAATACCTCCGAGGTTAATGTGTGGATGCAAATGGTGGTGGCTGTTGGTTTGCATGCTGGTATATAAATACAGATTAGCTTATGTGATAGAACATACAAGACTCTCTGTTACTGCCCCACAAAAACACGTTAATAACTGTGTAAAATTAGATAACTGCCAGGGCTTTAAGAAAATGTGTGGGTGGTTCTCGGAGTAATAAACCCTGAAAAAAGCCTCTGGCCATTATGAAACGCGGGGGCGGATTTTTCTTTACCAGGGTGTTGTCCACTATGACCATCCTAAACTTCGCAGCAGTTTACCATAGTCTCCGGTACATTTTCCCTTTAGGATTTACTAATATAATTTCTAAAGACTTCATTTTTTAGCGCCGTTTATTAATGACATAGACTTGAAATAGAGCGGATCCGGGGCGGAGAATAAGGTGTTAAACAACCCTGGTTCTTCAGTAGTTGCTAACATTATGAATAACAACATAAGTATTGTTTTTGGACTATAAAAGGTAGGTTCATTTTGCGTTGAGGTCAAACTTTTCACTTTTTTATGATTTTTATTTTTTATTTTTTAACTTAACATTGCTGTACAAACAGGAAGAGAATGCTACTTACATTCTTAATCAGTAAGAGGAAGTACTCACTATCTGTCTTTTTCTGCAGAATATTGATGTCCAAGTGCATGAGAATGTCCTTAAATTCCAAGGTGAGAATTGTTTCTTTATACCCTTAGTATATATATATAATTTTTACATTTTCCAGTGAAAGTGTTTTTTAAAAAAGCACACAATTTGTAACTTTCTTTGGGATGCTTTCTGCAGCTCTGGGGCGTGGTGCTAAGGGACAGCACAATTATGAGTTCAGCTTAGAGTTTCTTTTACCAGTAAAACCAGAGGTATGAATTTTTTTTTCAAATTCTCTTTCCTTTTGTACTAAGAGGTTTCAGTTTTTCTATTTCGCTTTTTCTTTTTGGATGTGACATAATTTGTCAGTAATTTGTGGTTCCAGGTGAGACACAAGTCCACACAGCGGCAGGTAAACATCACAGTGCGGAAACAGCAGCGAGGCTGGTGGGAAAGGCTGACTGTGCTGGAGCGTAAACCGGTTTTCCTGGCGCCAGACTTTGACCGCTGGCTGGACGAGTCAGACGCTGAGATGGAACTCCAGGAAAAGGTGAGATAAAATTTTGTTTTTATTTATTTTTTTACTATCACCAGTCTGTTTGTTTGTTTGCACTATCTGTTAATTTATATATGTGTTTTCAACATGACGAAAATGTTTCTTTTGCCATCATTGTGTGTTGTAATTTCGTTTTCAAAAACTAAAGTTTTTATTCCTTTTCAATAATTCTTCTTATTTCTCCTAATTTTGTTAAGGAGGAGAAAAAGAACAGACTGAAGACTGCGAGGCATACAGAAGAAGGTCATTATGAATTCTGGTTCAATGACAATTGTATCTGGAGATTTTCAGCTTGTTTCTTGAAATATTACCTTTTCCTACTTTTTGGTGACATGGATAAAATGTCTAATAATTTAATGTTTCAGGGTTTATTAGCCTGAAAACAAGCTTTTTGCTTGTTTACAACCTAGTCCAGTTTCTTGGATTTTCATGGATATTCGTGAACATGACCGTACGCCTCTTCATCTTTGGGCAAGGTCAGAAATAGTAGTAGAGCGTAGTTTTCTTTCTGTATGCTTTTTGCCATTTTTAATCAATAACTTTAACATCTGAAACTAATTTCAGACTCACTCTATGACACGTTTCACACCATATCGGATGTGATGTTCTTCTGCCAGACCTTGGCATTAGTTGAGGTGTTTAACGCTGCTTTCGGTGTGGTTCGAACTGGTGTTTTCCCCACTCTCATACAGGTACAGCACAATCCTTCGAGTTTTATAAACCAGTTATTACAAATGGACTAGAAATGTGTAAGAACCATTTTGTTTTTGTTTTTTGGTAGGTAGTTGGTAGGAATTTTGTCCTCTTCATCATTTTTGGTAGTCTGGAAGAAATGCACCACCGACCTGTTGTGTTCTTTGCTTTCTATCTGTGGAGCGCCATTGAGATTTTTAGGTAAGTAGAGGTGTGTCTCATTAAGTTGAAAATGTATTAAAAAGTTTATTTATTTCCACTGTAAAAATTAAAACTCGCATATTTATTCTTATTTACACACAGATATTTTAAGAATTTTAACATTTTTATGATTAGGGCATGCAGCTCATGAACATTTTTGTCCAACATCAGTCAAAAATTGCCATAAACACTTATTTTGTCGAAAGCCTTCCAAGAAGATCTGAAACTGCTACTGTTGGCAAGTTAAACTATAGGGATTAAGAATGGGCTGTCACTCACATTCATTTGTTTGTGAAGCTGACAAGTAGGTACTTTTGGCTACGTAGTACAGACATATTTAACAGAATATAATTTGATTATATTCTAATTTATTAAGATACACCTGCACTAATACTTATTAATGCCAAATTGATCCAAATATACAGAAGCAAAGGTAATATTTTGATTTTGTTACCAAGCATGCAGAATATTTTCATTTTTCATAATCATCATCCCCAGGCTATTTAACTACAGTTACAAAGATGTATTGTAATAAATGCAAATGTTAGCCTACAAGCATTTTTTTTCTATGTAAAGCAAACATTACATTCTACTTTCAGGTATCCATTTTACATGCTTGGCTGTTTTAACACAGAGTGGAAAACTCTCACTTGGTTGCGCTACAGTGTCTGGATACCGCTGTATCCATTAGGTGTTTTAGCTGAAGGTGAGTTAGTTCATGTGAGAGTAAATTATTTCTTTTACATCAACATAATTGATATGTATCTGACGTTTTTATCCCATATAGCTGTTGCAGTGGTACAGTCCATCCCCATCTTTGACCAAACCAAGCTCTACAGCATTCCTCTGCCAAAAGCCATTGGAACTTCCATCAACTTCTCTTACTTCTTGCATGTCTATCTGATTCTCATGTGTCTGGGTAAAGTCAACAAACAGGAAGAAAATCAGTCTGTTCTGTATCAAATGTGTTTCTTGTAGTTCTGACTGGTTTTTTTCTGCTCCTCAGGGCTTCTTATCAACTTTCGACACCTTTACAAGCAGAGGAAAAGGCGCTTCCGGACCAAAAAGAGGAAGACACATTAATTCTCAGCACTAACAGTAATCCTCCAAAGCCTCTACTGCCTGCACACATTTTCAAACCTGACCCTGCTTTAGTTCAGAACATAATTTTTTTTTTAAAGTTATTTTTTTCTTTCACCCCTATTGCTCTCTTAAAAGACTTCCTCTACTTTTTACCATTCTACATATTGTGGCAATGATGAAATTGCAGTCACATTCACTAGTAATTAAGTTCTCATAAACCCAACGTTCTAGATTATTGCACCGCTGTCAAACCACCAAGATCATGTTGTGTTTTTTTTCTCCCTGACGTTTATGATTGCTCTATTACCTTATTTCTCAACATCAGGTTCTGAAAATATGACCTCACTATCTCCACTTGATATACAATCATTGCTTTTTAAATGAAAAGGAATGAGATCCTCTAAATGCATTGTTTATTTTCTTTTCTTTCTCAAAGATCTGTGAAAAAGTAGTGCCCTTTAAAACAATTCATTTTGACCTTTCAGTTCAAAAGGTCAAAATTGACCTTTTGAAATAAAAAAGGTCTGACCTTTTGAACTGACCTTCAACTATAAGTGGATCATTTATAGTGAATGATCCACTATAAATTTTTATTATTCTTTCCATTTATTATTCTAAATGTCCTTGAACTGTCATTTTGATAACTTACGACACCGAATAAACATTTTAGAAAAATGAGTAATTTAATTAGTGGTCAATTTGGGAAATATATTCTATACAGAAACATGTAAAAAACAAAATATGTGCAACACTTTCAGTTTCCCAACAGACATTTTGTACAAGCCCTGTTTGTATGGTTTCAGTTCACTCTGGCTCAGTATCAGCTTATACATTGTGACTCAGCTTGAGAAGTCTGTGTGCATGGGGACAATGTTGTGATCAAAAGCTGCATACTGGGAGTCACCAGAACTGGCTAGTTTGAGTTGGTGTGCGGCATGAGAGAGCTGGAAAGCAGCATCTGGATGGGCGGAGTCGGGCAGCATGGTGCACTCCCTCTCCAGCAGTTCGGCCACGCCCTTCAGGAGCTCCCAAAAACCAAAAGCCAAGGCAGCTTTCCGCAGACGGTTTAGCTCCTGATGGAATTAAAAACAGAAATCGGATGTTTTACTTGTGTTTAGAAAAAAAATAAAATTCTAAATTTTTTTCTACATCATTTGTGCTAAACCTACCTTATAGAAGGTCTGAGTTTTATCAGGTAATTTCCTTGCGTTCCTCAAGATCTTCTGAACATCAGTCTGTACGATGACAAAGAAAAACTTGTTAAAAAATTAACAACTAGTTAACATATACAAAACATTAGTTTTTTAAAATCCTTAAATAATTAAATCTTGAACTTTACACTTCACTACCCATGAGGATAATTTTTAACAATGAACTACTCTAGTTTTAGTTTAGGGGCTTCCACTTTGTTGGACTTTTAGGTTATAATCCATAATGCACTATTTGTCAAATTGAACAGATTGTTTTAGACGTGTTTTTACTGTACCTGCAGTCCGCTGGCTTTTATCCACACGGTGACATTCTGAGCATAGCTTCGCTTGACCTGTGGCTGCACAGGGAATGGACTTTTACTGTCATCCTCTCCGTACGGATTTTCAGCAGCCTCTATAAGACAAGAAAGATGACTGTGCATCAGAGGAAAGTCGGTCAATCTGTATCATTATGATCGAAATAGAACACCGAGTAATCATTAACTTATGTACACAAATAAAAGACCTTTGATCTGCACGACAACAGTGACCCATACAAGCATTGGGGAGTTGTATGCTTATTCAAATTTGCACAAGAATTCAAAAACATCTCTAGGTCACAAGAACCCTAAATATTATGCTGCAAACTGATGTCTTTGAAGTAAGATGTTACCTGAAACTGGTCCCAGATGTGAAATCTTGCCTAGCCAAGGTAGAGGATCGGAACCAGGCTCAAACAAAGACATCATCAGGTTTGACTTCTTCTTGCTGTCTGCTTGGGAGTACAACATGCCAAACCACTCCGGCCTGGGATCAAAACAGGACAGTTACTGAATTTAGATATCATTCACAAAAATTAACTTGCTGTCCAGATGAATGTAGGACATGCCATGTATATCAGCTCTGTTATTGCTCACCCTAGTTGGACCAGAGCCACCATCCCCTCAACCTTTAGACTTCCATGTAAAAGAACACAAAAATTTGGACTTTTCCCAGCCATTTGGCTCGCTGAAGGTTCCTCTTCAAGTTCATCAGTGGTTCCTGTGCCAACTTCATCCACTTCTGAAGTTAGGTGCAAATATTTGTTACAACACATACAAATCAAAAATTCAACTTTTTATTGTTGATGCTATGCTGCTCCACAAATCATTCTAAAAAAAAAACAAAAACAGACCTTTGTTAACAGCAATGGGAAGAACCAAGTGTCTGGATATTACAGGAGGGCTGGAGATGTCAGCAATTTCAATGAAGCCCACAATTTCCAAATCTGAAACAAAAACAAAAATATATAACCCATGTGAAGATTTATTTCATAATGAAAAAAAAGTTTAAATGATTTTCAACCCCTGACAAGTACCTGTGCTGACAGCTCTGGGAATAGGCTCCACCTCCTCGTCCACCACCACTGGCTCGGGACGGGGGAACACCTGAACGTCTGAAGACAGATTCCCGCAGTGCAGAACCGCGTGAAAGGGGGAGTACGCCCGGTCAATCAGCATCCTGAAGAAATGGAAATAACGGTAAAAAAATATGCATCATTCAGCATAGGAATAAACAACTCTGATAATCAACTCAACCTTACCCAAACATTGCTTGTACACTCTTCATGCAAAGTGGTCCATCCACAGTGAAGATCTGTCCATCCCCTCCACTGAGTCGAAGGAGCTCCTCCAGGTTTTCCATGGCGTCAGTCATTTGCAACTTAAATAGTACAAAACAAGTGCTCATTATTGGAACTATCAAATAGAATACTGAAATATAACACAAGATGATCTTGAGTTGCAAACAAGTTGTATAACAAACAGGTTGATACAATTATGTATACAATTCTAAAATTAATCAAATTATTTGCAAGGGGAAAAAACAGTAATACATTATGGGAAATTAGACTTAAAATACAACATGATTCTTGCAGCTCTATTACATTTGGCCATGTATCTCTACAGAATTCCACTGAGTAACTGATTTGAAATCAAGGTAGAATGCCAACAGAAATGTGGACTGCTGTACCTCCTCTGCATTGGCTATACACAGGATGAACATTTTGGTGGGGAACGGGTAAGGGAGTGGAAACTTTTTGTCATCACCACGATGTTTCAGGGTTTGAAGAGAGTGGCGTAGGGAACCCTTTCCAATCCCAAGAGATCCGTCTGTAACCAACACCACCTACAGGACAAAAGAGGGAAATGCAATAACCATGAGCAACTAAGGATGAGGTATTACTGAAAGCAGGACAACAAAGTGAAAGAGTAAAAATAAAAGGGCTGCTTCAAACTCACAACCAGAAAAATGATTATACTGAACATAATGTGATTACATAGTGTGCAAGTGTGATAGTTACTGGAAGTAAGATTAGTTTGAAAAACCTGAAATGCAATTTCATGAAAAGGTACCCTAGAGGGATCTCAGATATTTAAAAGTGGACAAAATAGCAGTTACTTTAAAACTGACAAATTAAGCTTTAAGGGCTGTTTGGGTTTCTTTCTTTTTTTTGTTTGTTTGTTTGTTTGGGTTTTTTCTTTTTTTAGTGGCTCTTGGATGTGGGGTGGGGGGGCTACAACTGCAACTATGCAACTTGGAATCAAAGTTTCACAGGTAGGAATCAACTAAAGAAGACTAATGAAGTCGTCTTTCAATCACATGGGTAAATTATTTTCCCCAATAACATAATTTTTCAATTTAAAAACATCTGAAAATGTTTCCTATTGGACAGATCAAGTCTACTGAACAAAATTTTACGTTGTACCGAATATGTACAAATGAATGACATAGAAAACCTCCCGACTGAACACAACTACTTTTATGAATCAACCTAATAAACTAAGAGAATTGCTGAATACCTGACAGGGACAGCCATTGCCCCACTCCTGCTGAACAACGCTACTAACTCCTTGTAGAGCCAGCTCAAGACATGTTTTGTCATAGTCTTCCAAGTTACTAAGTGCCTCCTGCAAACAAAAACATAGACAAACTATTTTAATACTGAAGATATATTGTGTTTTGACTTTACAGGCAGAAACTGATGTTACCTGTAACGCATTGTAATCCCTAGTGAAAGGCACCAGCAGCTCCCAGAGGGAGGAGAAGGCCATCAGTGCGGTGAACTCCAAGCGATAGTTGGAAGCCATGTGTTCAAACAGCATGTTGAGTCCGTGGACAGCCAGGTTCTTCCTCTGGAACTCCTCGATGCCATCCAGGGACACTGGTCGTGTCATGGACAGTGACACGTCCATTAAAACCACTGTAGGCATTGCTCCTCAGTGCCGATCCGATATCCACAATAAAACAGTAGATTTAAAACTGCTTACAACCGTCCGATGTCCGTAATTTTCAAAACTCACTGAAAATTACCACGCTTTAATTAGAAAAAAACCCGTCAATAATGGCGTTTGAAACTTAATTATACAGGCTAGTACAGGCTAACGAAAGCTAGTTTGTTAGCCTTCTGCAATGTAGCAGCTAAAAGATAGAAACTTTCCCGATATTATTCATCAAATATAAAAGGATAAATATCCATGAGTAAAAAAGCGGCGAAAAAAATCATATATGAAAAATAAAAACGACTAAAACTCTAGTCGTTTTTGTTGTTTAGCTTGTGTTGCATTATAAGTGCACCAACAATTCCGTCCGACAAACAACTTGTAAATGTATAGTTCCTATGTAATCCAAAATTTGTGAAATTACAACGATTGAATAGGAAGCACCTATTTAGAGCCGAACTAATAATATCTACAGACATATAAAATATAAAATGGGGGAAAAAATTCAAATTTTGTCTTTTCTAACTCATATTTTGTATCTACTTTTGGCAGTTTGGTGTGTTTGATGCACCCTGGAGATAAAGTATCACAATAATCCTGACATCTGACCTTTAATTTCATATTTTAGATTTGTTTAATATTTGCGAACTTTATTTCTTATTAAAACTTGCTTGTATTGTATTTGGTTCTGATCCAAGTTTGTTCCTTCTGGGACCACTCTTACGAAATACACGAAAACGTCAAGCCAGAAAAAAACCCGAAAAAAAATCTTATCGACTTCCTGTTGGTGAATCCTATTCTCTTTTAGTGTGACTCGGTAACGACAAATTTTGCAAAAGTACGAAGGAACGTAACTACCAGCACCCACTCGGCAACACGGCAATAGACAGTGACTTTTTGGTGAAGTTGGTAAGAACCCACATTTAGAACTGTTCAAAAACGTCTCACTGTTTGTACTGCAGATGGCGCCGATTGAGTAAAAGACTATTTTAACTACGAAATTTCCTAAAGTTTTTTTTTCTTTTTTGTATAATCTGAAAACTTGTTTGAATGTCGTCCTTGATTTTGTAATCTGAAGGATAGAGGAAAAACGTAAGTCTGTGCACATTTTCTTTACGAATATTGGGATTTTAAGCCTCATTAAATATTATTATTATCCCTATATACTGTATATGTATGTGTGTAACATTTCTATAGATGTGAAGTTTGTCCAACTTGGTTTACTTATTCTTCAAACTCATTTTATTTAGCCAGATATTTTCACCTGATATTTTATGCTGCTCCTGACAGCTCTTGTCACCATAGCACCAGAACAGCTATTACTCATTTTCTGTTGCCTAACTGTAGCATGAATTAGGGATCAGCTCTTGTGTTTTCTTTACAATTATTATATTTTACCAATATTGTAGACAAATTTGATACACAGGTTTTTAGTTTTATGTGTAATTTTGCCATGTTTTGTATATGTTCTTAACTGTTAACGTAATTAATGTTGTGCATTTAAGCTGTGCTTAATTTCTGTCATCTGCTGTTAACTGTTCATTGGGAACTGTTGCTCTGTAATTTGTTTAGGAGTATAATATATTATTTAATGCATACAGGCAGAAGCTGGACTGACTTTAACCACAATCATGATTTCAAAGAATGGACATAAATGGCGCACTTTTCAGTTCTCTATTTTCCTTTAAAGGGAAAAAGCTTAAGGGATTTAAACTGTTTTATTGAGTCATCATGCTTGCAGAAAAACTAAGTTTTATCTTGACTTGTTACCAAACTGTTAATTGAATTGAGACTTTTTCTTCTTTACAAACAGATTTGCCTAAGGCATAAAGACCCATACCCAAATCAGACAACAGGAGCTGTGGATCTTTTAACTCCGGGGTTTTATTAAGGACTTTTTTTCTTAAGCTAAGCAAGTGAGTCTGTTATTAGCACAAGATGGAGTCTACAAGATGTAGGTCTCAGCAGCTGATTATTTTTGCTGTTGTCTTCCTTGGTACCCTTCACAATTGGATCGTTGGTGCTGAACTCACTTTTACTTTGCCTGACATTGTAGACGATTTTGAAAAGATTACAGATCACTCAACGGAGAAACTTTCCTGTTCAACATTCTACATATTCAACTCCATATAAAGAAGGATCCTGAACATAAATCTTCCATTTTTAGATCCAATAGATGATCGCTATCCTTCACCTGGAGTCATCCATATCTGATCCAGTCTCCTGTGTTCGACGGAGAAGGATGAATACCCTAGTGGTCTTTTTTCTATTGAGGATCGGAGACATGGATGGGTGGCCCTGCATGTTTTTGGGATGATCTACGCTTTTGTGGCACTTTTAATTGTGTGTGATCAGTTCTTTGTTCCTTCTCTGGGGGTCATCATGGAAAAGCTGGCCATCTCAGATGATGTTGTTGGAGCCTCCTTCATGGCTGCAGGAACAACCGTCCCATGGTTCATTACCAAGCTAATCCAAGTCCTCTACTATCACAACGATTTATTAACTGTGAACATTAACCCAGTGATTGGCACTACAGCTTTCAGAATGTTGTTTGTGATTGGAACATGTGCTATGTTTTCTGCAAAGGTTCTCCCAATACGCTGCTGGCCATTTTTCAGAGATTTATCATTCTACATGCTTGGCTTCATCCTACTGATCATTTTCTTTTTGGATAGTGTTGTCACATGGTGTGAAAGTGTGATTCTAGTAACCATTTTTGTACTCTACATCCTCATTTTGATATATGATGAGAATGTGGAACAAATAATGAAGACCCAACTCAAGAAAATCAAAGGTGTGATGAAAGCTTCATTTGTGAAGAGATGTGAAAAGGTGATCCCGGTAGAGGTAAAGCAGTTATTGTATATATGACTATATTTTAATATTTCACTGCAGAATTACAGTAAAATGTGTTTTCAGAATTTTGTTTCTCTATGCACAATTTTTAGGTTTTTGAGTTGAAGTTTGAGTGCAGAATTTTATGTAAACCTCAACATACAGTTTACTGCCCCAATGCTGTATCTCAATCCTTGCAAAGTATTTAAAAAAGATAGTTTTTTCCCCTGTGTAACTAAAGGTTAATGATCTCTGAAGAAAAGATTTATTTGTGTTAGTCCAAAATTTGTTTGCTGAAAGGAGCTCTCCATTACACATAATTAAGATAAGTTTAGTGACATCAAATGTCATTACATTGACAATGACATTTAAAGTCAATGTCTTGACCTTAAAATTAATTGTGTATAATAATTGTGTATTATACAATTGTGTATAATTGTGTATTAGTGAAAGAAAAGTCACGTTTTTATCATGCTATTTGAAAGGCACATATTTTGCCATCTCTGGCGATGAAAAGCTGAATAGATGTTGAGGATGTGCAAATCAAGTACTGTACAAGTACCTGTACTAGATATCGCCAGCTGATATTGAGACACATTTTTTTATTAGGTTTAGTTTATAGTAACAAATATTAACATAGACTGAACTGAACAGAACAGCTGTTCCATGCTTGTATTATGGTGCTTATTACAACTTACTAAGGCCTTACATGCCATTTTTGTAGCCTTTTTAAAGCCATGTTAGAGTATTATGTTGAGGCAAATGCATGTCACTTTTGAGAAAACCATAGGAGAGATTGTAGCATCAGGCAAGTCATTGGTGTGTGAGTTAAGTGGGACATAATCACAAAGCTAATTTTGAAGGTGTAATATAGATGAAACATACAGTATATAGCCTCTACTTTCATGAAGCATCTCACTACAGCGTGGTATCGACAAATGCCTATTAATAAATTATTTGGATTGCCATCAGGGACAAATATCCTGATGTAAACATTCTTAAATACATCGTGGCTCTCTTTTATCTCAGTACAATTTTTTGTGGAAGTTATTTTTTAATCCTTTTTTTAATCTGATGTTTAAAGTCCTCCTTTTATCTGTTTGTCACATTTAAAACAATCCCCCCCCCCAGGTGTGTATGCCTCAAAGTGAGAATGATGCACAAGACCCTGGAGACTGTGATGAAGAATGTGGCAATGAAAACAATGGTGGATGCAAAGAAAAGAAGTTTGTTGAGAGCAAATTACTACAAGGAGCTACATCTCTGTCTTTACGATGGCCTGACAAATGGCAGGAACAAGCCACCTACATCATCCTGTTGCCAATCATCCTTCCTCTGTGGCTCACACTTCCCGATGTTCGTAGTCAGGTAAGGTCAGATTAATGTTTTGGATCTTTTAGAGTAATTGTCTCTTAATACTTGACCTATGATTTTATTGTGGTGTTTGATTCACAGAAAGCCAGAAAATTCTTTGTGCTGACCTACCTAACTTCCATTGTGTGGATTGGCATCTTGTCCTACCTTGAGAGGTGGTGGGCTCATCAGGTGCAGTGTTTCTAAAAACAGCTCTGTTGTTCTTAAATAAGAGTCTAATTTTGCATTGAATTATTTAGACTGTATGTGTGTTTTCATCCTAGATTTTGGACTTAATCCTACTAAACGGTATTTTTATATTTTATAGGTGGATGAGACATTTGGTGTGATCGGTCCTATAAAATACGTGGGAGCACTGATGTCCAGCTCTGATTTTATAACTAGTCTAATAGTGGCTCGTAAAGGCCTGGGAGACATGGTTGTGTCCGGTAATTTGGGCAGTAACATCTTTACTATGACTCTATTGTGAGTAAATAGATTGAATTGTCATTGCTGAGATAAGATGAGAGAACAGGTGTTCAAAGATTTGTTGGTCTCACTGTAATTTCTGTGTTATTTCATCCAAAAGTCTACCAGCGCAATGGTTCCTCTACTCAGTCATCCATGGTTTCTCCCCTGTGGCTATCTCGACTGAAGGCCTCTTCTGTGCCAGTAGCCTCCTCTTCGTCATGCTCCTCGCTGCTGTCATCTCCATTATATCTTTTAAGTGGAGGATGAAGTAACTGCTTGGTCTCACCTGGGTCCTTCTCTACCTTATTTTTGTGGTCATTAGCATATTGATGGTGTTTCAAATCATTATATGCTCTGTGTAAAAAGAAAACTAAAAAAAAACCTCGAAATATGTTTATGTATTTTCTTGGATTCTTCTCTATAAAACTGATCCATCCTGACATCTGACAGGGTTTAAAGAAAGAAGTTTAAAAGAGTTAGCGTGATAATCAAATTATTATCAATATACCTGCCGAGTACACTTCATAAATATAAATATATATTTTAGCTGTAAATAACTCAAGTAAATATATAGCTGCAGTTTTAACAACAAACTTGGCCCTTAGTGAGAACGTAATTGTCACTTTTCCTAATTGAAGGCAACTGCCATCAATTGTTTGCAGGAACTGGCAGAGTCTTTCATTGCTGATGAGGAATTTTGAGTCCACTCTACTTTAAAGGGTTGCTTTAATTCAGCAGTACTACAGAAGTATTGATCATGATCATGGTTATGGTCATGCTGCTGCATCTCAATCCGACTTACTGCAGGTCCAAACTTTCACTAGGCTACTCCAAAACCTTCAAAACATTCCATGCCATTCAGAGGTGGACTCGCTAGTGTACCATTGTGCCTTATGTATACAGCCTCAGTGTCTCATCAGTCCAAAGACGTCTTTTCTTTCTTTAGATCAAGACATGATGTGTTGTTTTTGGAGAACTTACTTTACTTTTTGTTGTCTGACAGGTTTTTGTTAAAGTGCTTTATTGATTCTACGGGTTACATATGCCTCCGTGTAAAATTGTAAAATTAATCAACTGAAAAACAGCATCAATAACAGTTAATTGATGACTCAACAAAAGGCAATGATTGCTTGTTTCACATAAGCTGAGCTTTGATAGTTTTTCCCATTAGTAAATCATTTGAAAACTGCTTTTTGCTTGCACTCTAGTTATGTTAGTCAGATCTTCTAATTTATATCATGATCTGAAACGTTATATTGTGACTAAAAATGAAAAAACAAAGGAAATCTATATTAAAGCAAATACTTTATACTTTGATGTGTACTTTTTCACTATTTGTTTTGTTTAATAAAAAACAATGTGCTGAAATCAGGTGGTTTTGTTCACATACAGTTAGATTAAAATATTTTAGATTTGAAAGAGCAGATCAGCTAAGCACTAGAATAGAGAAATAATGTACTTTATTAAAATTACTGTCTTGTTTCTGTGTTTTTAATATATGTCTTGATCTATAAAGGTAGCATTTTTTTCTATTTGTGTATTATCATACTCATTGTCTTTTATTAAATTACATAAAAAGTATATCCATAAAAATGCCTTGTGTGACCTGTTTCCTCTTTAGGGCTTTAAGGTTTTGTGCACATCTGCATTTAATTTTTCTTATTTTTCTTTATAAGACTCAAGGTCTTGCAAAGTCTAAGCAATATAACTTTGATTTTTACAGATGTTTCTGGAGAAGTTGTGACGAAAACTTAAATTTTAATTCACTCATCTTTTTGTCAAGTATGTCATTGTAAATTAGCTAACAACCTGCACAAGGAGGCTTGTGCATGAGTGTTTGTCCTCAGACATACATATGGCACAGAGATTGACTTATGTCAGGTCGTACAAAAGTGTCATGAGGTGTGGTGCGGAGTGAGGTGAGGCAGACGCTGTAGGCCCAGGTAAGACGAATATGATGATGAGTTTAATTATAAATTAGTCCAGCAACAAGAAGCAGGCACAAGGAAACACTGACGAAACATAGACGAGGACCCGACGACGAACAAGGAACACAGGTGGAGTTAAATACACAGGAGGGTAATCACAGAGACGAGACACACCTGGGAACAATCAAGGGGAGGACAGGACAACGAAGAGACTTAAGGACACAGAAAACTCTAACTAAACACAGAAAAACACAGATCCTGACAGTACCCCCCCCCTCAAGGGCGGCTACCAGACGCCCACAAAACAAAAACACAACAAGGGTGGGTGGAGGGGCGCTGGACGGGGGGCCAGAGTCCAGAAAAACAAAAAACTACCCACCATAGTGGGCGGAAACACAAGAAGGGCCAAGAGTCCATAAACAAACAAAAAACTACCCACAGGGTGGGTGGAGGCAAAGGAGGCAGGAACCACGGAGGTGGTCCGGCGGTCGTCCGCGGCGGCGGGAACCACGGAGGCGGTCCGGCGGCCGTCCGCGGCGCTGGAGGCGGGAACCACGGAGGCGGTCCGGCGGCCGTCCGCGGCGCTGGAGGCGGGAACCACGGAGGCGGTCCGGCGGCCGTCCGCGGCGCTGGAGGCGGGAACCACGGAGACGGGAACCACGGAGGCGGGAACCACGGATGCAGTCCGGCGGCCGTCCGCGGCGCTGGAGGCGGGAACCACGGAGGCGGTCCGGCGGCCGTCCGCGGCGCTGGAGGCGGGAACCACGGAGGCCGTCCGGCGGCCGTCCGCGGCGCTGGAGGTGGCGATGAGTCCCGGGGGCCGCCCACAGACGGCGACGACAAGCCCCCCGAGGCAGGGTCTCTGGTGGAGCACAGGGGGTCTCGGGTGGAACGCAGGGAGTCTCGGTCTCGGGTGGAACGCAGGGAGTCTCGGTCTCGGGTGGAACGCAGGGAGTCTCGGTCTCGGGTGGAACGCAGGGGGTCTCGGTCTCGGGTGGAACGCAGGGGGTCTCGGTCTCGGGTGGAACGCAGGGAGTCTCGGTCTCGGGTGGAACGCAGGGAGTCTCGGTCTCAGGAGGAACGCTGGAGGTCAGGGTCTCAGGAGGAACGCAGAGAGTCTGAGTCGGAACGCAGGGAGTCTCGGAAGGAACGCTGGGGGTCTCGGAAGGAACACAAGGAGTCTCGGTAGGAACACAGGGAGTCTCGGTAGGAACACAGGGAGTCTCAGTCTCGGGTGCGCCGGCTGGAACGCCGGCTGATTCGGCCTCGGGTGCGCCGGCTGGAACGCCGGCTGATTCGGCCTCGGGTGCGCCGGCTGGAACGCCGGCTGATTCGGCCTCGGGTGCGCCGGCTGGAACGCCGGCAGAAACGGCCTCGGGTGCGCCGGCTGGAACGCCGGCAGGAGGTGCTGGTCCCGGAACTGGAGCGGGATCTGGGCTGGCGGAGAAACTTTGCGGCTTGGGAGGCAGAGGTTCGCCAGCCATGACGGCTAGAGCCGCCATACGCTCCCACTCTGCCTCCCTCTGCAACTCCACCAACCCCGGGTGCGGGAAGCGAGGAACCCAGTAATCCAGCAGCATTCCCAAGCGGATGGCGAAACCGAGGCGTCGGCCGGCAGCGTACGGCTTGGCCATTGCCTCCTCATACTCGCCGATGGTATCTGTTAGCTCCTTTATGTCTTCTGGGTCCATGATGAGAAAACGCGTGCCTCACCGTACTTCCTGGTCGGGTCCTACTGTCATGAGGTGTGGTGCGGAGTGAGGTGAGGCAGACGCTGTAGGCCCAGGTAAGACGAATATGATGATGAGTTTAATTATAAATTAGTCCAGCAACAAGAAGCAGGCACAAGGAAACACTGACGAAACATAGACGAGGACCCGACGACGAACAAGGAACACAGGTGGAGTTAAATACACAGGAGGGTAATCACAGAGACGAGACACACCTGGGAACAATCAAGGGGAGGACAGGACAACGAAGAGACTTAAGGACACAGAAAACTCTAACTAAACACAGAAAAACACAGATCCTGACAAAAAGAACCTATTGGAGTGTTGTATGTGAACATCCTGTTTCTCAAGAAAAGTCACCCAGGTGAAAATATTTCAGAAACGACAGAGGAAGAGTTTCAAAATATAAATCCCTTCAGTTTCAGTCCTACATCTATGCACTATGACATGCTGCTTACTTTTACTTTACATCGTACAGATCACTGCTGAGGTTACATTTGCAAAGTGAGAGTGAGACAATGCAGCTAATCCTCTTAGAAGACTTCGGGTGTTGGGTATTATGTTGATCCATTGTGAAGACTCGTTCTGTGCCCTACATAAGCCTTTAGTCGTTGGGCAATAGTTTTTGTTCGTGCAAGTACATTTAACCTGGGAAATCTGCATTGGGATTTTGTGCCATTAACTGCACGTTAATTTTAAGGTAAGTGTATTGTTACTTTTTTTTTTTCTTTATTGTTTTTTTTTTACCTCTTTATTTCATGATCTTTTCTAATTAACATAGATTTACTTTTCAGTTAGTACCACCTTATAAGTTAGTTGTATTTTACCATCAAAAATCTTGTCCAGTCTTTATAAATATCATCATTTTGTCTAAATGACTGGCAATGTTTTTTAAGAGTACTTTTCTGAATGTTTAAATTGAGCTGAACTTGTGACTAATTTTGGTGTTTTCTTCAATTTACAATAGGTTGAATTTTCCACAAACTCGATGATGTGACATGAATCACTCTACTGAAGTTCTGTATTCTTCTACCCCATGGTCTGTTGGGGACAGAGCTGGACTCTACCAACGCTTATTTATGCTACTTAATTCAACCTAGCCACCAGGAGCGCTGCTTTGGAGGATGATGCATTGTCATAGAAGGAAACGGCTCCAGCTGAGCCGGGTTCTGTTTCTTCTGTCCGGAGTTTTTCTCTGTACCCTCTACCAGCTCACCATTAGTGCCAGGCTGCAGGCACCAATGCCAGTGGCTCAGATTGGAGAGGATTTCGGAGAAGGGTCAACAGAGGGTGTTGAGGATGCCACAGCAGAACCTGGCCAGCTGGAGGAACCTCTCACTACTGTACCTGAATTAGAGCCCACAGATCAAACAACACCAACGCATGTGATTCCTCATACTGATAAGGATTTAAATACAAACACACATATGGATTTAACTAGTGATTTCAAAGAAGCCTCTTCCACTGAATCCACACTGTTGCCAACCACAAACCGGACTTTGGTGCATTGCATCTATGTGTCACCAGAACCTCCTCTGGTGACACCCACCCCAGTTCCAGCTCCACCAGTTACAACTGTCTCCCCAGCTCCACCTGGTGAAGCTCCTCATGTCAAAGGTGAATACCCTGAAGACATCTTTTCTATCGAAGATCGCAGACGAGGATGGGTGCTTCTTCACATTATGGGAATGATGTACATGTTTGTCTCTCTTGCGATTGTCTGTGACGAGTTCTTCGTGCCGGCACTGGGAGTTATCACAGACAAACTGGCCATCTCTGATGATGTAGCAGGCGCCACCTTTATGGCGGCCGGAGGCTCTGCACCTGAGCTCTTCACCTCTCTTATAGGAGTCTTCATCGCCCACAGCAACGTGGGCATTGGCACAATAGTCGGCTCGGCAGTTTTTAACATTTTGTTTGTGATTGGGATGTGTGCTTTATTTTCTCGGGAGATTCTTCATCTAACCTGGTGGCCACTTTTCAGAGATGTTTCATTCTACATACTTGACCTCATCTTACTGATCATCTTCTTCTTGGACAATGTCATTATGTGGTGGGAGAGCATGATGCTGGTGGCCTGTTACAGTCTCTATGTTGTCTTTATGAAGTTCAATGTGCAACTGGAGCGAGAATTCAAGACCCAGCTCCACAAACACAAGAGCATTGTGAAGGTTATTGCTGTGGAAGAACCTGAAAAGGTAAGCAGTTATGTAATAAAACATCTTTATGCTTAACGTACTGGATTACCTATTTAGCTTGATAAACCTCCATTAAGGCTTTCATAGTTAAAATTATTCTCATTTGGTGCTGGACAACTAAAACAATACTCCAGAAGAATCAGGAGTGAAAATGGCTGCTCTTTCAATTTTTGTCTTTGTATTCAATTTATTAAATGAATGAACATTTATATGTTTAACAGTTTACATAATTTTGTAAATAAAAAATATACATAATTAATAAATAACTGTGAATTAATAAAATATTAATAAAGTGATTAAATGTGGAAATCACCATTAGAAAATGTTTCATTTATTATATATTAAAACATATGTAAATATATTACTTGTCATTTAATTATTTTTAGAGCTGTTTTACAGTGTCTCTAGAATTTATTTTTTTGATTTAGTTTTACCTGTCAAAGTTAAACATGGCTAGCACTAATATAAGCAAGGTTATTGGTCTGCAAGTGATCTGGTGCGCAGGTTAACCAATCAGATGTCAGACCCTATGTACTGAACAATAGTGACAGTTTTAATTATTTCATTAGGGACTCTTGTATAAGAAATAAGAAATAAATTAGTAAATATGAAAATAATGATATCCATTTTTTAATATTTAAAGCATTCAAGTTTTACTTCACATTTGTGTGTTCAAAACATTGACACATCCCATAAATATAAACAAATTTATTCATATTTATTTAACAGTGTTTGTGACAGTTTATTTAAGTGATCACATATATAAAATTACATTTGACAACTTATTAATTTATTTTTTGATAGTAGCTCTTTTGGCCTTTGATACACACAGTATGCCTGTGTGTATCAGTAATTTTCTTGTCATTGTTACATAAAGTAGCATTTATTTCAAGGAAGCAGCATCTTTTTGGTGCTGCAGAGCTGCACAAATGGCTTAGCATTGTAAGGTTCACTTACAATGCTAAGCTAGTCCAACGCATGAAGATACATGTTAATAATGCAGTACATTATTACTGGTTAGACCTCAAGAGTGTACAATATGAAAAACCATGTAATGTATAAGATTATGTTGAAACTTACATAAATTATACCAAAATGAAATACATTTGAATGATTATCACTGAAAAACACATTGTTGCACACAGACAAATGGGGAAGGAGAAGATAATGCCCCTCCTGCTCCAGAGGACAAGAATCGGTTAAAGGTAAAAAATAAATAAGAAAATTAATCAACCAACTCCAGCAAGTGATACACTTCTAACCCCCTGATACCACAGCGCTGATTGTTACTGTTTTTATACATACTTTGAGTTTTTCTGTTTGTGTTCCTGCTCACTAACAAGCCTCACTGAAGGTACTGATTCATCATAATGAACTTGTTGAGCAAAAACACCCCGACCACCACTTGAAAATGACTTACAATGACGTGTCGTGTCTGTATTGCGAGAAGCTGTCGTGACCTCAGCCATCTTTTTCCCTAGTTGAAGCCGTCCCTTCAGCGAGGGGGGAGTTCTGCATCTTTACACAACAGCACCATGAGAAACACCATCTTTCAGCTCATGATTCACACATTAGACCCTCTGGGAGATGGTAAGTACCACATTTATGCCTCTGATGGCTTTTCTGATGGATAACTGCATAACTGCATGATAATAACTTTTACACAGACTTCCTGTGTGCTGTGTTCTGCCCAGTGTAAAATGGATTAGCTAGGTGTCCCGTATGCAGTCATCTCTAAGTCCAGATTGATACTAAGCAGATAAATACTCCCTCAGTATGCAGAAGGATCCAGTTGTTGATCCAGGTTGTGTCATAAAAAAGAAAAACATTATTCTAGTGCCAAAACTGGTAGTGAAATAATTTATCTTTATATGCTTAAAATTTTAGTTGTTCTGTGATTTTTTTTATTTTATTTTTATTTTTTGCAAAACTATTGCTGTCTTTAAATTTTACATGTTTATTAAGGTAATTTAGTTGCAGTGTTTATATCATTGTTGCTGCCTGCTTTGACTCTTTTGTGGACTCACACAATACTGAATCTGTGTTTTCATAAATAGTACGTGTTTAATGTTTTACACTTCATTTCTTATTAATGCATTCAAAATGATTATTTGTGTTTGTTTTGAAGGAAAGTTTAAGGATAAGGTTGAGACCTTGAACAGTGTGGCCAGACGGAAGTCAGAGCCCAAGTCCCAAGGGAAAAGTGAAGGTAACAGGAAGGATCTGATGATCAAGCACAGATATTTGAACAGAATAGTATATCAGAGGTTGTAGTAATGAAATGTAGGAGTATAGTAGAGATATTTCCAAGCTACTAAATTCTCCCAATATTTGTTGTCAAAAGAAGCCCTCAATGGCTCTCAGAGTAAAGTTCCCTTAAGTACTGTAAAATTATGTATTTTGTAGCTCACATTGATGAAAAAAACTTGTTTAAAAAGTGTACTTGTTTACATACTTTAATTTGTTGCCTTTCTGCATAGGACTCTTCTTTGGTCTAAAACCACCACAGACAAATTTCTGACTAAAATGTTTATGATTTCCTCCACAGGCAAAAGTGGAAAAACTGAGGAGACCAAAGAGCCAGAGGCTGCCCCAGCCAAAGATGCAGAAAAGAAGGAGGAGCCAGGAGCAAAGAAGGTACTCCCTACCCATGACCTGCTGACTTTCGAAAAGCCCAGAAGTCAGTCTTTGATACCTGTCTATGTAAGAATCAAAGTACAGGGATTTCACTATTTATATCAGGTTTTATTTTGACTAAAAAAATATTCTTTCCTCATATTATATTTGG
The DNA here is from genome assembly GCF_003331165.1 of Xiphophorus hellerii. NCBI lineage: Eukaryota > Metazoa > Chordata > Actinopteri > Cyprinodontiformes > Poeciliidae > Xiphophorus > Xiphophorus hellerii. Next base: position 8,692,799 of record NC_045673.1, on the reverse strand, counting down.
ACTCCATCACTTTTCTCCATTCTGCAGGACGATATTCCAGCAGAACAAGGTGGATCGGAAGATTCCGACTATTCCGACAGTGACGACGACTGACAGCGATGAAGAGAGTGAGGAGTCCAGTGAAGATGAAGATGAAGATGAAGATGAAGATGAAGAGGAGGAAAAAGAAGATGACCCACTGTCTTTACAGTGGCCTGACACACCACTCAAACAAGTCACCTACCTCTTCCTGCTGCCCATAGTCTTTCCTCTGTGGCTCACAGTTCCTGATGTTCGGAACCAGGTTAGAGACATTTAGGAGACATTTCAAGGTGCTGCTATGATATTCTGAATTCCTCTATAGGTCTATCTTTATATTTTGACTTTACTCAACAGAAATCCAGGAAATTTTTTGTGCTCACCTTCCTGGGCTCGATTATGTGGATTGCTATCTTCTCCTACCTCATGGTATGGTGGGCTCATCAGGTCAGTTTACGCAGTTCTTTGCTTATCTTCAATGCAAGAAGTGAGAAATCAACATCCAATTTATTTTGAATCTCTAATTAAATCTTTCACATGTTATTTCTTTCTCCAATTTTTTGTTATGAGGTGGGAGAGACCATCGGCATCTCAGAGGAAATTATGGGCCTGACTATCTTGGCGGCAGGCACCTCCATCCCTGACCTTATCACCAGTGTGATTGTGGCTCGTAAGGGCCTGGGAGACATGGCGGTGTCCAGTTCTGTGGGCAGTAACATCTTTGACATCACAATGGGGTGAGCTTTTACAGTTTGATCTGCCAGTATTAGAAAATAATCAACTGACTGCCCACGCAAGTCAATCCTGCATCTTTTATTTTTTTTCTGCCAGCTTGCCCATCCCATGGCTCCTGTACTCTTTCATCCACGGTTTGGCTCCAGTTGCTGTCAGCAGCAACTGGCCTTTTCTGTGCCATCGTGCTGCTCTTCCTCATGCTCCTTTTCGTCATCATCTCCATCGCAGCCTGTAAATGGAAAATGAACAAGGTGCTGGGCTTCACTATGTTTCTTCTCTACTTTATCTTCCTGGTGCTCAGCGTCATGCTGGAGGATCGCATCATTGTCTGCCCTGTTTCCATCTGAGACTGCAAACTCAAGCCTTTTTTCCACAGTAGACACTTTCCCATGGAGGGGGAACTTAATATAAGCTTTAAAAAATAAGTAATTCTTATGAAAACATTTTTTGGACCATTTGAAACAGTAATTGCAAGTAAATTTGATATACTCTTAATACCAATAGTAGCACCGCACCATTTTTAGTTGTAAAAGTATCTATGCAACTGTGTTCAGAGTAAAATATATCTGTTTACTGAAGTTTTTATAATTTCTTCCATGTCCATAGTTTTTGACTTGGGCCTTGGAGTATATTTAATGGTACAAAACCTGTGATTTCATCTCAAGGTTATCAAGGTTCAAGCATAACTTTCCTTTGGTGAAATTTCAAGTTAAATCGGATCTTTAAATTATTTTACTCAAAATGAATTTGTATTTTCTTTGACAACTTTAAAAATAAATTAGATGTTAGCCATCTTTACCCTTGTTTTTCTAAATTGCATAGAGAGCTCTTTAGATGTTGACATTGTGAAGGCACAGATCCTTTGTACCAAAGAAGCATTCAGGGTTTATAAATGGCACATGTTTTAACATGTATGGATTATGTGGTGTAATAAACACATGTATTTACATTGCAAGTTAATGATCTGCTTTTTAATAAAGTTGTTACAGTTATTTTGCTGTTTGCATCCCCCTCAGTTGCTGTACAAATCTGGGGCAAGTCCCAGTTTTGTCACTACCTGAAATCCATCCATCCACCCATTTTCTCACACCCTTGTCCCTAGTGGGGTGGGGAGGGGTTCTGGTGCCCATTCCAGCTAACGTTCCATGTGAGAGGCGGGGTACACCCTGGACAGGTCGCCAGTTTGTCGCAGGGCAACACAGAGACATACAGGACACCCCACCATGCACACACACTCGGGGAGAATTTAAAGAAACCTAATTAACCTATCAGTCATGTTTTTGGACTGGGAGGAAGCTGGAGTACCTGGAGAGAATCCACAGCATGCACTGGGAGAACATGCAAACTCAGTACAGAAAGACCCTGGGCCGGGAATTGAACCCAGGACCTTCTTGCTGCAAGGCAACAGTCCTACCAACTGCACCACTGTGCAGCTCCCAATACCTGAAATGGTAGTTAAAATAATTTATTTCATAACAAATATTTCAAACTAAAGCAGTATTTGTGTGTTATGTCAAGTCAGCATGACTAGTTGTGTCAGAGTGGATGAGAGAATTTTGTGTGTTGAAGCTAAGAAAAAACACAAAGTAAAAAAACTTTATTACATATTTTTAACAAATTTATGCAACTTTTATTTCAAAGTACTTTGCAATAAAATATAAAACTCATGAAACATGAAGGTTTCATAAAACATCAGTTAATCGCATAAAGCAACAAGCAAACTAAATGTTATCTGTCCTCATCTATCCATGATTACATGAATGTAATCATAACACTGCTACTACAGTAATGGGAAATCTGATCAGATGAGACGATTGCTTTATTTGCAACAAACATTCAAAGGGCTGGTAATTTTGTAAAAAAAAAAACTGTTATTGTTTAACAGTAAATAACCTTAAATAGTGTATTATTGAGTATATAAATATATAAAAATAACAGAATATTTATATTACAAGGCTTTTAATACATTTTTACTCACCAGGGTTGACAGTTAGTGTGAAACATGTTGTAACTGTGACCCCAAACACATTTTAATACTTTTGGAAGGTGAAAGTACAAGTCTAAAATTTGTGCACAGTTTGGACAGGGCAGCTTTGATAGTGTGAATTTGTCTTAAATGTAAATCTTGCAACATTATTTTCATAAGTGTATTGGAGTAAATTCAAGCTTTTTTTAGGTGACGTTTTCATCAGCTTAGTTTGAGAAATGACAAAACCTGAAATTCACTTGATAAACGTGTTTATTCATAAATGAAGGCAAAGTATCGATCTGCTCAGGGAAGAAATTTTCTTCTTTTATGTAAAAATCATACAAATTAGTATCTGTGTTACAAACAATAAATAACACTTCAGAAACATTGTTAAAGTTGACAGTGTAAACATCACATAAGACATAACATTACATTTTGGTCATCAGTGGTTTTCAGACACTTATGAGGTGGTGATAATTCAGATTTACATGTTTTGAGGTTGGTGTTCGAGCCAAGCACACAACCTTGACTTATCCAGCATTATATCATCGGAAATGATTGTGAAGCTCAATATAAATGGAATCTCAGTTGTTGTTTTTTTTTTGTTAAGATGTATTAAGATGTCGAAGTTTCACACTCAATTTTAAAGTGAGATTAAATTTGGGCAGGTCAGAGCTTAATCGTGTAACTTTTGGGTGATGATTACAGTGCAAATAAACTCTGGCAACTATTCAAAGTAGTAGAGTGTTCAAATCTTTTTTGACCTGTTATTCACAATTAACAGTGCACAGTTGAACAAGAATTCAAAATCTACACCAAAAACAAAACTTACAAAATACAAACATTCTGTACATTTACAGGACCTATGACAATTATTATTTGTAAAAAAACAAAAAACAAAACAAAAAAAAAGCAAAACATGTAATCAATTTCACTACTTTTAGTTCGATTACACTGTTTTGGATATCCTTTTATGGCTGAATATTATACATAACTTTTTAATTACCTCTTTACAAAAGCTTGGAAATCTGTGAATAATATAAATAATATTCCCTACTGGGTCTCTTTAAGAGCATTGTTAAAACGGATGAATGAGTCAATGCAGGAGATATGTGTTAATTCATTTTTACCTCATTGGTTCCAAACCAGTGTTGTTATTATCATATGGTTTAATGTATCCAATGTAAATGAACATGCTATAGTTTTACAGAGTTCATGTTAGTACAAGTAGACTCAACTTTATTGAATAAATCCAACTCAAATGTCAGTACAGCAACTCCTGCAAATGCTAAATGAAGCGTGACTTTGTAGCTTTGGTTGCAGGACCACTGAGTTATCTAACAGAGGACACACAGCTCATCCTGTCAAAGTGCTTTGTAAAATCACAAAAATCTAATAGCAACAACAGTCTAAACAAGGTCACCAGGACCACTGAGAGCCTTTTTATAATGTGATCTTATATTCACATTTTCCCACTTATTCACAGCTTCAACACAAAGTCATAAAATAGACTGTATTACAACTGTACAAACATGTTACTACAGGGATATTCAAAATATGGTAATTTTTCTCCAATGTATATAAACACAAGGCCTTCATACCTCTCAGCTCTAACAGTACAAGAGACTCATGGCAGTTGCTTTGCATTAAGGGGGGATTTTTCCATTGTGCTTACTAAAAGCTCCATGCCCAAGTCAGGTGAGCTGGTCCTGAGTGTGAAGAGCAGTCCAACATGACAGCAGCAGTGACTGTGGTTGAAGTTATATATATATATATACATACTGTATATACACATTTAAAATAATTATGACGTTCACAAACTGGGCTCTCCAAACGTCCTCCTGCACTCCATGACCCCAGCGCCCGGAGGCCTGTCACAGTTGTGTGTCAGTTTAACTTGGTTGGGGGAGAGGCGATCATAAGCCAACTTGTACTCCCGATCAAAGGCATCTGCACAGAGAGAACACAATAATTGAATCTGACCATTCAATAACTCAAAATGGCTTTGTAAATTTATACACAGTACCTTGCAATTTCCTTTAATATTGTTAAAATCATATATTTCAATGTATTTTATTGGGATATTAACTGACTGACATAATAGCCTGGTAAAATACAGTCTCCAGATAGAGATGAAGAAATCCCAAAATATGTGCTACTGTCATGTAAGCAATAGAAAGTTGCACAAAGTACTGACTCAGAGAGAGGATGAGAACAAATGTGTACCACACATTTCTAATATGTATTTAAAAAAAAAAAAAGTAAGTTATGTATCAATCTTTGATACACTTTATGAGTATGCATTACTTTTTTGGGTTGTCTCACAAAAAAAATCCAGTAAAATTCATTGAAGTTAGTAGTTTTAATGGGATAAATGTGAAAATGTGAAAACTTAGAATGCCGTGAGTAGTTTTCTGAGGAACTGTAGCTCTCAGCCTGTCGCTGTTTATCAAGCAAAAATTTTGACATTTTTCTGCTGCTAGCAAGAATAAAAGGAGTGAACTTACTGATGTTAATGTTATTCTTCCCCAAAGCCACAAGAGTTAGAAACAGTAAATCTCTGTAGAGGCTCCTTTTAGGGTAGAAGAGATAGAGAAAAAAACACGTTAGACTTTCCATCCATATCATCCTCCCCAGGCAGTTTAGAACAGCACAAACATCTTTCATTCCCACCTCTGTCTCTTGAAACCCAACTCGGGCCCCAGCAGCTGGATGGTCTGGCTCATGGGCTGATAAACGTCGCTCTTCTTGATGCTCCTCACAAAGCCCTGCAGCAGCTCCACAGTGAAGAGCTGCCCTTCTTCACACAACCCAGAGCGGATCAAAGAGTTGGCACCTGTAAAAACAGAACAAACTAAACGTAAGCCTGATCAAAGGATCATTCATCTCCAAAGCTCAAAGTCGACTAAGACAGCAGAGCTATGAGGAATCCTGAGATAAATTATGCATGATGCTCCAGGTTTACCATAGACTAACTTTTAAAGTACATATGTCCTCTTAACAGCAGAACTTTGGTGAAAATATAGTGCTCTATATTTTACCACAGTGTATTAAAGAAAATGCAGAATCAACTTACAGTGTGTGTTCCACAGGACATAGCAGGGTTGAACTTTATCTTTGTGCAGCTTCAGGTTGTCCCACATAATCCTCACCAGCACCTGCTTGCTGTCCTCAGATGAAGCAGTCTGGGGAATCTAGAGGGAATAAAATATGTGAGCTTACTCCATTTTGGTGTCGGGTCTTTTGGGGGTAATTTTAATATTGCAAAGTCTGTTTGCTGCTTGAGAGCACTGGTTATTTCACACTTCACCGTTTTGTACATTTGCTGTTTTAGTCCTTTCCAACCCAGATTTTATATCACAGGAGATTTTAAATCAACCATGGGGCAGTTTTTTAAAGGGGTGTGTTTTGTACCATCTTTGGAAGCCAATCGTGTAACGGAATTGCCTGTAGTTTACCATCAACAAAATTTTTAACAGAGCATGTATTATGGATCAATATAAATCAGAAAATAATAAATAAGTTAAATTATGTGTGAGAGCTACCTAATTCATTACAAATACTTAAATGTATAGAAAAATAAAGCAATGCCAATTGTGAAATGGTTCTTCCAGAGCTGGTGCTTCATAGTATACAGCAGTGGTCCCCAACCTTTTTATTACCACAGACAGATAATGCTTCTGCATGTTGGTGTTCCAGCTAAAGCCCTTTTTTTATTTTTATTTTTTGCCCTGATTTTCTCTTTACGACAATCTTACAATGTCCTGCAGTGTGTGGTGTGTTACAGTGGTGGTGTGTTGAATATGCCCGATCTAAAATCGGAAATATTTAATTATTTCTTGCGCGGCCCGGTACCAAGTTGCCCGGTGGTTGGGGACCACTGGTATATAGTATATTTGGATTATTTGTTATTTTCCATCTACCTAACACTAGGAGGCGCCAAACACCACAGTTGAATTCGAAAAAGAGAGCCTATTCTTTTCATAATCTCTCCCCCATAAACGTAATAGTGATATTAAAATAAAAATATAAGCGTTGCCTACAGATGTACAACGTGTACTGATATCTACCTGGTCACCATGGCTACAATGTTGGGAAGCCAAGATAAGAGCAGGCAGGTTACTGGGCAGCTCCAGTCTTCTGAAGTACCACACAAGGTTCCAGAAGACGATGGGATGTTGGTCAACGACGCTCGGGGAAGAGATGGCCTGGTCTCCCTCGTTCACCAGTAGGCTCTCCAGCTCCTTCCAGAGAACCAGGGGGCTCAGGTACGGCACTGTCACCGGATCAGGAGATGATGCTTGTGCCAAGGCTGGGGCATCATTGCGAACACTCCAGCTGCTCTCCCACTCCAGAGCAGGAGACGCAGATGGCTGAGCTGCCTCAGACAATTTGGCTTCGGGGCAGAGTGGTGCAGACATGTCCTCCTCTTTAACAGGATTACTCCACTTAGATGGCCTGGGGGGGAGACAGAATGGATCTATTTAAAGAGGTCATGGGGTTAAATAGCTATTTAGATCACATGTGTCTGTGAAAAATAATGACCTTTTCACAAAAATAATACCACAATAGCAATACATTACCTATTCTGTGGTCTCAGGTCTTTGATTTCCACATTGAGGAAAGGTAGGAAGGCAGTGCCACAGAAAGGACAGGTGCTGTTGAGGTTTGAGTCATCTGCTGTCCAACCGGCCATGATCTCTTCATCATACACCAGACAGTCACATGTTTTACAAAGTGAGCAGCTAGACATCATCACCTAGGAGAGATAGCATAAGGAGAATGCATAAATTGCCAATAAAACAGCCTGAGCAACCTCATAAAAATGTTTATGGCCTGTAAATATCTTACCTCTATGGTGTAATTAGGACAGGGCTGGAAGCGGCTGACATCAGGAGAAGAATCTGGAGTGCGTGGGCCTTTAGAATGAAGAGCTAAACCGCCTGGACACAGAGAAGAATAAGACAATTATTAGTAGAAGTCAAACCTTGGTTTAAGATTCTACCATACACTCCTAAATCTGCTCAATTATTCCTTTAATCTAAATACTGGGAGAAGTTATTTCTCCCAGTATTTGAGCAGCTTGAACCAACAAGCTTTCAGCTACCAGACACCAGCTCAGAAAACATGAAATCTAGGATACTGAATCTGAGAATAGACTAGAGGGACTGCCATTTTGAACCATGCATTGATAAATGCAACTTAACAAATACTTAATTGTTCCCAAAGGGGGATTAAATGTTGTTACAACTAATTTAATTGAAAAGTAGGACCTGATCATACTTTACTGAATCTGTTCCACAGAATGAAATTAGAATGGCAAGATGATAAACCAATACAGTAATATTTGTGATTTCAGGGAATGGTGCCAATGACTTAGTTCACACCCCCGGCGACGGATAGGCGTTGTTTTCAGGGTGTAGCCTGGAGAGGGATAAAGTTCGTTAAGAAACCAGATAAAAATAAAAATTATTTCCAGCATTGAAATGTGCTGGAAATCTGAAAAAAATAAATTACAATAGTTTTCATACTTCAGGATTCTTTATCACAAATTGGAATAACAACAAAAAGTCAAAATAACACAAATTAGATAGTTCACATTCGAGGTGGACAAATGTGCTACTTTTACTGAGGCATCAGCTTTTCCACTAAAGTCTAGAATCGGTCAATGTTTTGTTTTTTGAGGTCAGGTTTAGTAAATCTCTGTCTCTCTGCATGTGAATGTATATGCACGTGTCTAGCATTGGCGCCTGCAGCTAGCTGCACAAAAGCCTCCGCACTGAATCCACCCTCATGCCTGCTGGCCTAGTTTTTCACAGAACAGCATCCCAAATCTTTCCAACTTTGAGTCCTTCTCCCAGCTTAGATTCAGATTAAGTGTTCATTTATTTTTTTTCAAACAAAAGAACAAGGCTGCAGAATACATTTTCATCATATCTAAGGCTATGTTTACATAGTAGGCAAATGCGACCTGAATCCGCTTTTCTTGTCCCCAGGCAACCTATATCTGACTTTTTCATGCCAGTCTAAATGGCCCAATTCTGATCTTTTGACCCCCAAAAGATCCAACTTGTAACACTTCTATACATGATAATAAAACAGATACATATCTGATTGTTTTCAAAGTGTTTGCAGTGAGAGCAGTCATGTCATATTTTATGTGACTTTATGTCATTGATGTGAGACATGCGTCATAATTCTGTACCAGAAAAAGTCAGACGTGGTAAATACAAACGTAAAAAATGCCTAAAAATTATAATTATGAACTTATGAAAACAGTCTGTGTCACCTGAAGCAAATCACAATCCCACCACTCCTGGCTCTGACTACACATCCAAACAAATTTCTCTACAGAAGTTGCAGTAAATGCTTCACAAAAAGTTGTTGCTATTAGTTATGCTTTCTTTTTATTAGCTTCTTTAATGTGACAATGCTGTTGACTCCTTTTGTTGAATAGACAACAAAGCGATCCATAATCAGTGGCATCCATTAATACTTCTGTAAAGGATTCATTGCTGTATGATGTCAACGTTCTTCTCGTGCGCATGCAGATTGCTCTGGGGTCGTAAATACCTTACACAGAAATCTAATTGTGGTTGTATTTAATATGTACTATGAACGAACCTGAAGAATTAAATTTTAGAAAAAAATAAGAATTGATGTGTGTGTACGTAGCCTAAGATATTCACTGCAACACTACTGCCTGTACAGAATGATGAGAAGCTGTTCAACCAACCAGAGAAGGAGTTATGTCTGAACACTCTTGTGGGGCTGCTGGGGCTGCTCAGGTTGGTTTGGTGAGCTGCGGCAGGGCTCCTCCTGACCCGGGACATGCTCCCATGCTGAGGTGAAGTGAAGCCATGAAGATCCAGGCAGGCGTCGCTATCCAGCAGCGAGGAGCATTCTACCTCGGCTGAGGTCAGAGAAGAAACGCTCATACGATCACTGTTCCCATCCTGCCAGAAAACATATAACACAACCCAGTCAACTTGGGTCAACTGATTTCATGTCAGACATGTCTGATTAAAACTCCCATCTTACCTGTGTCAATGATGTCTGTGATGACAAACGGGAGTAGAGGCGACTGGCCTTCTCCGCCACACCCTTTCCTGCGGATATGACGCTGCTCTTGACGATATCCAAAGTCGGAGTCAGCAGTGAGTCCATGGAGAATGACAAGGTGGAGGGACTGGGCGAGGAAGGCAAAGCCAAGGAAGAAGGTCTCTCCCCGTCTTTGTTACACATGCCCATAGGAAGAGATGGCGAAGGCTTCAACCTCTCCTTGGATTTCAAGGGGAGTGAGAGGTGTGTGTTGGAGCAGGTGAGAGTGGAGGACTGTGGGGATGTGTGAGCTGACGAGCTGGAGCGAAACAGTGGACTAGAGGAACTCTGCATTTCCATACTGGGTGAGCGGCTGTTCAAAGGGCTGTTGCTGTTATTTATGAACATTTCAGTCTCTTCGGCAGGAGGTGAGCTACCCTTACCCGGGTCACACTGCTGTTCTGTCCCTGCTGCCCCCATCTGTGACAAGGGATCATACCCCGTTTCTCTATCTCGCTGTCTCTCCCCGACTGATTTTTGCTTGTCAGTCTCTGTATCCTCTTCTTCCACACCATACAATCTGTCAGCAGTGAGATGGTGCTGCTTGGTTGAACCAACTAGGGGGACGGTGAGCATCACTAATCCCTGTCCACCAGACAAGTCCAAAGATTTGGGCCTCTCTGTCTTTGGCAGCGCTGGGCAAAGCTGAGTCTCATTAGGGCTGGAAGCAACCCTGGTGCCACAGTCTGGGATAAAAACACATGAGCCAAAACATTTAGGTCAATCAAAAGTCAGATATTCAAGTATGTTTGAAATGACATTTAGACATCTTTTAAGACACATTCCAATGTCTTTTGTTCATTTGTACTTTTTAAAGAAAGAGAGGAGCATATTTGAGATTCAAACTCAGCCCGTGAAGATATGAATTAAAAAACATACCAAAATATGTCTTGTTCATCAACTATTGAATGTTTGCCTGTTTAATAATCACACTTTAGAAGTGCTATATGAGGTTGTGTTTTTCTCACACCCACATCAGTTTATTATGCTGCAGTGCATAAAATTTAACCCATGTATCCAGGGCAAAATTGTGCAGAAGTGCACAGGCTTAAAACATTTTTTCTGGCATATGCAGAAGAATTTATATAACTGTTCCCGTTTAAAAAAACATTTGAAAATGCTTTAATTTCCCTAACGTTTATGTCATGACTTGTGCATATTGTGCTTCTTATGCCGATTTTATTCTTTGTACAATTTAACATTGTACAGCTCTTTGTCATTTTAGATTTATAGATCAATTTTATTTACTTAAGTCAATGTACCATGTTTTCGTTCCTTAAATGTAGTTCCTAAAGTTTAGAAAACATTTAATCATGCCATGGCTTAAAAGGCAAAATATCTATAATAACTGCTCATCAGTCTGCAGCGAGTTCTGTTGACTCAGAAAACCATCACCTCCTGTGTGCAATCAAACACAAGAGCTGGCTTGTACGGCACTGGTTAAATCTCTGTATATGCTGGTTGTCATAATCCTGTGGTATTTAACAGTCCAGACTGATATAATGACATTGTTCTAAATATAACAGTCGTTTTTCTGAGAAGTGCTCAAAACATTCCTTGCAGAACAAAAAAATGATTTCCTATTAGTTTTTCTTTAATTTCCCACTAGTCTTTATTTATAGAGCCTTTTTAATGCACATCAATAAAAACAGAAGTCATCCTCTGTCCTGTAAAGTAATTAAAATAGTAATTTTAATATGTTCTGCATTAGTCAGTTTTTTAAATACATTTAGGCACCTTATTGACATAGCTTTGCACAGTCTACATAACTCCATAAAAAGTTACCTGACATCTTGCTAACATAATTTTCCCCTAATGTGAACTAATAAGTATAAAACAACATTTGATTTCCAATATTTACATATGACCCTTCTGTCTACCAATAAGCATGCAATAGATGAGAACCCTCTGGCAGCCATGTGCTCTAGCTCAAATTTTAATTCATACATTTTGTTCTCCAAGACATTTAATAATGTTTTCAAAATTGCTTTAATCTATTTTCTCTTTTCTAATTATGGTTACTCAAGTGAGTAGGGAAACAAAAATCCCAGCATTGTACTTTTGTTTTGTCTTAGAATAAAGCCACCTTGTTTTCTATGGCAAATTAAAAGTCCCTCTGATAAAAACTCTGGCCTATTAATGAGGACAACCAATACTGCGACAGAGACTAACTCTTACACAAAGCGCCAGCTTATGTAACAGTAAGCATATCCTCTAAAAGATAAAAGATTAAAAATAAAAAAACACCCAAATATAACAGCAAATGGGTGGATGAGAGAACATTACACCCACACTGTGATTTTATTCCCCAGCTTTTAAAGCCAGAACACTTATTTTCCTGTTTACTGTGACTCATTTCTACAGAACTGCTCACAAAGAGGGAAATACTCACTGGGCTGCCTCAACCCTTTTTCCTCCACTGGTGCCGAGTTATCGCTTTCTCTATTGCACAGCCTCTCCTCCTCCTTTGACAAGGAATCGTAGCCTTGATCAGACTGCCCACCTGGAGAAAAGAATATGCTTTAATCCCGACAGTGTTATTATTATGGCTTACATTTTTCCTTTTATTTTACTTTTCCTCCTTCAGAAAGAGCTCAGTACATTTAAATTATCACGCCAGTTTTAAGGAAACTTTTCAAGAGGCAACTGATCACAGAAGTTTTCTTCAAAAGAGAGTTCTGACATTGCCCCGAGCTTACAGCAAGCATTCCCAGAATAGAAAAGCAAGAAAGGCAGAAAAGGAATAAAATCTTTCTAAAACTTGAGTCATGCTTACAAGGTCAGCATGTAGCATAAAACGATATTTAACAGATTTTTTTTGCCTGTTTTAATAGTTTAGTTTAATGTAAATGTTGAAGAGGCAAGATATACCAGAGTAAAATGTAAAAATATAGAAAACTGCTAAGATGGATAGCTCTTGTAGTAAATTTACATTTTTATACATTACTTTAGAAGCTATAGGAATTTAAATTGCATCATTTCACCATACGAATAATAATAAAACAATGTTTGCAGCATCATGTTATTTCTGAAAATCAAATTATCAACAGAAAGCACCTTGCTTGGAATATAATGGTGCAATTTATTACAAGCATAACGATGCTTTATCTATGTATACTGTGATCTGAGCAGGTCAAGGGTTTCCAGATCAAATGACTGATCCACTTTTAAAGTGACAACTGAATCACATCCAGATCACACAGGGTTTGAGAGAGAAGCATTTCAGATATAGTGGGGAACACTAGGATGGAATAGCGCTGCATCCCCTTACCTGTACTCAATCCATCATCACTGGAGTCCATTTTAGTGAAGTCAGTATCGATGGACGTGCGTTCCGCAGAGTCATTAGTGCTGTCTAAGCTGCCATGGCTGACTGTGTCGAGATCACTGCCATCTACAGGGAAACGACAGGGAGGAAGGGGAGCGAGACGCTTAAAAGCATGACAGATAACCAATAGCCCTTCTCATATAAGAGCCATGAATGAACAATCACTGAACCGAGGAAAAACTATTATCAACCGAAAGCCACACAAATCTCCTCATGCCTGAATGAGACCAAACAGATATCTGTATTGTCTGGATTTAGCTCAAAAGAATGACGTATTGAAACATGAATCAATGTTTTGCATTTCTCTGACTGTAAATTTGATAGGAATATTTGAATATTGTAGATTAGCATAAAAATGAGTCCCTTATGTTAATAGAATCAAACCAACATCAACATGACATCCACAGCAGCAACGACACCATTTACAGAGTAACGCATGGTGTTTTCATTAGTGCCCCCACACAACATTCATTACAGTAATAAGATGGTCTATGGTTTGGGGAATTAGAAAACATGTCAGCATGAGAAACCTGTGTACTGACAGAGCTCAAAAGAAAAACCTTTTACGCTGTTTAATTATAAGTACATTATAGTGTCATTAAGGGAAGGCAGATGGGGAACAATATGTGCCGGTGGAGACTGTGGCTGGGATAAATGTTAAGAGAGAAGAACAAGTGGAGCAACAGCAACTCAGGCCAAAAAAATACATACAATCTTAATGCATCTATATTATTGTTAGTAACAACAATTAGTTTATTGCTGATATAAACTAATTGATGTTTGAACTGAATTTGGGATACACCTTACAGAGTGTCATATAACTATCTTGGAATTTTCAAATACGGCCCCAAGTATCGACATGGGCTCCCATCATAATACCATTAGCAGAATCAGATTCTGCTTTGTTGGCTAACTTTGTGAAGACAGACAAAGAAGTTGTCTTTGATTTCAGACGCTTCACAGTGTACAAGCATTACATTTAAATACATAAACTTCAGAGGAGATTGGCTCTGGCTGTGAGGTGTTCATCATGTTTATCAGAAGGACACACGGGGGGAGGAAAATTACTCTTTGGCAGCTGTGGCACCAACCAAGAGGTAAAAATCTAAATTTATTCTGTCCAGGATGAGGGGGGTCTGCAGAGATAATAATGGCACGTTTCTTGACCGTAAGCAGATACAAGGGCAGTTTGGCCTCGTTCTGGATGTGCAATTGGGAGACTGAATAATACAAAAATAATAGCTGAGTTTTTGATTATGCTCAATTCCCAATGCTTGTTGTAGATGTGCAGTCATTATTTTGTCAGCTGCAGCCCCGACAAGTCCTACGACCAAAATTCCTTTTTTTTAAAACCACTTCCTATATTTTGTGCATAACTTGCAAAACTGTAGTTATATATATCAGTTTGCATAACTCATTAATCTGTTTTTCCCCCCAAAATAATTCTTTTTTTTTTAATTCTTCACAGTGAAAGAGAGAATATTTAGACTGGTGCTGATTTCTCATCTGTCATGAAACCTGCTTTGCTCGCTGTGTTCAAACTCAAGTCATTAAGTGTTACGACATGCAAAGCAAAAAGGTAAGAAGCAGGAGAATAACCCGTAACATTTGTCTGTACATGGTTAACTGTCTGGTAATTCAACATACTGTGAAGCACAAACACCTCATTTTCAGGAGCATAGCATTCGGTTGTACCTTTATTTGCAAAGTCAGATTGGTCAAACATGAATCAAAACAAAAGCAAAAGGCTGTCCTGCTGAAACTCTAGCTGAGACAAAATATTTGGAACTGTCAAGAAACTGTTTTACTTTCTAATATGTATATGTGTGGATTCATGATGTTATGTTTATATTAAAAATGGTCATATGGCTACTGTCTGACATTATTTGTGGGATTAGGGCTGTTCATTTTTCTGACTTGCTGAAAGTCATGTTAGAAATAGTTTGCTAAATCATTTTGTTCAAAGTTCTCACCTGAAAGCTGGGGGTCTTTGTGTGGAGTCTGTTGCTTTTTTCCTGCCTGCTTGAACTGAAGCACACCGAGTATCACATTCCTCAGTTTCCCCCACAAGAAATATCCTCCTCTGGTTGTGGAGGGCCAGGTGCTCTCCAACACCGCCTTGGAAAACAATACAACGCCATAAAAGTCTAGAATCATTGCCTAACAGCCAAGTTTATTGTCAAATGACTTTGTTGCTCAGATGGTGTTCACAGCAACAGTATGCACCTTGTTATAGTATCCATAAGTTATAGCATTGGGCTGAACTCCTGCCTTCTTCATCTCAAACAGCACCCTGACGGCCAACACTGGCTGGCTGTACTGACCGCACAACTGCAGCAGCACACGGTAACACACCTGAAACACACACAAAAAAGACTTTTGCTAAAGACATATCATTCCATACCAAAGCAACCCAATGCTTCAGCCGTTTTATTTCTGTACCAAGTATTTTCATACCTCATCAGGAGCCTGCAGCTTCTTGTCCTGCATCTTTCTTAAGACATCATAAGCGGTCCGCAATGCTCGCACCTTGGAGTGACAGTTTCCCACAAACCCTGGCAGGCATATAAACCACAAGCCGTAGCAGTGCCGAAGCAAACACTTAGACCACATCTGAGGCATAGATGAATGTGTTTTGGCCATCTTCTGAGCGGATTTGATCTCCTGCAAAATGGGAAATTTGTGGTTCTTTATCACCCAAATGCCATGGCAGTCACTCATCTTTAACATTTATGGGTTAAAAAATAGAAAGCAGAGTGCTCTGTTTCTATGTATGACCTGTTTGGAACGTCTAAAGATGGCCGTGGGACTGGCTGGGGTGCTGTGGCGTGGAGCAATGCCTGCTGAATTAGAATTTGGTCCTTCCATGGTCTCCAAAAGATCAGATCTCAGAACCGGGAACCCGGAGTAGCTGCAGAGACACAGAAATAATGAAATCATCTGCAGCAGACAGCAATAAAAGGAATGCTGGCAGTAAAGTCTTGTGCAATATGATATGGACTCCAATGCCAATGTGTTGTAGTTCAAAATGACTACAGGACTCAGTAGAAGTGGCTAAGTCACTAAATTCTAAGCATTATCTTTCTTTTTTTGGCACCTGTTCAAGGAAAATAAAGTAAAATAAAGAAGTGAATTATACCTATAGCACAGAGGATGTTCTTCTCCTTGAGGCAGAGGAGGCAGTTCTGGAGGGTTGATATAAACTGTGTGCTCACTGCGGTGGGATTCATCCAGCTCGATCAGCCTGGTGTCCTCTGGCCGCTCACTATCCATCTGGTTTACAAGAGAAGTACATACTTGTCATCATCCTTCATCTTTAGTTACCATAAATTCAAATTCCACCCATTACATTTATGCATGCTGCCGCAACAATATGTGATATAGTATGAGCCCTCAGATCCGGCCACATATGGGGGTACATAAGAACGAGCAGATGTCAGTAATGACTCCATCTGCATTATAATTATGGCGCTGGATCTGAAGAGAGGCACTGCCAAAGGCAGCGGCTTGATCCCATAAATCCTCCAAGACTAAATGAAAGTAGGCTGCAGTGACCTGAACAAAATTGATGCCATGTTACCCCAGAGACATTAAACCTTTTGACTGAGATACTTTGGCAACTCTACTGGATGCTAAGTAGCCACATTAGTTTCACATCAAACTTGACTGATCTGCTGTTTGGAGAGAGAAACACAAAGCTCCTCGGCCGGCGTGTCAGAGAAAAGCTCCAGCCTGAAGCAGTAAACACACTCATTTTCACACTCAAAAGAGTAAAAAAGGCATTGAAGTACACTGAAAATGCTTGCTATGATGTTCTAAAACTATTTGCCTTGTATGTTTCTCACAACTATTCTGCACACAAAACATCAACATTATAACAGGAGCTAAACAGTCCCCCCAGTAGAAATGAATTAGAGGGTTTATTCCGCTCAGCTGAGAGGATGATTCAGTCAACCGACTGACTGACCTATTTGTCTTCGCTTCGATTCTGCTCTTCTGTGCTTCTCGAACTGGTGTCCTTCCTCTCACACCCAAAAGCTCTTACTCAATCATGCATTTGTTGTCAGTGTCAGCAGCAACAATGAATGAATCAATGCTTCCACTTCTCAATAATAACTGGAAGAAATGACCATCAACATTGGACCTAAAATGGACTCTAAAATGTTCTTGCTGGATTTAAATGTGACATCCTGATTGCACAATTTTGCATGCATAGAGAAGATATTTTTTCTTATAAAAGGGGGCATGATGTTTTGTCATTTTTTTTGTATGTGCAACAAAGCCTTATGACAATCTTTATTCATATACACTGTCAAATCGGCAAATAATGACAACAATTCGCAATCGTCCCACGATTTTTTGTTATAAAGGGAAAGAAAAAACAAAAAATGAAGATTTAAGCATGACACAGGATCTCTTAGAAAGAGCCTGAAAAGTGACAAAACATTTACTCATACAACACAGCACAAGTTCAGTTGGCTTACCTTGCTACCAGAGGTGAATAACTACCAGACAGGAAGCACAAGGACAAAAAAAGAGGACAAAAAAGGTACTTAATGAGCAGCAGAGAAAACACAAAGAGTAAAAAGCAGAATACACAATCACAAATTGTGAAGGAAAGTGTTCAATTTTCCAAGCTTTAAAGAAAACAGAATCAGGAAAGAGAATAGAAATATGAAAAACCCACAAAAATGGATTATTTGATATGGTTTCTAGCATTGACAGCGGGTGTAAGTGCACTCTCAAACGGACCTCTGCCATTCAGATTTTAACAACCTCTAATTTGCTTGACCAAGATTCCAGATAATATCAAAATTAGGGCTGCAAAAACAGTAAAAATCTCAGTTTTGAGAAAAGGATAGCAAGGATTAGCTGAGACCCTCACCTTATCAACACACTCATCAAAGAAAGCCAGGCTGGCATCTTTATCACTGACAAAGGAGCACTCTTCAATGAAGCGACTGAACATCTGAGTCTTCGTCATGAGGGAATAAAACCTCTGATGGGAGCGGTCTCTGCTCTTCAGGAAGCCTATGCAAGTAAACACATTATTTCAAGATAAGCTTAAAAGCGGCATCATTATTACAAATATCAGACCTTTAAATCTGAAACAAAGCGGTCAAAATGTTCTAAACCAATATCTTAGGAAATTAACAGACTGGTCTGAAACAAGCTGTTCTTTGGCTCTGATTGCATAAGAGCAGAAAGATGTGCGTGGACATTGTGCTATTAATCATGCTGCTTCTCTGACTTATCATCCAGGCCTAATTTCCATAGAAGCTCAAGTTAGATAGACTGCATTCATTTAAGGGAACTTTTTATGCAAGAACTGCAGTTATTAGAACCCAACTTGTACAGCAATAAATCTTGGGGGCAAGAAAGCCATAGCTGATATGACAAGACTGATTATTACTTAATTAGAATGGTTGCAAATGTGATTTCTGCTCAGACAAAGCACCTAATAAAATTGCTAAAGCATTCCTATCATTTGTAATCTTTTGTTGAACCATGTTGGATAATTTTTTCACTACTTTATTAAAGGGTGCGTGGACATTGTGCTATTAATGTGAGACTGGTGAGACTGAAATTTACCTTGGAGGTCAAACAGGGAGGTGACATCTGTGGTTTTCTCAGAGGGAGCTTGGGTGATGGGCTGCAGGTAGGAGCGATAGCCTCGAAGGATGGCTGCCATGAAGCGGAGGAAAGCTTCTTGGATCTCCAGCTCAAGAATGGGGAGGCTTTTTCCTCCGTAAAGCTCACTGCTAGTCATGGTGTGGTCCATCTGCACATCATCACGGTTTAACTGGCAACCTTAAAGAAAGAGCCAAACAGAAAATGATTTAAAATCTAGTCAATGCTTAAACATGACTTTCTGAAAACTGTGTAAGTCTTTAAAGATTGGATGGCATAATACCAGAAAACTACAAGGCCTCTGGTAGTAAAGTAACATGCCAAAACATCACAATAACAAAAATACATTTCAGTGTAAATTCAAGGTTAGTACTTTTGCCATATTGTGATGCATGTGGCTGAAAGGCACCACAGATTACACATTTTAGCCACTAAAGAGTTCAGAACCTTCAATTTCTGCAGAGTTTTTGCAGACATCCAATCAATAGTTTGGAAGAGTTCAGCGTGAATCAAAGTGGTGCAGAGATGCACATGCCCAAATGACACTATTATCAACAAAACAATCGCTCAGAAATCTCACTGGTTTCTGAGCATTTAAGTGGAACACAGTTACAGGCTGATGACATGCAGAGATCCTAAATTTGACTTATATTATAAATGAAAAACGGCATAAGTAGCCACTCAGTGTGGCGAAAAGGCAACTAATATCACATCATTAGCAAGATGTTCTAGGATGAAGATCACAAGTTGTTTTTATGTCATAGTGAGCTCAGCTTCCTGTAAAGTCAACCATCCAAGATGACTCAACAGACTCATGTAGAGATCTAAATTATGCATGAAACCACTTTGGAAAATGACACAACATTGGACTGGACTCACCGTCTGTAAGCTGCTGATAGAGCTTATTCAGGCTGTTCAGAAGATGTTTACAGGCTCTCCTGGGCAAGAGTTTCCATGTTAGAGCCTTCTTTTCGTCTTTTCTGAAAGCACACCAGATGGTTTTCATTGCAGGGGGGAGGACAGTGGAGAAATATTGGAAAAAGATAGAACAGGTTCACTGACATTAGAACTGACATCTTAAAGTGTGTGAGCTGATGTGGGAGGCATGTGTGCTCTGTCGAGTAAAATGCTTCACATTCCAGCTACACTCATTATGTAAGAGAGGCTCCTACTGACAGACTCTGATAACCTTGGGGATAACTTTCAGAATTGCATTAAACAAGGAGAAATGAGTTTTGGCAGGGCATATTAAAGTTGATCTATGAAATGCTGTCTGCAATCAGAGGTCACTCACTGGGAGATGGTGTTGGTGTCCAAATCAACACAGCTGATATCAGCGGGAGGCACATAAAGGTCAAAGTATCGAGAATCCAAACCCACGATAAAAGGGCAGGGTGCGCTAAGAACATCTGCCAGGGCCAGCGGACACAGAGGGATGTAGGGGCAAGGCCAGTGGAAAGGAAAGATCATCTGACAAGAGAGCAAACAAATCTGTAAAAATCATACATGCAGTTCCAGTCAAAAGTTCACAAACACTGAAAGTTGGTATAAATGTCACATTAATGGGAATCTTTTAACAATTTATTTGAACCATATTTTTATAGATGGAATGATGATAAAAGCATTTGTTGCACAAGTTCAAATTTAATGAGGATTTTCTCTAGTCCACAGAGGTTCAAAATGGCCCATTTCAATTAACTCTACCAATACTGATGAGAAGGGCAATTAAATGTCCAGTCAGATTTATGGTAAAAGTTGCCGACCAATGACCAAAACATCCACAATAAATTTAAACTTGTGCACACAAAACCAGTTTTTTAAAATAATTACAGCTGTATATAGTAGTATTTTCCCTCCATAGAAAGAAAACCCAGTTCAAATGCATTAATAAAAACTCAACATATTAAGTGGATGCAAATGTCTTAACAGAGCTGTAAAAACTCGTAATACATAAAACAAGAGTGGATTTGTATAATAATTTATTCTTATGCATTTATTTTCATCTCATAAATATGCATGAATTTTAGAGGAAAAAGTTTAAGAGTGCTCGGACATCAATAGATTTGACTGTGACCAATTTTTATTTCTATGTGACTAATCGCTCCATCTCAACATTTTTACTAGACTCATTCACATGAAAGATCATTCTCTTTTGTGTCTTTATCATTAAAAAATTAGGATACAAAGAACCAAATGCTTACAGACACAAGAGCCTCAGTGACACTGGTGAGAACAGCTGGACGTAAGGAATGAACCAGGATCTTGTGCTCAGTGACGGCCAGCACAAGCAGAGTGACTGCATTTTTAGGCCCCAAATTCAGCAGAAGTGTGGAGAGACTCCCGCCGCTGCAGGAAAAAACATAAAAAGAGATTTATTTATTGAGACAAAAGAAGTACCTGGTATGTTGTCGTTACATTATATTGTAATTATTTTTTAATTCTCTACCTAAGAGGCAGTGGAGAGGACACTGGTTGGCTCAGAATTAGGCTGTCATGTGGCGACAACTACGGAGGACAACCAAGTTAAATAAATAATGAGTTTGCACAAGTTAGCAAGTTTTTGTTCAGAATTTAAGATTTAGAATTAAATAAAGAACATACAGGATTGATAAATAACATAATAAAGAGTAAAAATAATGTTCTTACTGCACCTGGACAAGGATTCTTGGCCTCTGGATGGAGGGAAATGGAACATTTTTCATGAAGTGAGATATGTGCCTGTGAGAGACAGAGTAAAACATAATAAAGTTGCTGAAATGAGTAACAGTAAATTATCTTGTTTACAAAAAAAAAAAAAAAAACACAAGTAAAACAAGTAAATAATATCTGCTAACTTTTCAATTGGCAGTGCATGTGGCCCAGAGATGGAATATCTGTAGAGGAAGGTGAGAAAGCTCTTGAAGGACTGGAAGAAGGGCCAGTGTGAGAGTAAGCAGATGCTCTTGTTGTTGTAAATATTTCTGCTGCTGTCAGGTCCAAGATGACAGCTCGGCAGGCCGAGTTGTGAGCGCTGACGCTCCGAAATGTTCTCCTCTGGGTAAGGCTCATAGAACTGGATGGCTGCTCCGTACACCTGCACACACATGCGATCACAATGTGAGCAAAACGACCTGCATGAAGTATGCACACTCATAAAAACGACTAATGAATTAGCCAGTGGACCATTGAAAAAAAATCCAATTATTCCCAGTTCTCTTTACAGTTTCATTATAGAAATATTCAGCATGATATATTATCATCCTCGCTACGTTAAAGATTTCTACCCTAAGTAAATGAACAAATCAGTGTGTGCACGAGGCGTCGTGACACTAGCCTGCAGACAAGACGTTGCAGGCAAAAATAAATGAGCACTCAGGCATTCAGACTTGCGCACCAGCCACACTGCTGCAGAAGACATTCATTATTCAAAAGATGGGTTACACAAAAATCTTTTATGCTGCATTGCTTACAAAAGCTAACAGCCTTTTAGTATTCCTAAAACAGCTCTTGGAACACTTTTGATTCCAGTCAGACCTAGAAAATTGATTAATATTGTCTGTCATTCTTGGAAATACTGCTGTAGCTCTTGAACAAGCAAATGCATTAGAGAACCTGATACAGTGAAAAAGGCAGACAGGGAAGTAGATATGGAGAAACTAACTTTAATGAGGCGATTAAGGCTGAGTGCGTGAAAAACAGACACAAACTGCATGGGAACTTCCTAACTAGTGTTGATGTGAATGAAACATAAGCTAAAGAGAGAAGTGGTCTCCTTAACAATATTGATATGAAAGTCTGTGATTGTCTGAGAGCCCACACAACTTCAGCAGAAATGTGTTTTTTTTTTATAAGGCCTTGGCAGGTTGGTGGTTATACCTTCTCTCCAGAAGCACCCGTCAGTACGAATGTGGAGAAAACGGGCAGAGAGTGTTTGGTGTGAGCTGGCCAACACTCAATCATCGCCCCCATGGGCAGGCAGAACATTGGGACGGACTCAGGCAGAGGGAAAGACTCATAGTCCTCTTCAGGATACCTGCACAACAAACCTGAGCACAACGCAGAGAAGACAAAGTGGGGTTAAGACTGCTGTGTTTTTACCATTCATTACTGACACACAGGAGCATATAAATGTCTTTCTTTACCTGCTTTGTATGCGATTGTGTTAGCTTTAGCAAGAGACTTCTTATAGCAAAGGTAGACCGAAGATCCCCACTGATGAGTAAAAACAAAACATCACAGATAAATGAAAAGCTGCAATAGTTTTATACTCTTGGAAGAGACACTTGACGTGCAGTGCCATGCAAACTTTTTACACATTTTGTCACATTATAACCACAAACTGTAATGTTGGACCACAGCACACAACTATTAACAATAAGGAAAGTTATACAGTTTACAAAAAAACACTTATAAAAAAGGAGGTCATTTTTGCTGTGCATTTCAGACTCCTAATAAACTAATGTAAAGATTTGGCTTCAAAAGTCATGTCACAGGTGTATTAGAATGATCTAGTCCAACTAATATTGAAACTGAGAATCTGTAGAATAACTTGACAGTTGATGTTAACAGACATTTGACATCCTGACCTAATGTTTATCAGCTTTGAAAATAAAAATATGCAAAGGGACAGAGGTCAAAATATCTAAAGCAGCAACTGCAACAAAACTTGGATCCACAGATTATTGACTCAAAGGGGGTGAATTGAAATGCAGGGCACATTTTCAGATTGTATTTTGTTTTGACAGGAGATTGTTGCCATATGATCCAGATAAACCACAATGAAGTTTATAGTTGTAACATGACAAAATGTGAGCAAGTTGCAGAGAAATACTTTTGCAAAGCACTGTAAATCCGGATAATTTGCAGTTCCGGTCTCACCATGCTACTGTTGAGGTTCTTGTCCACCTTGCAGAAGGTGTGAGGAGGCGTCTCTCCCTTGCCAGGTACAATGACGCAGATATCGGTGACAGCCAGGGAGGTGTGAGGCTGGCTCTTCGGCGCGCGCCGGTACGTGATGTAGATGCGTTGGGAAGACGAGCTGCTGATGTTGGCGGGGCGCCCTGAGGGCGTGGTCTGAACGATGTGGCATCCAGGCTTCAGCTTCTCTTTCCACTCATACAGAACACTGAAACACAATGAAGTGTGCGAATATTTAAACAGTGTTTTAAAGCAGATTAATATGTCCCAAGGAAGAGACGCGATTAGAGGTGCTGTGTGAGTGAAGAGTCAGTGAGCGAGGATCACTCCTTACCCGAGATCTGTCAGTGGAGGCTTATCTCTGCCTCTCTTGTAGCACAAGAAGATCTGCGGGCCCCGAAGGCTGGCACCATTAAGCTCTGCTGAAAGGCCTGAGGGGGTGCTCTCCACACAGGTGAAGCCCAAGGGCACCTCTTCGCCGAGGGACCGTATCACTACAGCAACGTCGGTAATAGGGGCTTTGGGTTTAACAGACTTGGTGCCGGCATCATCGAAGTGCAGGTCCTCCTCCAGGGGCTTGAATGAATCAGTGAGGCCAGCAACCACAAAGTAGTCGGCTACACGGGGCCCTTTATCCTCCATCATGTCCCATTCCCACACTATGAGCTGGAGATCAGAGAACAGAGGAGGGTGGGGGGACTTAATATACATTTTTCTCATACTACAAAAATTAATTGCAGCTTTAGAAGAGCAACAGCTTTTTATCATGACAACTTAACTAAGCTGAGTAGTGAAAGATGGCTAAATATATGTCACCTCCATGAGTGCATTGTGTTAATGCTGAAAAGATTTAAAGGCAGAAACCTAAAAATCCTTAATAAAAGAAATCACAATCAGTCTCTACATTGTGAAAGACTGAAAATAATTTAAACAATTATTTTGTTTAAATAATTTTAAAGCTTATTTAAGTATTTTAAATGTAAGCCTTTTGAGTTGAGCCCTAGTAACTGGCTATGCACTTCAGTATATGGATGGATATTTGCTACTGCACCATATGAAAGTCTAGCATTGTCCAAAAGTAAAAACTGAAAATGGATTATTATTAAAAAAAACAACAAAAAAGGATTTTATAACAGCAATATGATGGATTGATATACAGTATGTGTGCTTATTGGTGAAACAGACCTCTGCATGAGCTTTTAATATAATATAGACAATGCTGATGACAGTTGTTGGGAAAAATGTCAGAAGCTGACACCCACGGATGTAAATAAAAATAAAAATGCTGGTCAGAAATGGAGAGAGCCACCATCTGGTTTACCGCAGACTGTTTCAAAGCTTTTTCTCTTAAACCATCAGGACACTGGAAACTTTTAAAAAGTTGTGTCCCATCCCTCTTGTCAAGGACTGAATGAATACAATGAAGGTATATGATGGGACATGATAGTAATCTGAAATGAAACTGCAACATCTGACCTGAAGTCTGAAACATGTTAATTATTTGAATATAATTATAAATGGTTTTTTTTATTAACTGCAGACATTGTATTGTGCATTGATTACTAAGTCTGGAGTTTGGTTTCTCAGCTTCTTTCTCTCAGGTTTTGTTCTTGCTATTTTCCTTCAACTTATTTTTACATGCTTCTTGATTTTGGTCATGTAAATAGTAAACTACACCTACTAAAAAAAAAAATCTATGTAGCTTAATATGCATGCTACATCAAAAAGAAGGACAATAGGGCAAGAAAACAATCCGCCCTTAGGGAATTACAAATGTACTTCATATTACAGAAACGAAGCAGGAATATGTAGCATCTGGAAGCATTTAACATACATTCCTGTCTGGAAAAACACAATATTTCACAATGATATGCTTTAAGCATTTCATGACCTATAGGGCCCATGACTGATTTGGTGAAATAAAACACATCTCTTAAGAAAAACAGAATAGAAAGCACAGTGTTTTCAAAATTTAAACTGCATTCTGACGGTTCTTTTATTTCCAAAGCTTGAACCAAGTCAATGTTTAGGCAACATTTGTTCTAGGCCTCAACAATATCATGATAAATGAAGGAACTATCAGAAGCGAATGTGAAACAGCTTATTGTGTGTTTGTCACAAAGAACAGAGAGAATCCTGCAAGCCCTCTCACTGGGTCAGCTTATTCTACTTCATCTCAACAGCCTGCTTTATCTCTTTCAGCAGTCCCCCCACACTCACTGCTTATTTATTGTTTTTCCATAGCTGCAATATGTGTGAGTTGACGTAAAGTGTTTCCCCCTCCCTCTGTGCTGGCTGTGTCACTTTCAAGCACCCTGGACCTCAGGAAGCCGTGGCCTCGCTTCACCTTTAGAGGACTTGACGCCTTTGCAGGTTTCAATCACGACAGAGATACTCAATAAGGCAAATTTAGCCAGGGAGCAAATGGGGATGAAATTTAAGAATTTGACTGAAATCATTACAGAACCTTCCAAACAATTTGCAAGCATTGTTCAACTCAATATATCCGGTATTTCATAATAGGCTTGTTTACTGCAGACTGGAAGCAGCGGTTTTATAAATCATGACTCATCAACTCTAGAGCGTTCATAGACCCGTAGGCTCATCTCACATTTGTTCCTGTCCAGTATTCCCTTTGTTTGCTGATGAGTTTTTAACTCTGTAATCTAAAGCTTTGAGATCTAAATGTGTATATGCTTATGTTTTTGTTTATATTAAATTATTCTTTAGTAACACTACAAATATTCTCTCACTGCTGCCGGCAACATCAGACAAAAGCAAATTATGCCTCTATTAAGATGGCCTTGTTTTCATGTTGTACCGCTAGTTCTATTTTTAAGCACTATGAGAAGCATCAAATCATTTGAATAAACCCACTAGTAAAAACATGTAGTTCTATGCTCAGATTTGCCTAACACATGAAGTATAATCTTTGCTGTTTAATGCATTTAACAAACCATTCCTGCAGTCAATGCCAGTTCAGAAAATGTTAGCAAAGCAGTCATTTCCTGTCCTTTATCTACACCGAACTCCCAAAACACAAGCCAGTCAATCGCAGATTTATTTAAAGAAAAATGGATTGTAACATAGAAAATATATTGTTTTTCAAATAAAAGGTGTATTAAAACCTTAGGAATTTCAGAATATGCTAGTGAACAATCTTATGAAGAAATTGATGTGTCCATTTTCAACACTGCACAGCAGATTTTGAGAATCCAGGAAAATCCGTTGATGCAAGTGAAGAAAAAAAACAGGTAAATTAACAAGAAGGCTTTGAAAGCTGATTTTTCTGACACTGACTGACATTTTTACTTGCAGGTGTTTTTGGTCATTAAAAAAAAAAATTGTTAACAAATTCACAACACAATTATGAATCCTTCATGAATACAAAAAAAAATCCCCATCTAGCTTTTTCAGAGGCAAAAATATTTTAAGTCCGGTTAACGAAACCAAAGAAAAGGGAACAAATTATGTATTTGCAAATGTTGCTGTCACCAAAGCTCTAAAATATAAAATCTGAAATAGGTTCCTTGCAAATTTTCATGCAGACATATTGCTGATTCTTCCCTTAGGTTAGGTGTCCTATTTTGCTCTAATAGGACGTTGAAATTCCTTTTCAAATGATGAATCCATTGGTTGATCAGTGCTGAGAATCTACTTCATATTAAAAATGACTCTTCAGCCCATTCACCTCGTCGTTAGTGTGACATAACACTAAATCCACTCTGTAAATACCTGCTCTCAGTGATTACTGCTTAAGTGCTCAGACACAGATACACATCTGGTAGCACAACAGATGTGTCACATAATACTTGAAAGGTTCTGGATTAAATAAAGATGTAATCTCTGCTCTCTCAGCTACCACGACACTGACTTCATCTATTCCTCCCCCTCATCAGGAAGCAGAAGACTAAATTTATAGCTAATCCTCACCATGGCAACAATATTAAAACTAAGCAAGTGAAGTGCATGTAGAACATTTCTGCCTGTGCTGCTCAATCACAAACACAATTCTGATTGCTCAGTAATTAGAGTAGAATATCATTATTCCATATGCTTTGTTTTATGGTGTGATTTTATGCGCTTTATTATAATATTACAGCTTTTCTTAGAACAGAATTGAAATTCTCAAAAGCTGCTTGTTCAGTCTTCACAACATTGTGCACATCAAAAAAGCCATTTCTCGTTTTTCTGAACATGTTGCAATTGCTTTGGTGCATCCCTGCACGTGACTATGAACATTTATCTGCTTTTTCCTACATTTTCATACGTATGTCATGTTGTCCAAAATTAATTATATGGGTCTCTGTTGAATAGTCTCAACCTCCGCAAGATTTAGTCATAAGTTCATTGCTTTATGCAAAATGCTTGAACAAGTTGTCATAATGTCAAGATTATGTCTACATATTTTCATTAGATTTTTTTTTTTAATATAAATCTATCCTCAATTGGCAAATTGCTCCCAGATGAATCCTGACTTTTTTCCCAATGTATATAAATAGGTGAAGCATTAGATCAACCTATAATTTCTAATCATAGTTCCATATTTTGGAAATGATATTCTGAGCACAAAATGAAGGGATAGATGGATAGATAGATAGATAGATAGATAGATAGATAGATAGATAGATAGATAGATAGATAGATAGATAGATAGATAGATAGATAGATAGATAGATAGATAGATAGATAGATAGATAGATAGATAGATAGATAGATAGATAGATAGATAGAGAAAGCTCGTGTTCGTCTATGTCTTAATAAGGGCAATCCTGTGTTGGCTCAGGATTGGCAGTGAGTGACTCATGGGCTCCACAGGAGCTGCAAGTTTTTCATTCATCACATTTTCCTTCATATTTTCACTACAAATAAGGACATGGCGGATTTCCTCTTCTTGCCAGCTAACAAACCAACTTCCCCATTCACATCCACTGTGTACATGAGTCATCCGCAACTGTTAGCCAAGCAGTAACTTGTAGAGCACTTGTGTCAATTAGTTCCAATCTTTCATCACAGTTATTTCCCCCTCAAAGAGACTTAACTCCAAGGGTTCTCCAACAACGTCAAGAGAAATTATTTCTTTCTCAGAAATAATTTCACATCACTTTGGTAATTTTAGCACTACCCTACACGCAAAGCATTGTAACCATGGATGTTTTCTGTCATTTCTACGTTTAAATACATTTTCTTGGAATTTACCAAATAAATAACTAAATGAACAAAATGAACAAACAAGCAGTCGCAAACTTTATAATATTTGTAACAATTTAGCATTCTTTAACTAAAATGTATCTGGACAAAACTACAAATATTTTTATTTGAGTCCGACTAAAATGCTTCTAAATACAGATCATTTGCATGTGATTTCAAGAACATTTTCCCACACTTCCACTAAAGTATTAACTTCATAAGCCTTCTGGGGGTATTTTTGCAAAAAAATACCTTCATAACTACAGACCTCTAGAAACAGGTTCTCTTTGGGTGTTATACGATCTTTAATCAAGCTCTGAACCTGAACCTGCTTTGAGTTATATTGTTGTAATTAATGTCACCCATGAGACAGAGGCAGCGCCTGCTGGACAGCCCGGCTGGGCAGGGATTAAAGAGCTGAACTAACAACAGAGGGGGCAGGGACGATGGGCAGAGGGAACCACCAACACATGCAGGCTGCTTCACTCTGCATCTGTTCCTTCTTAGCCATAAAGACCACCTTCACCCTCATCGGCCATTTGCATGGTTCCTGTCTGACCGAGAGGGAGACCCAGTTCCTAGATGAAGAGACCACACACGCCCAAGATAAACAGAGCAGAGAGATGAGGGAGAACACACTCCAAGGTGGAGCTCGGAATAGAAAAAACGCAAAGGAGCCGCGCTGGATTAGCCTGCAAACCACGCATCGTACACAGGATGAATATCTGCACTGAATAAATAATCATATTAAAAATATATGACTGGCCTAAGCGTTTTACTCTTTGTCCACATAAAAAATAAAGCCATTTTACACAGCATCAACACAGGATGCAGCGGAGTACGCCTTCATTCGGTTCAGTTGAGCCGATGGACGCACAACAAATCACAGCGAAAACATCACGTTATTCCTGCATATCTGCACAACATTCAAACAATTCCACCTCGTTGGTACATTCGACTCATTAATCCAATATTAAATTGCTATTAACGGGATCACGTCTAACGTAACGTGAGGGAATGTGTTTTTATTTCCCACGGTGGAAATAAATAAACATCTTAATAGCACCGATTGAAACAGTAGATAGGTTTGCGTTTTTACTCGGTAAAATAAATATTTACTCACATCACGAAGACAGAAGGGTGATCTGCGGAATATGATAGCGCCTCCGGATTTCTTAGAAAAATTCAAACGCTTTCCTCTATGCTCACTTTGACTATTTGTTTCAATTTTTTATGCTTATAATATTGTTATACTAGCGTATTAGAAAAATCCTGTAGAGCACAAGGATCCAAATAAATACACGGTGTAGTGCAGAGGAGCGTTTTTATCCCGACCTGCGTTGCCCACGTGACTGATTACAAACCTCACTGACGTCACTGATGACACCTCTGGCGGCTGCAAGAGAAACATCGACGTTCGAGGCGGTGGAGAAACAGTTGGTGTTTCTCCACACTTAATTCTGAGAAAACTAGACAAGCTCATACACGAAGATGTTAATTAAAAGCAGTACAGTCCGCCGGTTTTTTCCTCGATCATATTTCTATTTGGAATCTGTGAATCAGGTAATAACAAAAATAGAAGGTCCCAGAATTATTAAAAAAAATTGCCAACACATACTTAACTATCAACCTACACAGAGATGCGAAAATGGCAACAAAATAAAAATTAGTGACACAAAACCATTTAAAAGTTTAAATCATGAAATTTTACATTACATAAATTCATAATTCACTTAATATTTTCACTAACTCCTTTCCAATGCGTTGATTTTCCTCCATGACAAAAACCAACTGGATCACCTAATGATAAAGTGCAGCTGAGTGTTATGACTCAAAACAAAGTATAAAAATCAACATATATTTTTGATACAATACAACAGAGCCGAGGTCATCAGAACACCAGCTCAAGTTGTCCTCCACCAAACCTCACAGCCCCTCTCTCTGGTCATTTTTGCATTGCATGTTTACAGCTGCTTGTTTTAAAGTTAGTGGAGTGCTGTCAAAGGTTGTGAGCAGTTATCTGACTTGCCGTAGATAATTTTGACTTATTTTGAACGTAAGATTTTTCAGGATGTGGACTAGAAGTCAATGAGATCTTGATGAAAGTGGACTGCCATCTTGAAACAACTACAATTTTGAAAATGCCACAGCATTTTGAACCCATTGAAATGTTTGCTTTCTGCCTTCACAACTAGCATATAATTGAACCTGTCCTGTAATTTTTCAAAAGCTTTTGGGCTGCAAGGGCCTGCAGATGAGAGAGTTAATTACAACTTATGCTGGAGTTTTTGTCTACCACTGTTGTTGTGCAGTCAGCATGCTTAGATTACTTCTTTTTTTTTTTTTTCTGAGTTTAAGGCAGTTCTGAGTTTGAGTTTGATGCTGATATTGGAAGTCCCTTAATCTTTCAGACAAGAAACAACTTACATATAAACATCAACTTTAGTTCATGTAAATATTCAATCCTGGCTAAAAAAAAAAAAAAAAAAGGAAAACTAGAGCAGACATCAAGAAAATAGTTTGATGGAGACCTGAACTTTGAATTAATTTATTTTAATTAGCAAGCTCAGACAAATTTTCACTTCAACGTAGCACAAGCTTCAGTTTCCAAATAAACAAGAAGTGTACCCAGCTGGTCTTAAAATTCTCATTTGATGCAGAACTGAAGAGCTCAAAGCAACCTTTCCTGGTGTACAGCCTAATACTGCCCCCGTGTGGTGAGCATGAAGACATACAATTTGGTAGAAAGAGTACATAGTTCAGATGGACTCCATCTTATTGTATCATCTCTGATGTTGCAACTATGTGGCGTTTTACGATGATATATGTTGTTTGTCTTTCTCACACTATTGCGGTGTGACAAATTAAATCTTATTACTTTAAAATATTTACCATTCATTTCTAAAAAAAGAGGTAAATACTGGTAGGAAAATCCAATATGTCCCATTTTGAATTGAAAGACTAGATATGTCATTAAAACCTCAAATTTAATTTGAATAATATTTTTGAAAAATCAAGTGGACTGCAGCGTTAAATAGACAACAGTCTGTTCTCCATTATATCAGCATACAGTAGTTATAGATTTTATCATTATTACATCTACTGCAACATAGAACCATAAACTATTTTCTCATGTTAATCAAATTTGACTTTAAGCAGCAGTGAGAATATTGTATGTGCTTCTTTCTGCCCTTAACTTACAGTGGTCAGGGACTATTTTAGCTTTCTTCTCATCAATTATGATGACTGCATTAATATCTTCATGATGTAACATAAATAATTTGCAGCAAAAGCCCACATTCAATGTCACTGAAATAAGACTTTTAATTATTAAGAAGACTCGAAACTTGAGACAAGTCGATTTTATTCCTTCACCAGAAGATGTATTCAAAGCAATGGCATTGCATGGGACACTCTGATCTCAGGGTAACTCAGCATGAGCTGCAGATCAAAAACAAAACAGCAACTGTTCTGTGTGTGATACTTTCCATGCAAGAACGGGCAGGTTGAGAAGAAGACAGTAACTGATGCAGTTGCAAATCAGTCCAAGGAAAACGGTCTGTAAATTAATTGTTAAAAATCTGGATAAGCAAAGTAATCCTGAAGTAAAGTGATGTTACATAAGCAACACATTGGCATTTTTTGAATTATAAAAACCTTGATGCTGATGAAATGTGATGTAAAACTGTTTTGTATTGAGTTAAAGAATGCAATACAGAACAGGTGTCCTCAGAATACCTGATAGCTGTCACATGGGTTTGTCAAATAAGGCTTTGTTTCTGCCACACAAGCACAGTATTCTTAAATTCTTTTTAACACATAGAGACATGCACACAACTTTGAAAAGAGGAAGTATTTATGAATGTGTCTTGTTTTTTTTGTTTGTTTGTTTGTTCTTTTTTTATAAAAGATGAAAAAAGCACCTTAGGTTCCACCGAGATTTGAACTCGGATCGCTGGATTCAGAGTCCAGAGTGCTAACCATTACACCATGGAACCACGTGACCGACGGGAAATACTTCAACGTATTGAATCCAGTTCACATATTCGGTAATGTTCTTATACAGCAGATATTAAACCAGGGAAAGTAACGTAATTTTTCTACCAGAAACATAGGGATAAAGTTTTTAAATAATTAAAAGCCTCCGAAAGTAAGTAACAGTGCTCCTCCAGCATGCTGCCTTCTTCAGCGGCGAGACTCCGTCGTCGATTGCAAACAAATGTGATTTTATCTTCAGCGTATTTACGTGTGGTTTGATGTGAATGAATATGGTGAATATGAGAGTGTGGTAGAAAAGGACGGCATGTTGTTATTACTTTTACGCCCTACTTTAATCCTTCTAAGATCACCTACTGCCACCTGGTGGCCAATCGGTGGAATTGCAGTATCTACGATAGTGGGAAGGACTTCCATGTTTGAGGTTATTGTTGTGTAATTCCTCTGAAGTTATATAGGAAAGGAACATATATTCCTTGTCAGTAAATAAAAAAAAATACTGTATGTATTAAGACTAGTGTATAATACGTTTTCTATCAAATAATTTAGTTCTTTGATCACTAAACTCTTGAGTTAAATTTAATTAGATAAGCCTTTTAACTACTGTTCTCTGCTTAATTTGCTGAAGGACTTATTTCTATGCTGAGTTATGTCTGTCAAGGTACATTTCCATCTGAAATTGGGTTCAGCTGCATACAGAGTTGGTGAAAATCATAAGCCTGACTGAGATGAATACTGATTATACACTTAGAGTAGCGAAGCATAGATTCAGCTCTGGTCTGTTGGATGCTCACAGTTCCTGTCGCAGGACGTGACAACAATAAAGATCTGCAGCTGAGCTCTGCTATGGATTTAGTCACTGCAAAGTGCAGCCAAAGGATGCATATTTAGATGAAACTGACCCTGCTGGCAGGATTTTCTTTGGGGATATCTATACAGACAGACATTTGTTACTAAAATATGCATGATGAAAGTCAAACATTTTATACCAGTCACTGATTTTTTTTATTTCAGAATAATATAAAATATCATTCAATCTAGCTTTGTGACCATTTTTCTTAATGAGCCTAGTATTGACTCACATCTGAATGCTTCAAATTAGACTACCAACACTTTTGCTTTTAAAGAAATGCTCATCTAAGGTAAAGTCATTTTATTTTACATTTCATGGCTGCTACTTACAGCCCTTGACCAAATGGAGGAACTTTCCCACATATAATGTTTGCTTACCTTATGTATTCTGAACAATGACATGCTGCACCATACGCTACTTATTTAAGGTTGTTTTACCAAACGTCATAATCTCCCAAACAAGTTGTTTTTATTCTACTCTGTGGGGTAACCTTCCAGAGCCTTTAACCTTGTCATACTTTTATCACAGCTAAATAGGTTGTGCAAAACTATTTACGCTCCTTGAAATTTTTCAGATTAAGTTTTGTTACAACCACAAACTTGAACAGATTTTACTTATTTATAATTAATATTACAGGATCAGTGCAATAAAGTGCATACCAAAATAGCAAATGGTGAGTCAGCTTATGGAATTTAAGCTTAGTATAAATACCACTGCTCTGTAAAGACTTCAAAACTTTTTCAAGCCAGTTTGTTCACAAAGTTGGACAGTTATTCACCTAACCTCACAGAATTAATCAGAGAGGCAGTCAGGAGGCACATGCAGACGCTGCATAGACCCACAGCTTAGATGTGACAGTCTGGTGAATTGACAACTTTTAGTTGTGCACTACTCAAAGTGGGAAGAAGAAAGACGAGAAGTACCATTTTCAGTTTACCAGAATGTAGAAAGGAAGAAAATGAATGTCATCCCAAACCAAAAATCCCTCCAGTTAAGCATGGTGATGGCAGCATCAAGCTTTTCCTCAGAAGGGTCAAAGAAAATGGTCAATCTGTATATGTGTAAATTTGGTGCAGACATTTCAAAGAGCAGCAGCCAAAAATGGTTCTAGGATATTTTCACAGGTATGCTCAGTACAAATGCATGTCACACTTTAGAGATTTTTAGTTCTTTAATAACTTTGAAAACCATGTGTTCTTTCTTCCAATAAACAATTATGCACTATTTTCATTGGTCTGTCTCATAAAGTCCCAAGAAAATACATTATAATGCAGCAAAATGAAATTAACAAATAGAAAAAGTTCAAGATGTATGAATGCTTTTGCTAGACAGTGTCAATATATTCATTTTTACTCCATGTCTACTTAGGAATAGTTAAATACTGAAGTTCCACAGCTTGTCATATACAATCAACAAACATCTTTCAAACTGTTTTTTTTTATTATTATTACAAATTATTGTTTGTCTTGACAGTAAGTTGCAACGGATGGATTATAGCAGACCAATAAGATAATTTGGTGAGTTTTTCTCAATTTCAATATTACACTCTGGGTTCAATTTCAGCGACACCTGGGGATACATTTTCCTATTTAAAAATCCACTGATGTTTGAGTCCCATCTCTTACATCAGGCAGGCATCAGAGAAATATCTTCAGGCCCTAAATAAAGAAGAATGGATGTAAATGAAAGTGTTTGACTTGAAGCTCTGCTTATTCACTACAAGCCCTACTATAGAAGTGGCAGCAAAGAGAAACATCCCTAAAGTTGTTTAAGAAATGACATTTTAGTAAAATATGTGATTGAAAAGAAAGAATATGTAAAGCACATCAAAGAAATAGCTTGAAAAATGTCCAATAAACTCCCAATGCAATCTGCAACTATTTAGTGCAACTGTGCTGCACTACATAAAGATTTTTTTTCTGCTTTAATGATAATGCAAATGTGTTTAAAACAAACACAAAAAACAGACACAGATTGATAGATCGTCAGTGGAGATGTCAAACAAACATTAAGTCCTTATAGAGGATAAATAAAACAGATTTTATGTAACAACACATCTGGTGAAATTCTGCATTGAAAAATAACCCAGAGAGTTCTAGACTGGCTCAGAAAATCCAACAGATTGCCTTTCTTTTCCCTTTTTTTTTCCCGTCATGGTGACTCAGCTGAAAGACAGTGCCAGTTCAGTTTCATTAGTTATGAAATGGATGTGATACATTTAATTCTCAGACAATTAACTGTTTTTAACCATTTTTTCACAGCTTTCAGCCTGAATTGAGTTTTAGGGGAGACTGTTGTTGCCTCTGACTTTTTGAAGCAACCTAAAGGCATGGTGTCTATTTCTATATTGTAACAACATTCAACAAACTAAAAAATGAATATTTTCCCTGAATTTTATATAGTGGATAAGGACAAAACTTTCATTTATAATCTTTTTTTTCCCCTGTTGTTGGCTCCCTTCACAGGTTTTTCTGGTCACGTTCATCGGTTGTTGACGATGGCATCTCTATCATTTGTGTCACTCAGGAAATCTTCTTACAGGTGAGGAACCACAGAACAGCACTCAACAATCTCTATGAAGTTCCAGCAATGATGGAAAACAAATTGAATAACCTATTTTAATGTAAAACTTTTACATTAAAATAGGTTAAAATTATATAGGCAAAAATTAAAACATTAGGCCGTTCATTGATTCTAAAGTCTTGAAATATAGGAAAGCCTCAGGTGAACAATAACACGTGACTGGTGAAGTATTTCAAATATCAGGTTTAAATGGTCAAATATTTTAAACTGTTGAGGCAGAGACAGCTCTTTAGTCTGTTGTCATTTTATGGTTAAATTGTGCAAAAGGAACCAGCCTTTATTCCCTGTCTGCACAACACAACGGTGAATGGGATGCAGTTGATGTAAAAAGTTGGGGGGGGGGGAAATCTATAAGAAATGTTATATTGGTGGTCAAAAAAAGGCAATAAATATCTTTGTAAAGCAGTGGATATAATCACAAGAACATAAATTCTATGCATTATTTTAAAATCTTTTCACAAAGACGATTCAAAATAAAATCCTTCAACAGAATATTTCTGTGTCTGAATATGGCAGCTCTGAAGCTCCTACCGGAGTGAATTTCTTCTCAAAACTCGAATCAAGGTCTGGACTGTGCGCATCTAGTATTACAGTTTGATTTCTTATTAGACAGAAACTCTCACAGCAGCAGGGACCATACAATGACAACGGGAGTTCACTGACTCAATAAAAGATAGAACGAAGAAATACAGTAGCTGGATCATAGGGCTGTACTACATATGAGGAGTCTCGTTTTTATTGGTTAGGAGAAAGGTGAAAAAGAGTGGGGCTTCTGTCTCTGCAGGAAAATGGCAACACAAATCCACAATGGGTGGGCTTAAAATGCATGAGAAACAGATGATTTAGATAATGGGAGTGAAAACGATGTGCAAAAAGCAAATAGGGAGCGTGGGTGAGACGAAAATGGTTATAGAGATTAAGAGGATGACTAGAATAAAATGGATGGTAAAGAGGATAACAAGGAAGGATGAAGAGGAAGAGAGGACGAAGGGAGAGTGTGATGAGGGGTTGTAAAAAGGTAAAAGGGAGATGACAGGGATGCAAAAGGTTCCTAAGTATCGATGTGAATAATGAGTGGAATAGAAGTGAGTCATTGAGAGG
Source organism: Xiphophorus hellerii (assembly GCF_003331165.1). NCBI lineage: Eukaryota > Metazoa > Chordata > Actinopteri > Cyprinodontiformes > Poeciliidae > Xiphophorus > Xiphophorus hellerii. The sequence continues at coordinate 8,655,398 of NC_045673.1, read as the reverse complement.
GAGGTGGAGGAAAAAGAGATGAAGAGTGTTTGTAAAGAAGGATAAGTATGGTTATAAAGATGGGCAGGTGGAATAAAAGGGGTCAAAATGAGAGAAAAAGGATGAAAGGGATGGAGTTTTAAAGATGGATGAGGTGGATGGATCAAATGGCAGGAGGTTGTTAGGAGTGTGATGAAATAGGGTCAAATAGAGAGATGAGGAGGATGAGTATGGGTCGCAAAGAAGGATCAGGAAGATGGGTAGGATGGGACAAAATTCTAAAAAGAGATGAGAAGGAGCAAAACGAAAAGGGGTCAAATGTAGGGATGTGGAGGATGGATGAAATTGAAAGGGATTTTTTTTTCCTTTTATTCCAAACAAACAAAAAAAAAACAATAGCTAGGCTAAATGACATTTTACACAAATTGTTCAAAAAGGAGAACCAATGAAGATTTGTTGCAAGAAAGGAGAGAAACAAGATTTGCTGAGCGATAAGGAAGATTTGTTAAAAAGAAGGATGGGGAGGATTGGATTGAAGGAAAAAGACTTGTACAACAATGATGACAAGGCTGGAGTAAAGAAAAGGAGTAGAGATAAGGTCAGGATGAAATGATGAAGGGAGGCAGGGATGTGGTATCGAGAGCAGAAGATAAAGTGTTCTGTGTGTGAGCGCCAGCTACAAGTAGACTTGCCAAGTGATTAGAGGCGTGGCTTTGCTCCCAAACCTAAATTATCACATTAGCTGAATTTATCAAGGAAATTTATTTGTCCTTATTCAGTGTATTAATGTGAATGAGACAGGCTTTTGGTGACAGAAGAGGTATTTAATAGGAAACAAACTTAAGTACCAAAACAACAACCAGATTTATGTGACAGCAACTAGAAAAAAAGTGTCCTAAAAGGACAAACAGTCATGGGAGGTGAGATCAACTGTCACTATGCTGCTCAAAGATGTGGTGATGTCCAGTGAAACGCTGTCTGTGCATCGATTGTCAACATGTTATTGCTTCAACAGAGGGTGGAATGGATTTAAGCAAATTCAATCTACTAGATAAAAGAATTAATTAGCCTGATAGGAAAATAAAAAGAGGTTTTAGAAACATTTCTATCACACATGAATCCCCTTTGAAAATGCTTTTGGGTCTTACATTGGTCAGATGAAAAGTTATTTTTAATCTACAATTTGACAGAGAGAATATTTTAAGTGACTTCAAAAACAGCTCACAAAATGACACGGCTAATCTCACAAGAAGATAAATTGTGTGTTATCTACATCGGTGGGTATCATTATCTGATCATGCTCATCTTTTAATTATTATAACCACATTAATAAAAAGTCTTCAATAATATAAATTAATACGTAAAGCAAAGAGCTTCATAAATACAAAACATAAAAGATCGAAGCATCCAATGACCTTAAAACAGAAACCAAGACATTTGCAAGAAAAGAAAAAAAACGGCTTCACATGGAAAACAACACAAGATTGGAGCACTTCATTAATGTGAAGAAAAGGGTCAAATGTTAGACCGATTCTGTGTGTGTAAGTCTCGATAAATGGAATAAATGCATGAACACTGGCGAGCTGAAAACATGTCCAGATACACACAGCCTCGTTAACAACAAAACTTAGCTTACATTAGTATTATGTGTGTGATCATTACTGGATAACAGCGAATACAGAACCATTACAACAATTTTCTATTTTACCCATGCTTGCTCAAACTCTTTTTCACAGTCCCATGTCGAACATTTAGGCCACCGGAAACATTCCTTCACTTCTGAGTTCGATGAGCAGAGCTTCTCTTTATGCTACCTTCTCTCTCTCCAGGACAATAATTTTGGTTTGGGGGGACATTATAAACACTCTACTGCTCTTTTATAATAAACATATATCATGGGATAAAAATGAGCACGAGGACAGCTCTCCCTGTAAATACACTGTCCACTCAGTTCATGTGTCCTGTGTTCGGAACAACCCTGTTCCACATCAGGAGGTCCATATAAAGGCCAGGCAGCAGTCTGAGTAGTCAACTCCATAACAAAATAAAACTGGCGAACAGTCGCTGGTGAGTGGGACACTTTTTCCTCCTCTCATTTTCCCTCAACGTCACAGGAAGAGAGCCAAAGTGAGCCAGAGGAGTCGTGGCTGTCTCTCCATCTCAGAATCTCAGCACCAAATCGAACACACATAGAGACAAAGGGAGAGCCATTGGCTGAAAGTTGGTTTCCTGTGGTTGCCAGGACCAGGTGGAGGGTGTCCACCCTAAAGCAAGGAACTGGGGCTTTCTGGGGGCGCCGGGGGTGTGTGTGTGGGGCTGTGGCGCATGGGCAGAATGTCGTAGTGGTTAGGGATGTTCCTGCCACAGGAAAGGTCATAAGGACCCTGGGAAAAACCTGTGGCCATTCCATTGGGTCCCTGCAGGATACTCACAGTGGGCTCTGCAACAGTTTGAGAGAAAAGGTAGGAAAAAACAAAAGAGACGTACGTTAGTAAGGCCAAGGAGGAAGGTGAAACCCTGATGCAAGAATTTATGCTAATGCTAATTAACCAGCTAATCTCACAATCTGTTAAGTTATGCAATCTAATTTCCGATCAAAACCACAGTCAGTTCCAGCAGATGGCCGCTCACTCAGAGCCAGCTGCCTCTGCTGGAGGTTTCTTCCTACTAAAAGAACAGGCAGTTTTCCTTTTCTTTTACCATACTTGATTGATAACATGATTCAATCAGCTCGGTTTCCACAGAGAGAAAACTTTTTACAGACTGTCATATAACCTGAAGTTAACTGCACTGATATCTAATTGAAATTGAAATATGTGGATTAAACATTCTAATATTTTAATGAATTAATTATCTATCTCTGTATATAAATTAGATCTGTTTGCTTTGTTTAGTGCCTTGAGTTGACATTTGTTGAGAATCAGTGCTACGGAAATAAACTGAAGTGAAATTAACGTATCAACTTTCCATGAATTCTTCACCAGTCTAGGGAACAATTTTCTTTATTTCCCAGATTAATATTGATTACAGACAATCAATAACTATTATGAACTATTATGAGTTATGAATATTCCAGAAAGGCTAGTAATAAAGCTAATAATTGAATGTACAAATTTCAAAACAAACTGAATTCTTCTCACTAATTTCTGCTAATTAGTGGTAAAGGGAACAAAAACAAATCACCAATTCTACTGTAAGACTAGGAGAGAAAGAAAATAAAAAAGGAACATTAAAACTGAATTTAGAACAGTGAAGACTTTTGACGCCAACTATTGGTTGAGCATACAAGCATTGTAAGTAAATTATTTTAACAGGGACATTATGGGAACATCGGTAAAGTGGATTTTTCTTGCTGGTAAAAACAATTTTTATATGTTTATACAACAGACAAACTTGCTAATATAAAGTAGACAACCAATTCCTGTGCTTAATCCTCAATGTTCATCAATGACATTTTAAAATGACCAGAGCACAGCAGGTAAAGTAAATTAAAAAAATCATATCAGAGGTGTCTGGCTCACTGCAGATGAAAGCTGAAAGCTTCCATCCAAATCAACAGCAAACTCACCAACATCATAGAGGTTCCTGCTCACGGTGCCCAGGAGAGTGGCAGTGCCTCCGAAGGGGACTTCACGGTGGGAGGGGGACTTCATCTCCACATAGCTGCTCTCTGTGTGCTTGCACGCCAGCCCAGGGGGGTCTCTGATAGTGGCGTATGGATTATCACTATTCAGCGAGCAGGAGCTGTTGTTGCACATGGAGCTCTTTATGTAATCTGCAGTTGCCACAAGACAAGGATTTATGCAGCATCATAAAAGATGAAGCGATTGTCACAGACTCATAATGGTGGTATTAATACATGAATTTAAGCCCATATTGGAGAATGGCGAAGAGAATGGCAATGAAGCTTGTTGCCATTCTGAAGCTGAATTTCTTTTGTCTGCGACAGGTGACTAATGGTGGTATATAGTAATAAGAGTACAAAGGCAAGAGAGTGGAAGGCTCATCTCATCTATAACGGTCTCATCAATCTGATAAGAGGCCTCATTAGAGACCGCAGCAGAGCCCTCTTCACACCCCTGGGTCTCTCACATTCACCATCGACTGCCCAGCGCTGAAGACAAAATGACGTATCAGGCAGCGAGCCATGGAAAGCAATTACTATTCGGATAAAAGCTCAGCCCACCATGATCCTGTCCAGACTGCAGAGACTTCTTGTATAAATCAGAAAAATACAGATGTGACACTTTGCGGCTGTGAAATTAATATAAAAAGAGAAAAAAAAAACAATCCAAATAGGAAAACTGATGTATCAGCTGTAAAGTGAAAAGATTCTTTTAGCCATTCCACCTGGAGATAAACTTTAAAAACACCTGAACACCGCATCCTAAAGGTATCTGCTTACCTTTTCGCGATGCTTTTTGTGGCTGTGCCTCATTCTGTTGAACTTCTGAAAATGTGAAACAAGAAAGGCAAACATTTTCTACAGAAACGCAGATTCAGTTTCAGCTTTCAGTATACTTATGATGGATCAGCTCTACCTGAAATAAGGTTTAGCTGTCATGCTATCATTTTTCACGTTTTCCTTTGTTTGCATCCTATTGCTAAAGATACAATTAACAATGATATTACAGAGGATCAAAATGAGCTCATAAAAAAGTATCAGTCAGGAGAAGAGTACAAAAAGTTTTACAGCTGTATTTATAAAAAATAAAGACTTCCCAATGAGTGAATGGTGACTGTTTTGTCAAGAAGAGATGAAATTTTTAACATTTTCAGATACTAGTGGGTTTTGATTCAAACATTCCAAGATACTAAAAGTCAAATTTATTTTTATAAAAATAAAAAGGGATTTTATTTCCAAAATGCACATTAGAATTGCTTTCATAATATGAAAATCTAGTTTTAGAATGCCCTAGTGTCTGAGCCAAATAAAACATATTTTATATACAGTATATATTTTTTACAACATCCAGTTCATCCCAGGTATAAAATATTATTTTGAGTTCTTTGAATTAGTTATTTTTGTGAGAAATTATAGACACAGTACCACTTCCATAGAGCACTTTTTAAATCCATGGTAGGGTGATGATTGTTAGATCTCTAAGCTACTGCTCTCAAACAGCATTTCTACTGACTTTATCCTGCAGCTGCATATTTCCCTATTCATACTGTCTCTTTGTTTAGCCATTGTGTTATGCATTGATTTCTCCTATATAACTTTTGGTTGCGCTCTCTGCTGCCTTGTGCGCACATTCTGTCTTTTATACTTTCTGAATATTTCTCAAGATCAAACATGGATTTGAACGTAGTCATCAAAAGTTACAAGCCAAAAGGGAAAGTTTAATTTTTTAATACACAATTTAATGCGCAGTGTGTTCATGGCAAGCCTGTTAACCATTATAAATATTCTAAATGTCTGCCTAAATATAACATAAAAATGTGCCAACATAAATTCTTAGCTATGAGGAAATATGTGAACATTTATCATCAGCAGTTTATTTAAAGGTGATATCAGAGAAAAGTGTGGAATAACAATCAGGTTTGAGCAGGCAGGATGTTTTAATTAAGGAAGAGCGATCTATCACAGTTTGATCTTCAAACATGTGTTTGAGGGGTTTTATTATCGCACCGGCAAAGGAGACTTCTCAAGGACGCCAGAAAAAAGTTGAAGATGTCCATCAGACTGGCAATGATGACTGACATCACAGTTTTTAAGAAAGTACACCCTGTTCAGATACTAGGGTCTTAAATATTTATTAAAAATACAAAGTATTTTGTGGGTACTTTGGAAACTTCTACTTTTTGAGACAGAAGTCTAAAAGGAGTTAAACCAAAGTAACGCTAAGCTGGAAAATTCTAGCATTCCAGAAACTGTAACTTTTTAAAACCTTGGCATATTTTGATAACATTAACAGGCAGAGAAGACGTTAATCTAAATTAAATATGGTTAATAAAAAACAACAACACAAATTATAAACAGACATTTTCATCTCCTTAAGTTGGTTTCACCCACAGTTCTGCAGACACACAGACTTAATCAGCCTTTTCCCCAGCCGCACAGGCTCATCCAAACAATCACGGCTTAGAAACAAAACAGTGAGCTCCCAGATAAGCTGGGATTATCTCCTTTAATATTAGCAACTTAATAGTCCCATTCTGATTTTATATGGAGATATGTTTCCCCAGTGCACAACCACTTCCAAGCAGGTATCAAATGCTCAAGCAGTGAACCCCTCTCCTCATCTTGTCTGTTGTGTACAGGAAAGCCACAATTTTCACCTTTTTTAATTTTTTTATTTTCCCTACATTTACTTAATGGCTTTTCCCAAATTAAGATAATGAGAACATTGCTATAGGGTAACTGTTCATATTTTTGGCATCAAATATTTTTCTTGGTATCAATTTCTTGTTTGACATATTAGTGTTGTGACATTCCCAATAGGTAGACTATAAAATGAGTGGACTGTATTCATTAGAACCAATTCTATTCAGGACTGATCAACAGTTACTGTGTTATTACATTGTTTGGGTTTATATATAATTACAGAACAACTGAAGTTAAAACAAAAAATGTCACAGACATCATCCTTTTTAAATCTCTTGAAACATGAGTGAGCATCAAGCCACTAAAGAAATAATGATAAAAAGGGTCAGAAACATTTTAAATAAATGTAATGTTTCTTCAAATAAGCACAGCAGAATGATTTGAGCATGTTTACTAATCTAAGATACTTGTTACTGAACAGCAGCTGCACTTTTATATGTGCAAACCGATTTCATCCAGTTGCATTTTACATATCGACAGATAAACACTTGTTTTTCTTCACAACCACAGCTCTTCTGAGGCATTTATAAAAGGCTGCTCTCCTGAATAAAAAATGTTCACACTTTGTTGTAGGATTTTCTATAATTAATATCCTAAGTGTGCAGCGTTTGACCCATTGTAAGTCATCATGGTCACTTGGGGAAGTGAAGGAGGACTAATGAGCTCATAGTGACCCCTATTCATCTCCACTCCGGTTCTCCCCCTGTCCTATCCGCATATCTTATCAAAATCAGAGCAAAGGTTATGTTTAACAAGAGACCCCTGCTTCATCTTCATTCACAGCAGGCTTCCAGCACTGAGAGGTCTGCTTTAATGACACGCACGTCTTCGCCCCTGATTTGACAGTTTTGCTCATTTATTGCTCTGAAATCCAAATTCAGCCTATATGTGGTGTGACATAATAAGTGAGAGTAGGACTGACCTATGTCATTAAGGTTGCAGAAGGCTCTCCATTCTGAGGCATTTCGGCTCTTCAGGGTACTTGACTGCAAAAGAGAAAAATATAACATGACAATCGCTTAATGCTCCAACATGGTATTGTTGGGTAAAAAAAAAAAGAGGCTATGACAATGCCAATGTTGAAAGTCTGTACTTTGAGAGTCAGGGTCCCGTCAAGGTTGCTGGAAATGGTGGAGACCACGTTACACTGGGCTACGGTGGGGTAACTGGGGTTGGAGAAGCATTGGGCAGTGCTGCTGGTGCTGTTCTGGTTCTGATTGATCTCTGAGGCAGCTGGTCCTCATCGCAACAGTACTGCCACACTCTAAAAGTTTACAGGATGAGATGCGTAAAAGATAATTTTAGGTCCATGACACTTTTAGACAATTTTTTGTAACAATATTCTTACATCTTGATGTATTTCATATTTTGTCATATTAAAACCACAACATTATTTATTTTAAAGAACTACAAAGTATTCTATGTGAAGTGGAAAGAAAATAACACTTGATTTTCAGATTTATTTTATTTTTTTTTATAAATTATAATCTGAAAAGGGTAGAACCTGCTTTCTCTAAAATTATAGTGTTTTGAGGTATGTCTCTACCAGCTTTAAGCATCTAAGGACTAAAATATTTGACCATTCTTCTTGCGAAATGTCAAGCTCCATCAAATTGGATGAAGAGTAGCTTTGAACATCATTTTTAAACAGCAATTGCAGCAAATATTTAATTAGATATAAGTCTGAACTTTGACTGGGCTTTTCTAATAAACAACTTTTCATCCTGTTGCAGCTCCTGATGACTGTTTTAGGATGTTTGTCCTATTAAAAGGTGAAAGTCAAGCCCCTTCTTCTTAACCACTTGGCTCTGATCAATTCTCTGAATTAATCTTGACCTCATTCACCCGTCTGTTTACGTGGACAGCTATGTCTTAGTGGGTTTGCAGTTGTGCCATATTCATTCCATATTCAGACAATGGCTGGAACAGTGAGACACTTGGGATGCTATAACCTAACTCTACAAACATTGGTGTGTTAGGTGACTACTGAAGGTAATTGGTGGCCTTCAGTTATGGGGATCACAGTAAAAAGATGCAAGAATAAAAATTCATGCCTCGCTTTTCATATTTCAAACTCTGTATTCTCTACCTTCCATTTTAACTTAATTATTCATTACTATTTGAAGTTTTACCTCATAGAACACCAATAAAATGCAACAAAGTTTAAGCTGTTGCTTCGCAAAATATGAAAAAGTTTATGAAGGTTTATGAAGGTTATGAACACTCTGTATAGGCACAGTGGGTATATGTGTAGGCATACATGCACTATACTCTGTATTGTAAATAATTAATAAATTTAGCCATAAATTGAAAATACTTGAAATATCTTACCAGAAAGAGAGTAGTCAGTGTTGTTAATGTGCATTGCCTGTGAGTAGGACACACTGGGCTGGATCTCCTGGCCCTTGTCCCTCTGTCTCTGCCTGTACCACACAAACACACTAAGCATGGCCATGAGGATGAGAAGCAGAAAGATGATGCCCATGACAGCCCCCGCAGACTGCCGCTCTGAACCACGTGCCGGGCTTATCTTGGTGTATGGGTTCAGCTCTTCCATCATCAGAGCTGCTACACGGAAAACGAAAACAGTGAGTTCCCTAAACTACATGTACACATATGTTTCATCAATAATCCAGTGCAACTTCTCCAACAGCTCAGTCACCTTGATCGCAGCGGATGCCTTTATATCCGGGGCTACAGTAGCATGTTCCAGTCACATAGTCGCACGTTGCATTGTTCAGGC